>NW_027476093.1:2075000-2675000 GCF_051020955.1 Megalopta genalis
TCTCGGTGGAACCTGCTGATTTTTTTTATTTTTCGAAGGCATTACTATCACTTTATAGGAGCAGGATGCGCTCCACGAGAGCGATAAGAAAAACTACCCCTTTCAAGAGGTCCCATGGTGTAATGGTTAGCACTCTGGACTCTGAATCCAGCGATCCGAGTTCAAATCTCGGTGGGACCTTCTATTTTTCGAATTCATTTTTTCTTGAATTTTTGCCCCGTCGAATGTATCGATCACTCTAACAGACCATATGATAATAATTCGATGAGTATTACTTATGAAATACTATAGAACAAGTATCATTTTCTTCTATACTTATTAGCTTCTTTTCCTTGTTAGCAAATTTCTATTTTTTGAATTCTTTTTTTTGCAATGAAATTACAATTAAATCATTGATAATCCAGGCTATCTTATGGAATGATTTTTTAAAATAATAATCACTATTGTAATAACGTAAATAGTGTTCTATTCTGTGTTCGTTAGAAATTCACTCGAACTCGTGAGTTTGTTGATTCAGACAACTGAGTTTGTTAGAAATAAATAATCTCTAAATATATTTCAGACCAAAGTTCAAGTTTCATTTGTTTCAAAACTATCTCTATAGCGTCCTGTTTGGGTTTCCTATACATTATCAGCTGGTACAAACGTTTCTAAATTTAATGCGGAACATTGTTTTTTTATTAATGGTTGAATAATAATTTGCAAACAAAATTTTATCCGGTCTCTGGATAGATTACTAATTAAGATATTTATGACACGTGATCCGACGATGTTCTTCTATTGATAATTCAAAATATTTGATTAAAATTTGCAAAAATATACCGTTTGAAACGATCGATGCGTATTTGTCGAAAGAAAATCACGGATATCGAAGATGAGTAAAAAATTCCTTCGAGCCGGATTCGAACCAGCGACCTATGGATATCAGTGTTAAATTTCTCCTACTACAGTCCACCGCTCTACCAACTGAGCTATCGAAGGATTCGGAAGATGTTCCGTTGTAATCATATATATAGATCGATATCGTGCTCGTTTCGAAATAACAGTTATTTACGAATATTATTCACGTTAACTAAAAAGAATAGAAAATTTGAACGAATATTCTTATTTTATCGATAGTATTTTGTTTTCATAAAAATATATTAGGTGGTAAATCGTTAGGAGACAAAGATCTCATTTGCTACTAATTAGAGATTTGCGTGAATTTGAATGCATATTATGTACGCGATATGATGAAACAATAATTTGTTGCCGAATTGTGTGATAAAAATCAATATCGAACGTTGGAAGAAATAAAATTTTGAACAAGCAGAAGTTTCTATTCAACAATATTTACGGTAACAGAATAATATATTATTTCTATTAAATATTATATATGGAATGTAAACAGTGTATAATAATTATGAAGTTTAAATCTTGAACCTATTTATCGTCAGTATACAGTAAACTGAAGATTACATAGTAGATTGCAAATTATCTGATTTTGATATTATACTATACTTTTGATCATTGTGATGATTTCTACAAAAATAACTGGTACATTGGAGTGATTATAGATCCAAAATAAAGGGTGCAAAAGCTGTGTCAATTTAATTCTAGAGAAACGGACAATTTTATTTTACTCTTAGCTATTGTATAATTATAATAGCTAATATAATAATTATTATATAATTATAATAGCTAATACAGTAGCTAATATAATAGCTATTATATTATAATTATAATAACTAATACAATAGCTAATACAATAGTTAATATAATAGCTATTATATAATTATAATAGCTAATATAATAGCTATTATATAATTATAATAACTAATATAATAGTTAATATAATAGCTATTATATAATTATAATAACTAATATAATAGTTAATATAATAGCTATTATATAATTATAATAACTAATATAATAGTTAATATAATAGCTATTATATAATTATAATAACTAATATAATAGTTAATATAATAGCTATTATATAATTATAATAACTAATATAATAGTTAATATAATAGCTATTATATAATTACAATAGCTAATATAATAGCTATTATATAATTATAATAACTAATATAATAGTTAATATAATAGCTATTATATAATTATAATAACTAATATAATAGTTAATATAATAGCTATTATATAATTATAATAACTAATATAATAGTTAATATAATAGCTATTATATAATTATAATAACTAATATAATAGTTAATATAATAGCTATTATATAATTATAATAACTAATATAATAGTTAATATAATAGCTATTATATAATTACAATAGCTAATATAATAGCTATTATATACAATTTTTATTCTGCATAAATCTTCACAATATATTTATGCCATATTCATATTAGAAATTACAATATACAAGTGAATTCAAACTATTGAACGTTTGTCTATCTAATCTAATATACAACTCTTGCTTAAATGGTACAATAACAACATAAATTTTTAACGTAAGCTTTGTCGGACACGTTCAGAATGCTCCAATTTCGAAAACATTTCGTCAACTTCAATCGATATATAGGGTGTGCCGGTATTCGTGATAAACACAAATCCACAGCTCCACAATAGAAAATCAATTTAACATAATTTAAGTGAAATGCGAACGGCTTTCTTCGCATTTCGTCACCCGCAACATTATATTCCCACCTTTATCTTTAAATAAACGTAATATATATCTTTTTAAATCAATGTAAATACACATTTCTCAATTAATCGAAAATTCTGCCCAAATACATTTCTCATTGCTAATCAATAATTATAAGAAATCGGACAGAAAACTGGGAATTTCAACACTCCCAACATTATATTCCCACCTTTATCTTTAAATAAACGTAATATATATCTTTTTAAATCAATGTTAAATATACATTTCTCAATTAACCGAAAATTCTGCCGAAATACATTTCTCATTGCTAATCAATAATGATAAAAAATAGGACAGAAAACTGGGAATTTCAACATTCCCAACATTATATTCCCACCTTTATCTTTAAATAAACGTAATATATATCTTTTTAAATCAGTGTTAAATATACATTTCTCAATTAACCGAAAATTCTGCTGAAATACATTTCTCATTGCTAATCAATAATTCTAAGAAATCATACAGAAAACAGGGCGACTACATGGAAATCTCGAACGGTGCATTTGTTTACAAGATTTCCATATCGATTTAATCTCGGTACAACGACGAAAAGATCGACCGCCGTTAGCCGACACCTTGGCGACTGGCGCGGACGATCGGTGGGCGACCGGTGCGCGGTTTAATCTTTCGTTTCGCCGGAGCCCGCGATACAGTTATCACTTATTTACGACGTCTCGAGGCGACGGGCAAAAAAGAATTGCGTGTCAAAGCCGGCCGACCATCGGTACCCCGAGCATCGTGAAATTTTTATACCCGTAGAATCCTCTCTCTATCTCGCCGTGCACGCCAATCACCATCAAGGCATCGTAGCTTCCCGTGTTTCATGGCCCGATACAGTTTACATAAAACTATAAAATTATGGCCGTAGCCGAAAATCCCCAAAGAGGAGAGACCGAGAGGATTTCCGCGGAGCATAGACAAGCGTGCGGCACTGGTGCCGATGCCGTGGCGCGCGCGCGCGCGCGGGGGGCGTGGGGACGGGGGATGAAAAGCTATATCGTAAAGTCGATGGGGTATTTTTACATGAAGTCATTAAACCCGGTTTACTGCGAAACAAAGTGCCCCCTCAGCTCTCTGTCTCTCTCCTCCCCTCCCCTACCCCCACTCAACCTCGAGTCGCGCCGCTTAATTACTCCTCATCGCCGAATTAAGGAGCTGGATCGCACTCTCTGGTTTAATGAGAGACGAATGTTTAATGAGCGATCCGCGTCCGCCTGCTTTCCAGATCCCACGACAGTTTTCACGGTGTAAAGGAAATTGTGTGTGGTGGCGTACATTTACAGATGTAAACCTGTGCGTTTTCTTTTTTTCGGTAGCGAGATCCAACATGGATGACCGAACGTTTCGCTGTTTAACGTTGAATTCATACGTTGGAGCTACCAAATTGTCTGGTTTTGTGTGCTAATTAATTCGCGGTTGTTACGATCGATCGATTGTTATAGTTTATTCATCGTGTTGAATGTTTATTATTATTATTATTATTATTATTACATTTATTATTATTATTAACTGCTTGATGGATAAAGTAAATGCATAGAAAGTGATTGGAAATTATTCTAAAAAGTCGGGTGTACTTTGGTTGTTCGCGACTTGAGAACAATTTCGCAAGGCTGCGAATTCTTTTGGGAAGAATTTCTTGTCGAAGATAAGGCAAAAATATACAGGGTGTCCCAGAATTATGGTATTTCCGGGGAATGAAGGGTTCCTGGGGTCATTTGGAGCAACCTTTTTCTTTGCGAAAATGTTCTACGAGGCTTCGTTCACGAGTTATTAACGAAAGACGCCTGACCAATGAGAGGCGAGCTCGACTGGCGCTAGGTAGTCGAGCCATTCAGCGAATCTGGGCGTCGACCGCTCGTTGGCTCGGCCGTCTCGCGCCAATCGAGCTCACCTCTCATTGGTCAGTGTTTATTCGTTAATAACTCGTGAACGAAGCCTCGGAGAAAATTTTTGTAAAGGAGAAAGTTGCTTCGAATGATCTCAGGAACCCCTCATTTCTCGGAAATGCCATAATTTTAGAACATTCTGTAGAATAAGTCTTGTTCATTCGAGACTCCGTTCTCGTGGAAATTGCGAATAGCATCGAATAGGAATCAAGTGGCCATGAGGCTTTCTTTAACACCAGTATTACGTGAATTCACTGCATAAATATTCGCAGTCCACTGATTACTATTAACCCTTTGCACTCGAGTGGAGACCCCGAGGGAATTGTTACATCTACTAAAATTGTTATAATTATATTATATATATATATATATTATATTATATATATATAATATATATATATTATTATTAAATATTATATATATTATATATATATTATTATGTATATATTATTTATTTATTATTATATATATTTATATTATATTATATTATGTATTATATTTATATTATAAAAGCTTAGACACAAAAAATTGTTAAAAGTCTAATTTTTGTACGAGTCACAAGGCTAAATATTATATGCATAGAAAGCATTTTGTCATATAAAATGAAAATACCTAGGAAAATGAATTAAAATTTATAGTTAAAATGGTTTCGAGTGCAAAGGGTTAATGAAAGAAGTCCGAAGTCGGAAATGCGTTCGCGGAATAAATAAGAATCTCGCCGCGGGCAATTTTGCAATTTTGAGATTCGGGTTCCATTTCTTGGATTTCCTTGCAGCTGCGTTTATGCGACTGACTTTTTCTGCTTATTATCTCAGCTAAAACAGGAACAAATAGAACTTTCCAGGTCACGGTCCGACAACGAGGAATCACCGAAACTGTTTCAGTACTTTCGTTTCACCCGGTTCCGCGAAATCTGGGTCGCAGGGATCGCGATAGAATATTTCTGCTGACCTCGAAGCGTATTTAGGTAATCGATACCATCGACGTGGCGCATTTTTATTCGTATGATCAACGAAAGGTGGAAAGTCGGGCTCAGACTTGCTTTCAAGCAGCAAACGGGAGATCGTCCGACGAAGAGAATGGAGTCTCTGGAATTTTTATGGAACATTTCCGAGCGTTTCTTGTTACCGAAACGACAGCTCGACGAATCGAAATTGCGGGTCAAGGATTGCAATTTTACTGCAGGACACTTCGATATGGACCGTCCTTGAAGCTTGCGTTATCAGTTGATGATGCGTCGCGACTTGTCCATTGCTATGCAGTTCAGAGACTGAAAGGAAACTGACAAAGCATGATACATCTTTTTATCGACATAGCATACATAGCATACATAGCATACACTCTGAGGCACCTAAAAAATTTGTTACGTCACGTCCTAAGGTAACTTTTATGTCAACAAAGCTTAGATTTAAACAATTTTTGAAATCGTAATCGTCAGAAAAATGATTTTAGATTTAGTTGAGACAGAGCTTCGAGTGCAAAGGGTTAATATTTTTCTAAATCAATGCAATCAAGAAATTAGTTTAGGAAGTAGCTATTTTCGTTTCACTTTGCTATTTCTTTTAGTTTGTAAATTATGATAAAATTGATAAGTAACGTTAAGGAATCCGGCGAATTAATTATATTCATCTGTTTAACAAAAACACGTCTTTTTGAGTAAAATTTAAAGTCAGCCCTGCTCAATGATAATTAAATAGCTGCAGTACTCTGACTGTACAAAGGTGGCATAATCATTCGTCTCTTTAATAAAGGCTGGAACGAAAGGGTTTATGAAATATAAACTGTCTAATATTAAACAAATAAATTAGATTTTCAGTTAAAATACTTAAATTAAATTATAGGACCCTATAGTATTTAATAACCAACTTGCAAAATAGTAAAGAAATAAATTGGATTTGAGTTAAATACTTAAATTAAATTATATAACGAGAAGACCCCATAGAATTTAATAACCAACTTGCAAAATAGTAAAAAAATATATTAGATTTGAATTAAAATACTTAAATTAAATTATAGGACGAGAAGACCTTATAGTATTTAATAACCAACTTGCAAAATAGTAAAAAAATAAATTAGATTTGAGTTAAATACTTAAATTAAATTATATAACGAGAAGACCCCATAGAATTTAATAACCAACTTGCAAAATAGTAAAAAAATAAATTAGATTTGAGTTAAATACTTAAATTAAATTATATAACGAGAAGACCCCATAGAATTTAATAACCAACTTGCAAAATAGTAA
Source organism: Megalopta genalis (assembly GCF_051020955.1). Lineage (NCBI taxonomy): Eukaryota > Metazoa > Arthropoda > Insecta > Hymenoptera > Halictidae > Megalopta > Megalopta genalis. Next base: position 2,081,791 of record NW_027476093.1, read on the forward strand.
AAAAATAAATTAGATTTGAGTTAAAATACTTAAATTAAATTATAGGACGAGAAGACCTTATAGTATTTAATAACCAACTTGCAAAATAGTAAAAAAATAAATTAGATTTGAGTTAAAATACTTAAATTAAATTATAGGACGAGAAGACCCTACAGTACTTAACAACCAACTTGCAAAATAGTAAAAGACTTCCGATTTATCGCATGCAACACGCTCGTTTCAAAGTTCCATTTTTTAAATATTCTGTACTCGTTTCCTCTCGCCAAAAATTGAGACCTCGCTTCCTCTCCCCCACCCCCTCTTCGCCGGCCAGGACATTTTCGCGCGTGCATTAAAATCCGCCTAAAACGATCGACGGAGGCGAACTAAAAGCAGGGAACGAAACGAGAGATCGTATAAGACGACGTTGTTAAACCTTCTCGTAGACAAACAATTTTTAAGAGGCAGTTAAATTGCGACATTGTGCGCTACATCACGGGTAATCATTCGATACGGAAGAGGGTGCCATTTCCGGGGCCATCTGCGACGCTACGATTCGGCAGGCGTCGTTCGCCGTCTCTTCTTCTTCTTTTTTTTTTATAATCGGTGCACGCCGGAGAAAAAACAAATTTCGCGTCTTCTTATTTAAATGTTCCACCCTCCTCGACGGGTTTGCTTTCGCGCGGCCCCCCTCCGGAGGGAAGGGGGACGATATCTAATATCGTTTTTACGATGTAAGTTCGAGGGTGTGTCTGTCACGGTGCCGCGAAGGGTTACGCCTCGAATCCCGCGGCATCTTCGAACAGCAGGAATTATAATTGAGGCGACAGCCGTAAATCTCGAATATTTTCGGGCTTTACTGCGAAACGGCCGAAATTGGCCCGAAGAGGTTTCCGACCATTAAAAATATGCAAAGTTTCCGCATGGCCGACCTATCCGAGGCCTCTTCTCGCTTAGCGTCGCGCGGTTTTATGTCGCTGGCTCAAGCGATCCGTAAACTTCTGGGGTTGATCGGATCGGCGTTGCTCATTTGTATTTGTGAGATTTATGCTGTAGTCGGCTTTTTTCTTTGTATATTGAAGCTTGATTCGTTCGCAAGACGCGAACAAACAGTCCAATGAATGAACGCTTCTCGGTGAATGAATCTTTTACGTGATATATGGAGATGGAAAGTTTGTTATAACGTTCTTGCGTTCAGTTATTTATTATTAATTATTATTCATTATTATTTAGTAATATTATTAATATATAGTATATTATATATGTTTATTTATTTATATCTTGAAGATACCGTTACGTAGGAATGTATTGAGGTTATATTCAGGTTAATATTATTAATATATGGTATATTATATATATATATATTTATTTATTTAGTAATATTATTATGCACGTACAGGTATCTTGAAGATACCGTTGCGTAAAGATGTATTGAGGTTATATTGAGGTCATATTGAGGTTAATATTATTAATATATAGTATATTATATATTTATTTACTTATTTAGTAATATTATTACGCACGTACAGATATCTTGAAGATACCGTTACGTAAAAATGTATTGAAATTATATTCAGGTTAATATTATTAATATATAGTATATTATATATATATATATATATATATATATATATATATATATATATATATTTATTTATTTATTTAGTAATATTATTTAGTAATATTATTATGCACGTACAGGTATCTTGAAGATACCGTTGCGTAAAAATGTATTGAGGTTATATTGAAGTTATGTTATTTTTTTCTTTTCTTTTCTTTGTCATTACATATTATATTTTTTTTAAACAGCTGTAACTATCAAAACGTTTCCAAACTGAGCGTCAATTAAGGAGAATTTACTGTATTCAGTAATGTCTCTCTAACTGACGCTCAGATTCTGCAGAAAAATGGACAATTTGGGAAGAGGAGATACGATTATTCGAGCCTTGCATAACCTTGACGTAACCTCGACAATTCGTAACTATAAAAAGCGAGCTCGACAAGGCTCGAATAAAAATCGTATCTCCTCTTCCCAAAATTGTCCATTTCTGTGGACAATCCGAGCGTCGATTAGCTAACGAGCTAACGGGAACCGCGACGCTACAGGGCTCGTAATTCTTCGGGTTTGCCCACGGCCAGCAGATTCTAATCCGAATCCGTGGCCCCGAAACTCCGGAGCGTGGCTGTAAAGCGGTCTTCCGAGAGCAGCCGGGCTGCTGTCTTATCCGCGAGATAGCGAGACGATTCTCGGGTGAACTCGAAGGGGTCTCTCGGCGCGGGGGTTGGGTCCGGGCGCAGGGACATTAAAGCCGCGACTCGATTGGATAACAAACATTTTATCGCGTTTAATTTTGAGAGCGGTGCTCGCTCGCGCGGCATTAAACTTTAACAGCTTCTTCGGCAATAAATAATATTATGCACGCGAGGATGCCCCTCCCTCCTTCCCTCCCCACCACTTGGCTCGCGGAGTGTGCCGCGGGGGCAATTAAATAAAATGCGATACCGTTCGAGTTATGACTGGAATCTTTATGGTTTATGGCCGCGGCGTATTCCTTAAATCGGGGCATAAAGTAACTTCCAGCCACCCCCGTCGTTTATACGCCGTCACTTTTACCGACAAAAAACGATCCTCTCCTGGCCTTTTTCGTTTACTCGGAAATAGCTCGGGAAATCAGTCGGTCTCGGCGCGCTGTGAAATGTTTCGCGAAGATTGAACGCTGCGCGAATGTTATTCTGTGAATGTTATTCCTCCATTTTTCTGTCTGCGATAATTGCAGTCTTTATCTTTTTTTAATATATCGAAAAGAAAAATATTCAAGTGGATATTTTCATGTTTTTTAAATTTTTTATTCTATGCTGTGTCCTGGGCTTATTTGGTAAATTTTAGTGACTAGTGTGCTGACAATAAGAACAAATTGCTGTTACTATTATTATTTTTATTATTATTATCGTTATTATCATTATTACTTAATCAATTAGTTGTTACAGTCTCTTCGAGAAGTGTTTAAGTTACTCTAATTATACTGTACATATTTGATTTTATAAAATACATTTATTTCACAAAATATTAATTGTTATATTATGATATATTATATTTATTTTTTTATAAAAGATATGATTTAATAAAGAATATCAAAATGTATATCCTTCTTAACCGGTTAGCTGTTTTTGGCGAGTATAGTCGTCACGAAAAAATGGCAACAACTCGTCGAAATCAGGTTAAGGCTAGCAATCAGCTATCGTATATCAATTTTTAGTGGCGCAAAAGTCGTCGCTCGAGTGCAAAAGGTTAAGTATACAAAACCAAGCAATCGAATGACTAAAGAACTCGACTAGCTTGGATTTTGCACAGTAAAAACAATGAAAAGAATCGCGCAAATGGAATCAATCCGCTCCACCGTTTCTATTTACAGTAATGTCTCCCTAACTGACGCTCAGATTCTGCAGAAAAATGGACAATTTGGGAAGAGAAGACACGATTATTCGTACCTTGATTCTCGTTTATATAATTGTCGACAATCGATTACCATAAAAATCGAGCTGCAAGGCTCGAATAAAAATCGTGTCTCCTCTTCCCGAATTTATTAGTGAGTAGTGAAGCTCTAGAGAAGAAGAGATTTTTTCCCAAATCGTCCACTTTTGTGTACAATCTAAGCGTCAATTAGAGAGACATTTCTGTAATAGTAATTTCTCCCTTATTTGCGCTCAGATTGCGCAAGAATTATGCATACAGAAAAGGATGCATCCCATTGATTTACCATAGAAGGAATAATGTTATGTTTATCGTTTCTTTTTAAGCTGCTGGAATAGAGAAAAAGAGATTTCTTCCCACATTGTCCACTTTTGTGTACAATCTAAGCGTCAATTAGAGAGACATTGCCGTACCCGTTTTATAGAAACCTCGATCTTCGTTCGCTCGTTGTATCCGACCGTTAACATAACCTTGATCAGTCGTAACAGCTGAATCGGTTAATAGAAAACATGAAACGAGAGAGAGAGAGAGAGAGAGAGAGAGAGAGAGAGAGAGTGAGTCGAATCTTAATGCAATCAAGATTTAAAAGCGCTCGCGCACCACTGATCGTCGCGCGAACTTCGATGTTTTATCGGCGAGCGTATATAGCTTCTAATGCCGGTAATTACTGATACTGATTGATAATGCGTTCGTTCTTTTTTGCGCAATCGAAGCAGCGAAGCTAGTTTGTGCACAGAGAGAGAGAGAGAGAGAGAGAGAGAGAGAGAGAGAGAGAGATCACGTTAAGTATCGTTTAATCCGCTACCATTTTCCATCGGTTTTATCATATTTTATGCGAACGTTTATGCTGCCTTATTTATAGAACGCTATATTACACATACCGGGGTACGCGTACAAACGTAACAGCCTTCGAGCAAGAACCAGTTAATGATGTATAATCAAACAGAAATCAAAGTATACTGTGCATGCGGAGTATCGCTAATTAGATGTAATGCTCTTCTTGTAACGTTAACACATTTTATGTTTGTTTATCGTTGAATGGACGACGGGAACGACGGAGTCAGTCGCTGCGAGAATAAAGACGAAATCGTTTACACTGATTCCGAGCACTTTTTTTATTCGTTCATTTGCCTGGTGGAAGGAAAAACCACGTGCATTTCGTTTTGATCGCGACTTCTTTGAACGATCGCGTTGCTCGATCTCTTTGCTCGCTGGAAAGAATAAATTTACCAATTATGAGAAAATAGAAAAAATATAGAAATATCTTGCATACTACTTGTTTTTCCCAAAAATGGGGGTCAATTTCGTTAAAGGCTTATTCGAGCCGAAAATTCGAAATGAAATGAATTAAATTCAATTATTCGACGCTACTCGATACCAATTATTCGATGTTATTCGATCATTCGTTCCATGATTAAAGAATAATTATTCTTTTTTTTCGAGCGATCTCGTCGTCTTTTTTTTAGGAAAAGCAATCTCAATGGAAACATCGCTGGAAAGAATAAAATTGCCAATTATGGAGATACAATAGAAAAACCGCTGTATTTTGCGCGACTTTCTTTTCCGGCGATATCACGATTCTCTTTAGAAAAATCGAACAACGATGGCGAACCTCGCTGAACATTCTGCACAGCGAAAATTGGAAATGAATAGAACGACCAATTATTCGACGCCACGAATAAAATACTGTATATTGTCCGTTGTTCCTTTTTTTCGAGCGGACTCGTCCATTCTTTTCGAGAATAAAATTGCCGGCGGTGCATTAGAATAGAAAAGCTACTGTGTTTTTTCGATACGACTTTTTTTTACAACAGTATCTCTTTGCACGAATTGACGAATCAAGGTCAATTTCATTAAAAGCTTGTACAAAGCGAAAATTGTGAATTAGTAAAGTAATTAACTCGTTGACGTTATTTTCTTTGGAAAATCAATCTCAATGTATCATAATTTTAGCAATTATGAGACTGTATATTGCACGATTTCCTTTTTTTTAACAATATCTCAATTCTCTTTAGAGGAACCAATCTCTTTTAAATTATATATTTCTCCCAGCAATAACATAATTCCTTTTCGGAAAATGAATCTTAATAAAATAATGCCAGTCGTCGATTAAAATAGAAAAATTACTGCATTTTCCACGAGGTGGTCTCCAACAATGTCTCAATTCTCTTTAGAAGAACCAATTCGTATAAGCAGGGTGTCCCAAAATTATGGTACTTTTGGGAAATAAGCGATTCCTGAGGTCATTCGAAGTAACTTTTTCCTTAGCGAAAATGCAATCCGCGGCTTCGTTTACGAGTTATTCGCGAAAAACACTGACCAATCGGAGAGCGAGTGCGGCCGATGGTCCGCCCTTGCGGCCAATGCCGCGTCGCGCCGGTCGTCTGACGCTGTGGCAGTGGTCGCGAGGGCGGGGCGTCAGCCGCACGCGTTCTCTCATTGGTCAGTGTTTTCCGCTAATAACTCGCGAACGATGCCTCGGAGAAAATTTTTGTGAAGGAAAAAGTTACTTCAAATCGCCTGAGGAATCCCTCAATTCCCAAAAGTACCATAATTTCGGGATACCTTCTTTTTCGGAAAATCAGTCGTCGATTAGAACAGAAAAATCACTGTATCTTTACTGAGATGCTCTTCAACAAGGCGAATCTCACTGAAACCTTTCGCGAATCGAGAAATATAAACGAATAAACCGTCCAGATTCGTACTTTATTCGAACAAAGCGAGAATAATTACTTCTCCAGTAATCTGGTCATTCTTTTCGGGGAAAATCGATCTGGACGAAGCATCGTGGACAAGATCAAGGTTATCAGTCGCGCGCCAGAGCAGAAAAATCACCGTCCGGGAACGCGTCGTTAGGAGAATCGATCAGCGAGGCGCAAAATCGAGACCTGCGAAAAGCGAAAAGCGGCGAGGAATTTAACTCTCGGCCGCCGGAATCTCCCTCGTCCGACGATCCCGTAGACAGCGTGACAACCGGAATAGTCTGCGACAGAGTTCCGGGCGCGGCATCGCACAGCGTCCTTGATACCGTCTGGGCTCGGGGAACGCCTATCCGCGGACGACGATGCAATTCCGCGGGCGAAGTGTCAGGACGATGGCTCGTGTGACTCTCGATTACACGTTCCGTCATTACGCCGGGGTATTTTATCGTCCGGCTGAGTTATACGGGGTTCCGCTCGTTAACCGGAAACTTCCAAGGGATCGTCTCGCTCGAATTTAAATTGAGAAAGTATTTTACGAGCGCGCGAGAGAGTTTCACGGTAGCGTTGTCACATCTTGATGAACTTCCGGTAACGATCGTAGGAAAATGTCCCGACTCAACCTCCGGCCCCAGGTCTCTCCCCCCTCCCCTCAGGTCGTAGTCTGCCCCCCGCCAAATTCGCTATCCAGGACCGTTCCAGGGAATCTGGTGCACGAAGCCGGCCATTCGGACGGGATTAATGAACCCCGATCGCTTACACGGACCGTTTAACGCCGATTGCGAGCGTCGAAGTCGGTTATCATAACCGATCATTCGTTCGCCGGCATCTTAGGAACGGCATCAACACCTGTGGATTCGGAATTCGTCGAACATCGATCATCGACGCGGGAAGCGTTTGCCGATTGCTCGCTCGATTCGTAATTGTAACTTTGCTTTGCTTCAATTAAATTTTCGCAATTGTTGTGCGTTTGTGTGAAATGTTTCGCGTTCGCTGTGTCAAGGCGGTGAATAATCGTAATTCGAAATGATTCTGACGTTAGTTATTGGTTACATAAGCGAATGTGCCCGCACACTTGTTACTTTCGCTAGGAGAGGATTAATTAATTAGGATGGTAGGAGTATTTGTTGCAGCAGACAATATTTGTATTTTGAGAGAATAGAACAGAGGCGTAAGTCGAGTTTCCGCCGAAGTAATTTGTTCTCGAAGAAAGAAGAGCGTTTGTAAATCGAATATAGCGCATGTCTTGTGAATCTAGCCGAACAAAACAGCTGATCACGCATTGCAATCTAAATATATTTTTTCTGTCAACTTACAGCTAGTTTTCTTACTTGTAGCCAGCGCGTTGCAGTGATAAATTCGAGTTTACGCAAACAAATACAATAAATTCTCCCTAATCGACGCTCAGATTGTCCTCAAAAATGGACAATTTGGGGAAAAAAGATACAATTATTAGAGCCTCGCGGCTCATTTTTACAGTTACCGATCGTTAACAACTATAAAAACGAGCTGCAAGGCTCCAATAATCATATCCCCTTAAATAATAAAAATAATTTTCGTGCGCGATCCAAGCGTCAGTTAGGGAGACAATCTGGACGTCAATTAGGGAGACATTACTGTACATTATTGTGTACGAGCTGAGGGATAATTTGAGAGAACTTATTGTACTGCTTTCGACGTGGATCTATTTCGAAGGCTACAAAATCAAATCTGACGCGAGACATTTTTTCGACGCCCTGTATAAGAATTGACCGTATTATTATTATTATTTCACCGTATTTCCTGCAGAAGAGAGACTTTATGATAACAATAATCTCGAAATGAAAGATGTGAAATTGATCAAAGTGGCCGGCCTGATAGCGTAAAAGTGTAAAGGATGATCAATTTTTCAATGTAAATACTGCAAAATATTTGTAACGATTTTTAAGATTGATCAAAGTGGCCGGCCTTATAGCGTAAAAGTGTAAAAGATAATCAATTTTCAATGTAAATACTGCAAAATATTTTTAACGATTTTTAAGCTTGACGAGTTAGGAGTACAGTGATGCCTCCCCAATTGACGCTCAGATTGTCTCCCTAATTGACGCTTAGATCGCGCACGAAAATGGACAATTTGGGAAGAAGAGATACGATTATCAGAGCCTCGCGGCTTCATTTTTACAATCGCCTATTATTAACAACTATAAAAACAAGCCACCAGACTCGAATAATCACGTCTCCTTTCCCGAAATCGTCCATTTTCGTGCAGAATCTGAGCGCCAATTAGGTAGAATTTACTGTCCTTCTGAAGAACGAAGCGGAACAGCCGCGAAGGTGTTGCATAAATCGCGGGCAATGATCGAAGAAAATGTTTCCTCCGCTTTAAGCCTGCGGTTCGATACAGAGCGGACGATTAATATTCCGTGCATCGAATACGCGCGCGGCTCGTCGTGTTAATTTTAATGGCGTGTAAAAATGTGTACGGGAATGGGGCGCAGCTGCAATAAACAACGGCGCGATCCGGCATAAACGAGCACCATTAATGTCCACCTCCGTGTTTCAGAAAAGGAAGCCAACCGAGAGAAAAATCGCGAGGCGGCGAAGCGCGTATAAGTACATATAGTACTTCACGGCCGCGTTTAAAAAAAAAGAAAAAAGAAAAAGAAGAAAAAAAAAGAAAAGCGTACTCATCCCGTTTCTACCAGACATTTATTCCAGCAAACGGCGTGCTCGCCGGGTTCCTTTGCTCTTTCACCGTGATAAATTTCTCTGTTTACGAGCTATTTCCATATTTCACTCAATCCATTTCCTTATGTTGTCGGATTAGACGCGTGGACAGAATTTAAAAATCCGATCCGAAAAACGTTCTTCGATCTTTCGCGGCGAAACGGAGAATACGTTACCGTGGTTCTTGTAAATATCAAATTCGCGGCGGTAAATATATGTGTCTTACAGTAAATAAATGTATGTAATTCTAGAGTTTTACTTTTTACAGTGAACGAACTGTGCCGAGATCATTCGAATGGAACGTTTCGTTACATAAAAAATGTCGTGAAAGAAGTGCAAAAAGACGAGATTCTATTGGGTTGGCAACTGAGTAATTGCCGATTTCAGTTATAGATGTCTCTCACTCCCATTTTTATGATATCCGTAAATGTTATATTATAAAATTATTATTATTATTATTATGTTATTTTTTATTATCCGTGAATGTTAGCAACTGGACAAATCGAATGCAGCGGTCAAGGAAAAGCGACCAGAATTGATCAATCGTAAAGGTGTCATTTTCCAGCAGGACAATGCTAGACCGCACACGTCTTTGTCCACTCGGCAAAAATTGATGGATATTGGTTGGGAATTGATGTTACACCCACCATATAGCCCTGATCTCGCGCCATCGGAATACCACTTGTTTCGATCCCTGGACAACTCCCATCGTGGTAAAACTTTTAATGATGATGACGCTGTAAAATCTCACTTAACTCAGTTTTTGGCTTAAAAGGATCAGACTTTCTACGAGCGAGGAATTTTCAAGTTGTCAGAGAGATGGCGAAAGGTCATCGAACGAAATGGAAAATACATTACAGATTAAACTTCATTCCAAGTAAAAAAATTTTTTATTTCATTGAACAAATCGGCAGTTACTTAATTGCCAACCCAATAAATAGATCCAATGTTATTTATTTAGAAGCTTTTATTCCAGAATAAAGTACTCTCGATTGCAAAATAATGCTTCTGAACCGTGCATCGCAGCACCGGAAAGGGATGATTCCTGACGTCGTTTGAAGTAACTTTTTCCTTAGCGAAAATGCAATTCGCGGCTTTGTTTGCGAGTTATTAACGAAAGACGCTGGACCAATGAGACGTGAGCTCAACTGTCGGGGCGTTAGATAGTCGAGCCAATCAGCAGATCTGGGCGTCGACCGCTCGTTGGCTCGTTCCGTCTCGCGCCAGCCGAGCTCGCCTCCTATTGGTCACTGTTTTCCTTCAATAACTCGCAAACAAAGCCGCGGATTGCATTTTCGCTAAGGAAAAAGTTATTTCAAATCACCTCAGGAACTCTCTAATTTTGGATTGCGACACATTTTTGGGACACACCGCAGACTGCAGCGGCATCATTATAGGTTCGGATAAAAAAGTTAATGAACAAAAGTTCTCTATTTCTTTTTCTGTCACTTCAAATAGTAGCAAAATTATAAAAAAAATCATTTTAATCATTTTTCTAGTATACTAGTCCCTCTATTATCTAAAAAAAGACTTCAGGTCCAGTCTTAAAAAAGTTATTACATTTTAAAAGGCGTACGAACACTTTCGTGTGCCACTGTATGATGTTTTAAAGAAACGTCTCTATAATAAACAAGTAAATTGCGCCTGCAATTGCGTGTTTGTTACTTTTATTAACTTTAGAGGCCTGTTGGCCCGAACACCGCGCGGATTCCTCGGCAGTGATCGGCGCGAACGCATTAAGCCCGTATCCATGAAAACCGCAATTCCGCTCGCGGTGAACAGAGAGTAGGCGGAGGGGGCAGAGCGCAGATGCACTTTTCATTGGGAATTACTTTTTAAAGTCCGCGGAGAAAAACAGAGCACGTTTATTTAGCAGCAACCTGTATAAACGGCCACCTGCGGGCTGAATACGGGCGGACAAGCGGACCCGCCCACCTGACAATACGCTGTCTCGACGGAATCGTAAAGCCGCTGTTTACGCGCGCCGCGGAACGACGCGGTCGCGGCGCGGGCGGCTCGGCGAATAAAAATTCGCGTCGGCCATTTTGCCCGGTTAGAGATTACGATAAACGCGGCCGTATATTTTCACGGCCCGGAATCGACAGATAGAGAGTGAGCCACGGTTCGCGGAAAACGTGTTTCCGCACCGGACTGATTTTCGCGGCGCCATGGGACGCGCTATGCGCGTCGCGACGTCGCGGATCGAACGGTGTTCCCATCGACGAAAATATCGGGCGGACGTGCACGGCTCTTGATTAATGCCGATACCGGGAAACGCGCGGTAATAATGCGTTCGCGTGCGCGAAGAAGCGCGCCGGGAACGCCGGTGAACGCGTAATTTGCGTAATTTTTGCTATTCGCTTTGCTATTCGTTTTACGATTGTGATCGATGAAGGCCGGACACGATAGCCGCCGGATTCGAAAACGTTTGTCACATGAATTGGTAATTCTTGACGTCTGACCGACGTCGACGAGGATCCCGGGTGTTCCGCGAAACCTATTATTTGTCTCACGAGCGGAATAAATGAGAGAAATTACATTCGATTCAATTTCGTTTCGTTGTCGATTGTATAAGGTTCGTAGTGTAGGGTTAGGGTTTTTGTGGAATATTAATTGATAATAATTTAATTAAAGACAATATAATAATCACAGTCGATTGTATAAGGTTCGTGGTGTAGGATCAAGGTTTTTGTGGAATATTAATTGATAATAATTTAATTAAAGGAAATATAATAATCACAGTCGATTGAATAAGGTTCGTAGTGTAGGATCAGGGCTTTTATGGAATATTAATTGACAATAATTTAATTAAAGGAAATATAATAATCACAGTCGATTGTATAAGGTTCCTAGTATAGGATCAGGGTTTTTGTGGAATATTAATTAATAATAATTTAATTTAAGGAAATATAATAATCACAGTCGATTGTATAAGGTTCCTAGTATAGGATCAGGGTTTTTGTGGAATATTAATTAATAATAATTTAATTTAAGGAAATATAATAATCACAGTCGATTGTATAAGGCTCGTAGCGTAGGATCAGGCTTTTTGTGGAATATTAATTAATAATAATTTAATTAAAGGAAATATAGTAATCATAGTCGATTGTATAAGGTTCGTAGTGTAGCATCAGGGTTTTTGTGGAATATTAATTGATAACAACTTAATTAAAGGAAATATAATAATCACAGTCGATTGTATAAAGTTCGTAGTGTAGGATCAGGGTTTTTATGGAATATTAATTAATAATAATTTAATTAAAGAAAATATAATAATTCCTGAATTTCAAACGCTGAACAAAGCAACAGTGCGATTCAGTGCGATCGTTCTTCATTTGTCCAGCTGGTTCGACGCAACAATTATTAATTAGTATTAATTCGTTAAAATGTTCAGGATTGTACGTGTTATGTTATAGTCAATATATAGCATTTCCACAAAATATTTATGAAAAACTATTAAGCAGTATTTAAAGAAGCAAATATCCATGGATAGTTGAAACAAAAATATTTATACGCGATCTATTCTTTTAAATATTAGATACATTTCTATGCTGTAAATAAAGGCATTATAACAGAACAGTGGTAAACAATTAGAATAATTCCAGTAAAACAATACGAAACGCTATAAAAATTCAAATTATCTTCCGCACCATACTAATTCAACTTCAACCCAATATATTACCCCTTTCCACTCGAATAGCGTCTCCGAGGCGCAATTAAAAAAATTGTTACACCACGTTTCAAACTAATTTTACCGATCAATTTGCAGAATCGTCGAAAGGATGACTGTCGCATCTGCCACAAAATTCAATTTCACCGGCATAAAATGCATTAGGTCGTATAAAATGCAAATACAATCGGATAAAAAAGAACTACATTAAATTCAGCGTTAATTTGTCTTCAAGTGCAAAAAGGGTTAACACATCCAAAAATCATAATAATTTAAAAAAAGAACACTATCAACCCATTACTTACAATTCCACTCGAACAAACAAACGAATAATCAACGAATCGACAAGCTATCCAAAACGAACCGAACAAATTAAAAGCAACAAAACGAACTGCGTCCAACACGCCCGTGAAATGAACGAGAAAGAAATTCCGATATCGGAAAGTAGAGAATCGTGTAGCTCATTGATCCAACGACGAATAATTTATGCTCTGTCGGATTCGACGCCGCCAATCTCCACCATCTCATTAGTCATACATATCCTTATTACGTAAAGTGCAAAATTGACCGCGCGACGACACGCTGCTTTATTAAACATCGCTGCGCGCTCGCGTCTATAATCTCCTCAATTTTAATCAATTCGTAATGGCAGCTTGCGAGCCGCATCGTAATCTGTCATCGGAGCAGAATTACTTACACTGTTTCAACATCGCCGCGGGTAACCCTTAATTTCCCCCACCCCCTCCCGTCCTATCGTAATTGGAACTCTGATGCATTTTTGATTCGCGAACGCACGATACGTAAGCCCGGCGATGCGCACAGATTGAAGATAAGCCGGAGAGACGCGTCCTGTGGCCGCGGACTCGACCCGCATACAGGTTTCGTGGAACGCGCGCGCGCACCGCGATAACGGGGCCCCGTGAATTATCGAATCGCATGTATAATAAATGATCCGTCGCGATTAGATCGCGCGGCCCGGCGATGGATCCGCGCGCGTTATACTGTATAATTACTGATTAAGCGCGCGGAGACACACGAGAGAGAGAGAGAGAGAGAGAGAGAGAGAGAGAGAGAGAGAGAGAAAGAGAGAAAGAGAGAAAGAAAGAGAGAGAGAGAGAGAGAGAGAGAGAGAATCAACGCGGACAAACCGTGGTCGCGCGCGCGCGCTCGCGTCGATCGTCGTTGAAAGCTGACGTGTTCGCTTTTCGACGACATCGGCACCCATTAAAAATGGGTTCGAGCAACGAAAACGCATTACATATATTGCGATCGGAAGATACACGGACGGATCGTAACCGTCCAAAAAAAAAAAGAAAGAAAAGAACAAAGGACGGCCGCGCGCGATTATCGCGGTTCTTTGTTCCGCGAATATCGATGCAAAATATTAATTTATGTATATGCCAGGTGGATCGATAGGAAGTCCGGGAATATTATTTCGCCGGAAAAATCGAGTAAAAAAATGTCAGGTCCCACCGAGATTTGAACTCGGATCGCTGGATTCAAAGTCCAGAGTGCTAACCATTACACCATGGGACCTTCGCGTTAGTCAATGCGATGTTAAAAATCATTTTCGTCGGACGACTCCGGCGACACTGTACTCGTTGCGTTTTTGTTGTTTGTTGTTGTTTATTGGTGCACGATGGCTCAAAATAAACGAGAGATTTTATTAAACATTGTTTTATATTCTTTTGGTACTGTGTGTCATGTAATTGACAATAATGATCGAAAATAATATCTTTTTACGTTATTTTGTCTATTATTATTGTTTTCTTTATTAACGCTTGATTTACGTCAACAATTTTCGGTACTGTGTGTCATGTAATTAACAATAATAATCGAGAATAATAATATCTTTTTACGTTGTCTTGTCTATTATCGTTGTCTTCATTATTAACGCTATATTTACGTCAACAATAATCGAATATAATAATATCTTTTTACGTTGTTTTGTCTATTATCATTGTTTTCTTTATTAACGCTATATTTACGTCAACAATTTTCGGTACTGTGTGTCATGTAATTAACAATAATAATCGAGAATAATAATATCTTTTTACGTTGTTTTGTCTATTATTATTGTTTTCTTTATTAACGCTAGATTTACGTCAACAATTTTCGGTACTGTATGTCATGTAATTAACAATAATAATCGAGGATAATAATATCTTTTTACGTTGTTTTGTCTATCATCATTGTTTTATTTATTAACGCCATATTTACGTCAAAAATGTCAAAACTAATTGTCACTAAGTGTCACTAATTTTTTAATTTACAATCATTTATACCGTAAAGATACATTTACGAGTTATCTATTCAATTTCTAAATTATTTACGGCGAATGTTACAATAACGTTCTTTCGAAGTCAGAATAAATGTCTTATTAGTCTACTTTAAATATCTTATTAGCGATTATTAATGATTATTAGTGATTATTACTAATATCTTATTAGCGATTATTAGTGATTATTAGCGATTATTAGTAACGCCTTATTAGCTTACTTTTACAAACTAATACATAAAACAGCTGTTTCTCGAGCTCCGTAAATCCAGCGATAAAAAACATCGATTTATATATACACAATGATCGCGTCGAATGTCAAACATAAGCCACGACATTTGTTTGTTGTTTACGCGAAACGAAGGTCAATAAATAGCTCGACCGCGGCAATACGCGAAGGTCGGAGTTCAACGAACAATATGTAAAGGTAACCCAAGTTGTACGGGAGGATTAAAGTTCAACGAGAACACTTTGCTATTATTAGATCTGTTCCATCGTAATTCAATTCCCCTCCCCTCCCACCCCACCCCGTCTCGCCGAACGAACTTCCATCTCTCTATATCAGCCTACATAAATATCAATTAAACGTATTACACAACAGATCGCGACTCAAGGTTGTTGACTCTACGGGCTGCGACTCGACGAACCCGCGCTCGACACGGACTTTTTTTAAAAACGCGCGTCGTCGATTGTGTTAATCGATCGTTTATTCGATCAACAAATCCGGCGATCCCCTGTTTTCAAACGTTAAATCCGACCGTAAGCTTGTCGCGACGTTCCCCGTTCGTTCTTCCGATAAAGAAGAGAGAGAAAAAATAGGCACCGTGACAATTTACAGCCCTCCACCCCTTCCCCCGTGTCCCCCGCACTTCGACCCCCCCCCCTGACGAAAGGGGGTGGAAAGCAGGCGAAAGGGGTGCGGGGGAAGCCTCTTGAGCCATTTCGCGAGTGTCGTCCCGAATCGGAAGAGGGCGAACAATATATAAATTCAGGACACCCTCCGGTTGGCGGAGGGAGGGGGAGAGGCGGGGGGAGATGGGTGAAAAGCGAACATAGATTTCGAAAGCATCGACAAGCAACAGAGAAAGCGAGAGACGCGTGGGGCGTCTGAATGGGGTCGGGTCCCGAATACGTTCCCTTTCGCCGCGGCCTCGTGTCAACCCCTAATTGAACGGAAGCCGGCAATAAATATTATGTTTCTTTTCGTGGGGCCGATTTTATAATGGCGCGCGTACTCGTCGCCGCGCCTAACTCCTCCGCCCGGAACCGGATGCGCGATCGGTGTGTGACATGTGCTCGTGTGGCCGAGCTTTCCCGAATTTATTTTCCACGCCGTTCCACCGGCGAAAATTATTTCACGCTCATCGCGTCGCGTACAATTCCGATTTGAACGGAAATCATTGTGCCGCGGGCTGTGCGCGGGCTGTGTGTCCTCTGTGCTGTTAAACAGCCTCGAATTAGGTGACGTCACGGCAGCCGGCAGGTGCCCTTTCTTGGGTGCGCGTGCTTTCGGGAACTTTAATTCGACTTTCTGTTGTTTAACTGTGCACGTGATTATAGAATTTCGCGTATATTATATATGTACTATATACATATAATATCGTCATATATTATATATTATTATATATACTATATTATATTTTATTAAATATTATTATTTTATATATTATATATATACTATATTATATTTTATTATTATATATTATTATTATATAATTTTATATTATATATAATTATATATATTACATACTATTATTATATATATAATATTATATATTATTATTAAATATATTATATGATATAGATATATAAATCTGTTTATTTGTGGTAAACGTGATTAGTAAGAAGATAGTTAATGCTCGCAAATTGAATATGAAACTTGCACTTTTATAGATCATATTCACCTTTTTGCATTTCAATTTAATCCTTTCGTAGATCATACTGAACTTATCGCATTCCAAATTAATTCTTCTGCAGATCCGATTCACTTTTTCCACGAATCAAATTAACCCTTTCAAAGAACAAAATTGACCCTCTTTTACAAGACTTGTAAATTCAATACCAATTTATATGATTATTTATCAAACAACACGACTATCATTGCAAATGATTACGAATAAGTGAATCTTATTTATATTTTTTTTATTATGAATTAACCCTTTCAAAGAACAACATTGGCCCTCTTTTACAAGACTTGTAAATTCAATACGAATTTATATGATTATTTATCAAATAACACGAATATCATTACAAATAATTACAAATAAATGAATCTTAATTCCAAAAGAGGGACTTTCACTTGCCAAGAGCTGTACAAAATCAGCAGAAGGGTTAATTTGATTTTCAAAAAGATGAATACGATCTACAAAAGCATTAATTTTGATCGCAAAACGTAAATATAGATCACAAAAGTCTGAAAAGTCGAACCGAGATTATTCGGCGCCAACAAAAATTTCCAAAAATATGTCAAACACCAACTCTCATTAATCGACCGTATCGAACGTTTCCAATTGTTCCGTCGCAGCTGAAAAGAAGTTAAAATCCCACCCGTTCGAACGATGTTCCTCCTCCTCGATCGCTCGCGTCCACCCCGAACAAATTAATTCCGCGACCGTGTCCGAATCGAATATTAATGAAACCCAAACAAACCGCGATCGAGGGTCCCGAGACACGTAACATACTTGACACCGATCATCCTCTACCGTCAATATGATTAATGTGGGGGAGTTGTGTGTGTGTGTGTTTATGTGTACAGGGTGTCCCAAAAATGTCTCGTAATCCGGAAATGGTGGGTTCTTCGGGTCATTCGAAGCAACTTTTTCCTTTACAAAAATTTTCTCCGAGGCTCCGTTAACGAGTTACTGACGAAAAACAGTGACCAATGAGAGGCAAGCTCGGCTGGCGCGAGGCGACCGAGCCAATGAGCGGAACTGGGCTTCGTGCGCTGGTTGGCTGGGCCGCCTCGCGTCAGCCGTACTCGATTCTTATTGGTCACTGTTTTTCGTTAATAACTCGTTAACGGCGCCTCGGAGAACATTTTTGTAAAGGAAAAAGTTGCTTCGAATGACCCGAAGAACCCACCATTTCCGGATTACGAGACATTTTTGGGACACCCTGTATACAATCTTCGCGACCATCCGCAGCCATCATTCGTCAAAGGAAACCGAAAGAACAGGTGGGCCCCCTTTGTCTTTCCGCGCGGCTTTTCGCCGAAAGCTCGGCGGCGACCCCCGGACCTCCGATCATCCCCTCACCCTCGATCATCCCCGTAGCGAAGCGCGCCCCTCTGAGCGTCGCGGGCTGCGACTTCCGGTTCCTTTCCGATAATTAGAAACAGCCTCGTCTCGCGATAACAATAATGCCGTGTGCTGCGGCCCTCGAGGGCAGCGGCGGGCTCGTTCGACATCAAAGCGACGGCTCTCCGCAGACGTCCTATGCATCAAGGCATCGCTAATGAGATTCACTTTACGCCGTGCTCCGCACCGCTCCGCACCGCTTCGCGACGCCGGGCCGAGCTAAGCGGAGCGGTGCGGAGCGGTGCGGAGCGGATCGGGCCCACGGCGCTTCCTTCGTCTACGTTCGATTATTTTGATCATTTCGACGATAGCGCGCCGGCCCAACGACATCCAACCAACCCTCCGCCCTTTCGTTCACTCGTTTCGCGCCTTTGAACCGCGCCGATCCAGCTTCTGATCCGTCCTTTCACGCCGGCCACGATATCTCGCGCAATTAAAGTGATTCCTGAAAAGGTACTCCGCGAGCGCATTGTTTGCGCGGAACCGGGATCGACGGGAACGTTCGAAGGGAGCATCGAGTCTAGGAGACCGCCCCGCGTCGTTAGGGTCGAGGGTCGCGCGTTCTAATGAACTTTTTTCTGGCCTGTCTTTCCGCGATCGAGTTGCTCACGATTTTTAATGGAGACTCGCGCTAAATCATTGCCGAGAATGCGTGGCCTTTCGTTGTAAATTGCAGATACGCGGTTAAATTAACGCGTTTTCTGATATACGACCAAGTGTCGTTAACGCAACGTGTGGATTTGAAATGGTACGTGCTAAAGGGTTTAATATATTTGCACTCGAAGCTAATTTAACTGTGAATCTAAATTAATTTTTTTGACTTGTGGTATTTTCATTTTATACGACAAAGTACATTTCATGCGCACGAAATTTAGTCTTGTGACGCCGTTTTAACCGTAAATCTAAATTAATTTTGTTGACTTATGGTATTTCCATTTTATACGACAAAGTGCACTTTATGCGCACGAAATTTAGTCTTGTGACGCCATTTTAACCGTAAATCTAAATTAACTTTTTTGACTTGTGGTATTTCCATTTTATACGACGAAGTGCATTTTATGCGCACAAAATTTAGTCTTGTGACGCCATTTTAACAGTAAATCTAAATTAATTTTTTTTACTTATGGTATTTTCATTTTATACGACAAAGTGCATTCTATGCGCACGAAATTTATAGTCTTGTGACTCGTACAGTAATTAAACTTTAAACAATTTTGTTGCATTTAAACTTTGATAATATAAAAATTATCTCGGATCGTAATCTAACTATTTTAATGGCGCCTCAGAGTCACAATTCGAGTGCAAAGGGTTAATATATTTGCGAAATTTTACTATTTTCTTCTCTGCAGAAGCACAGTTCTGTGCAAAAGTACAGTAAAGACTCCCTTATTTGAACATTTATTTCTATAATATTCTGGTATCCGAACGTTCTGCTATCTGAGCATCATTTAAATAAATAATCAGCAAAGGACTTAAATGAAATTTTCAGATAATAGAACATTTTGGTACCAAGATATTACAAAAATAAACCTTCGAATGAGAGAGTCTCCACTGTAACTGCCCCATCGAAACGCATTTTCGCGTGCAATTCCTTTCCGACAGCAGTTTGCCGTAATAACATTATTAAGGATCGAGCCAGCACTCGTTTTCCGCGACCGTTCCGAGCCGATTCGTAGGGTTAATACTACGGTAAAACGAAAACATCGAGATCGCAGGATCCGCTTATTCGCGGTTTTCCATCGGAACAGCTGACTTTCGCAATTTATTCAATCGTATCTTTTACGATTCCTAGTTACCGCCGTAAATTCCGCAGAAATTACCCTAAAAACAACCGGATTCAGAAATTTATCGGCGATATTTTAGCGGACGTTATTGCGTCCTTAAATTGAACACCACTTATTCATTCATGCCGGATAACAGGCAGAGTTTATTCCCAAGATTTTATCATTTTCGCGGCGTACTAAGCGCCGTACGCGGAACAATCGTCCGCGTTATCAATTACACGCGTGACTCTCTTTAAACGTCTTCGGGGATACGATCATACGTTTCCGTTATTATCGGCTGGCTTGATTGGATCGATCATTTCTACCTGGGTAATTCCAGGCTGCGTGCATCAACGATCGCGCGTATTGCATCGCCGATCTTGGCGGACCTCACTCGGTGCATACGTGTGCATACGGTGCACACGCGCGGCCTCTCGATTCTCTTGTTTTCGTCATTAGTTACCTAAATGCCTGACGTTGACGGAATTACGTAAAATCTGCAGGACGGTTCGCGACTAATTAATTCGCACCTCTGGCGAGCGGCATCGACGATAACGGCCGAGGCGATTCGAATCTTACGAGGAATCCCGATTAAACGCTAGCCTTGCGAGCCTCCGTCTCGTGACGAAGATTATGAACGTATCTTAACACGTTAATTACCGAATATCGTCCTTCGAATCAAAGTTAAATTATTTTGCTTACTGGAAGCGAAACCGGTAGCAGATTAAAATCGATCGTAACGAATGTTCTGATATGTTCGCATTATAAATATATATATATTAAATATAAATATATAAATATATATATATATATATATATATATATATTTAATTTTAATGGAATTTATATATATATATATAATATAATAATATATAAAATATAATATAATAATAAATAATATATATAATGATATAATAATATAATATACTATAATACTAATATATTATACCGTCATTGGTATAATAAGCGTGACTAATCTTTGCCTAGGAAATTATTTTTTATCGCGTGCATTGAAATATATAATATTATTATAGTATATTAGAAGGTTTATGGTCTGCTTATGGGAGGGTCGTTTTGTGCCCATGCGACAGAAACTGCTGTAAATATTAGATTTTCTGGTAAAAAATTTATAAGAGAACGCTGTTTGAACAAAAATACGTGTTTAAAATATGTACATGTCTTTTTACCCTCTTTTATGCATGCTGGGGTGAACGTGTTAAAATATGTATGTTATTGATTTTTACAAGCAATTATTCCTGTTATTTTTTCTATTATTATTTCTATATTTCTTTCTTTTATATTATTATTATTATTTTATATTCATATTATTATTTTTCTATTATTCTCATTAAATGTAGAACGGATATG
Source organism: Megalopta genalis (assembly GCF_051020955.1). NCBI lineage: Eukaryota > Metazoa > Arthropoda > Insecta > Hymenoptera > Halictidae > Megalopta > Megalopta genalis. The sequence continues at coordinate 2,103,022 of NW_027476093.1, forward strand.
AATTTTCTTTCTTTCAACCCCTTTTTACAGCTGTATTCATCGTAATTCCTTTATAATTCCTAATATATTCCCTAAAATATTTAAATACATATTTATACATATATTTCGTAATACATTTTCTGATATATTTAAAACATAATTCTAAATTTATTTTATTAAACTCCTATTTCCTAATATATTTAAAATAATTCCTAACAATAGTCCTCTATTATCCTTTTCCCTAACAGAACGAAATCATTTTTATTTCTTATGTACGTCCTTAATTAATCTTCACTCCTACATTTTAATAACAGAACAATCAAATTTTGAACCTCGATTTAGAATAGAATAACGACGATATTTAGCGCCTTAAGTATGAAATCTTGTGTGGTGCACGGTGTTACTACAAAATTGCGAACGACAAAGAAGTTCCAATCGCTGTAGAATAAATAAATCACGACGGGTTGTTTATAACAGACAGCTCGGATTTTAACGTTCCGTTAATTGTTTCGGTACTTCGCGGCGAAAACGGACGAAGCGGTTTTTTTCGTACAAGGGAAGCTATTCGAAGATAGGCTCCTCTATTCGGTCGTTTCTCAACTGCTCAGGTAACAGCCCGATCGTCGCTCTTCCATGTCGCCGGAAGTTTCTAATAAAATTGAAAGTTGCAAGTAAATCTTTCCGAGCTCTCGAGGAAGTCCTTCTCGCAGGAGTACTTAGAGCACGCTAACTGTAGGCGATAAACTCAATTACGACTTTGAGTACCCCGAAGCAACGATAGTACGTATAATCAAGCTCATGCTTGAAATCGCGCCGAAGTGACCGAGTTCCGAAACCTGCTCCAGGCGACTCGTTTATCGAGCAAACTCGGCTTCCCCTCTTAATACTTATCACTAATAAGATTTTATATCATACATCAAATATTATATATATATATAATTAATAAATAAGTATATGAACTATCGTATAATTGTGCGAAATTTATGTTATTGGATGTTTAAATAGGATATGTAATATATTATTATTATTATTATTATATCAAATATAATATATATGTAATAAATAAATAAGTACATGAATTATCGTATAATTGCGCGATATTTATGTTATTGGATGTTTCAATAGGATATGTAATATATTATTATTATTATATCAAATATAATATATATACATATATATATATATATAATAAATAAATAAGTACATGAATTATCGTATAATTGCGCGATATTTATGTTATTGGATGTTTTAATAGGATATATAATATATTATTATTATTATTATTATTATTATTATTATTATATCAAATATAATATATATATATATATAATATAAGTAAATAAGTGTATGAATTATCGTATAATTGCGTGATATTTATGTTATTGGATGTTTAAATAGGATGTGTAATACATTATTATTATTATTATTATATCAAATATAATATATATAATATAAATAAATAAGTACATGAATTATCGTATAATTGTGTGATATTTATGTTATTGGATGTTTAAATAGGATGTGTAATATATTATTATTATTATTATTATTATTATTATTATTATTATTATTATTATTATATAAGTTTTTGATACTTATCCATTACATATCTATCATTAACCCTTTTCACTCGAATGACGACTCGAAGACGCCACTAGAAATTATTGTGTCACGTTTCAAAATAATTTGATTAACCAAATTTGTTTATATTTAAAGAATTGTTAAAAGCGCGACCGTTGCACGAATCACGATATTCAATTTCACCTGTTACAAAAATGCGCTACGTTATGAAAAGTTGGAAGAAACTATTTTAAATTGTGCCTCAATTTGGCATCGAGTGCAAATAGGTTAATATCGCGAACAGGTTATAGGTTAGACCCGTGAAATCGTAAATAATTGAAAAACAAGGTTACTAACACGATGAGCGCCGCGTCGACCATGTACCGGGTGACACTAATTTTTGACCAATTTTCAGAATTCATTTTCATTGTAATTTATATTCGAACAATCACAATTTAATTAGGATGTCTCGGATACGAAAGCGTTCCAATGTCATCCACTATGATCAATTTTTTAACTTCCTAGTTTCGGTTTCATTGATTGAAATTGTTTCGACGTTATGGGAATTTTAGGGGGTTACTTAACGTGTTAAATAACCTGGCGAATGAATTTTCGAAGGTTCGACACGGAGAAAAAGCGACGTCTCCGATTGTCGCCGACGACGATGAACGACATTTTGGGAATCCATTTGAAGCCATCATAGCTCGCCTAAATCGAAGTGGCAGACCTCCGGGCGATAACGGCACGCGGCGGACGACTATTGCGGCGATAGTTCATTAAAATATCCATGAATACATAATTCTCGGGACGGAGCGCGGACCGCGGCCGAGATAAATCGATAACCGGTTGCGCCCTGGAATCGCGATAGAACAATAATTCCGGCGGATCCGCGCGATTAACCGGCGCGCGCTGCCGGACGAAAAAATATTCTATTTCGCTTCCGGCCGGGGCCCCGGGCCCCGTTAAAATCGACGATTATTTATAAGCGGCGCGGCCGCGGGAGAGAAGAGGATCTCACGTCCCCGGGGCGCGACGCGAAACGCGTTTCAATTTTCGTCGTTGGCCACGCTGCAAATTGCCTAACATTCGGCCATTATTGCTATCCTCCGCGGTGTAACTCGTCGAATCATCGAACAGTATGGGCCGGCAATTTAAGCGCGACGCGCCTGTGGGCCAATAGGCGTTCAGAAGAAGTTCAATCAGAAAAAAGAAGAAAAAGAAAATTATGCGGGTAGCTAATCGAACGTTTGGGTCACTATGTGATATAGTTTTATTTTCAATGGCTTTTTTTATTTATTATCGACGCAGCTACGCGGTTTCAATGAAGCCTAATTCAAAAGGAATGGAATATCAAAATGTTTGTTAATCGAACGTTTGGGTCACTATGTGGTATAATTTTATTTTCAGTTGCTTCTTTATTTATTATCGACGCAGCTACGCGGTTTCAATGAAGCCTGATTCAAAAGGAATGGAATAAAAAAATGTTAGTTATAAGGTCGTTGTTTTCTTAATTGCTGCTCGGAATAATTATTACAATTGTACCAGGTACGTTTTTGAATTGTGCGCAATTTTATTTGGATTGTATTAATATTTATTGGTTTATGTATCATTTAATATTTATATTTATGTAGGTTCGTTAAGAACTGTTTAATAAAAGTCAGTTTTTAAAGAAAAAAGAAAAAACAGAAAACTATGCGGGTAGCTAATCAAACGTTTGGATCATAATGTAACGCGTTAAATATCTCAAAATATATGATAGATATTATTGTTATATTACTATATTATTATATATTATATATATCGTTATATTATATTATTATATTATTGTATTATATATATTGTTATATTATATTATTATATTATTGTATTATATATATTGCTATATTATATTATATTGTATATATTATATATATATATATATTATATTATTGTATTATATATATTATTATGTTATATTATATTATTGTATTATATATATTGTTATATTATATTATTATATTATTGTATTATATATATTATTATGTTATATTATTATATTATACATATTATATATATCGTTATATTATATTATTATGTTATTCAAGAGCCGAATTCCGTTTCGATTTGTCTATTCAATATGTGGAACGACAAAAAAAATATTTCAATTCCCCCGGAACCCAATAAAATAATCCCGTCGGAAGGCACGGCAATAGAACGTGGCCGGGGTTCCAACAAATTGTCGAACATCCTGCCATTAATAATATCCACGACGCGTAAACTCGTAAAACGATTGAGCAATATGGCCGGCGATTTTCTAGCGTTCTACGGTTCCTACGAATCGAGTGCCCCGGACAGAATGCATAGAAAGGCGCGTTAGTCACGGGCCATTTTGCCACCGGGCGTGACCTGCACGCTCCTTTATTTTCCAGCGTTAATTCGTGCCAGGCCAGGCCAGGCCAATTGTCGTCCTCGTCCTCGAGGAAGTCCTCGGGCCCCGCGACCCCCTCCCCTCTCTCACTCGCTCTCTCGCGACCCCCCTTTTTCCCGCGCGTTTTAAAATCCGGCCTCGGGTTCGCGCGGCGCACCGGACACGTGCCGTTACAGGGGTGCATCATAATGCGAGCGTCGTCGCCGCGCCGTTTCGACTCCGTTGCTGCTCGTCCTGCGCGCGCGCGTCAGGATGCATATGTAATTAACGGGAAGCATTAACGGGAATTAACAGTTCGCTTAACGGCGCGGAAAGCAGCGTGAGAGTCGCGCGCGCATTCGCTTTGTCGCTGCGAAACTGAAGCGCCGGTTCTTTCTCGTCCCCATTGCTTTGTTAACCCTTTGCAGTCGAAGCTGTTTGAATTCGAAATCCGAAACATGATTTCCGATCTATAGTATTTCTATTTTATATAATTTACTGCGATTTATGCGCACGGAATTGAGCCTATTGGCGAGTACAATTGCAATTTTAATAGCTTGTTTTAAATGTAAACGAATCTAATGCTCTTAGAATGATTTTGAAGAATAGTATACCAATTTTTAGTGGCGCCACGGAGTCGCCAATCGAGTGCGAAGGGTTAACTTGATGAAACGTTGCTTGGAATACGCGTTTATTAATACCTACGCTATTTTAGAGGCGAATAATGTTAATGTTCCAGTGATTATGACTCCCTCCTAGCGTAAATAAGTAGAGTTTTTCCCGACACTATGAAGCAAATAGAAATTTAAAAAAGAGTATAATGTATTGTCCTTAGTGTCTAGAATCACCCCAGTTATGTTTACAATGTTATAATATTGTTAATAATATAATTACTAATTGATATTTGTAATGTTGTAATATTTTAGTATGATAATATAATAATGTTAGAATATATATATATATATATATATATATATATATATATATATATATAGTAATATACCAATATAGTAATATATTAATATATTATATATACTAATATATATATATATATTAGTATATATAATATATTAATATATTAGTATATTAGCATATTAGCATATTAGTATATTAATATATTAATATATTACTATATTGGTATATTAGCATATTACTATATTAGTATATTAATATATTAGCATATTAGCATATTACTACATTAGTATATTAGTATATTAGTATATTAATATATTACTATAATATATAAATACTATTATGTAACAAACAATAAAATGTTCATTGAAATACAAGTGTTTCTAAGCAACAACATACTGTTCCATATCGCGTACTTCAATTATCCCATTGTCCCTCTTTATGCAATAAAATGTATGCAATAAAATGTATGCAATAAAATTTATGCAATAAAATTTATGCAATAAAATTTATGCAATAAAATCTATGCAATAAAATCTATGCTTTAAAATTTATGCAATAAAATTTAGGCAATAAAATCTATGCAATAAAATTTATGCAATAAAATTTATGCAATAAAATCTATGAAATAAAATTTATGCAATAAAATCTATGCAATAAAATCTATGCACTAAATTTTATACAATAAAGTCTAGGGTACTTTTATGCTTCACGCAAAATCTATTTTCTTGGCACGCTCATAACCTTGACAATAGTGCAATTTCAGTTTTTTTCAACGTTCAGCGAACCAGCGGAAGATCAATCATAATCCTCAACCTCGGCGTCATTTGTTACATAGACGTTGTTCAGCTCGTTGCTCCACCATAAATATAAACAATGCAGAACATACTCGAACGTGTCGCATTCATCGACGCTCCTGTCGTTCATCGCAGCTCCGTAGCCTGAACGCGTCCGTTTAGCGGCCCAGGTGCGTCGGCCAGCGAATATCGGCGACTTTCAATATTAATATTTAATACAAATTTGAATAGCGTCAACCATATGCGGATGACGTGGCAGCCGATGACAACAGAGCCGTGGCCCGGGCCTCGCGTTCGATCACGCCGGGTGAAAAGTGGGTCAAAAGCGTAAGGGGATCGCGCGCGCGCGTACAAGAGGGTGCAAAGGCCGGCTACAGAGTGGTTTTCAGTGGCGGTGTTTTCGGCTGGAAACAGAACCGTCCAATAGAGAGGTTCCGGTTTTCACGCGACGCGTTCCCGCTCGTAATTTTATCGGCGCGAAATCAGCGCGCTTCGCCGCGACAAAAACGGAGAACAGCAGATGCGGCGATGCGGGCACTATCTGCCGATGGAATCTGACCGAACACGCCCATCTCGGACGATTACGCTGTTCGCCGGGTTTGTTCGTTTCGCGCCGGCACCGTGGAACCCGATAATGGAGGCGAGAGAGACCGCGAGAAAGATCGGGAGCGGATCGGGAGCGGATCGGGAGCCGATCTTCTCTTTTGTGCACGCTGTCGCGGCGTTGTCCCTCGCGCGCCCGCTCCGCGCGAAACTTGACCACCCGCCGCGCGATTGTGCTCGCCTTTAATGGCTCTTCGCTCCTACGGTGTCGCAGAAAACCGAGCGGCAAGGAAGTTCAAAGGGCAGAGTCGAAAGGACGGAGCTCCCCCCTTTCCCGGCTCTCCGCTTCTTTCTGCCCGTTGAACCGCTCTCGAGTTATTAGCTTTGTCTTGATGGAGATGAATATCTTTCGGGGACCGAGCTTTCGGCCGCGAGAGACCGGTTTATAAGTAACTTTGTGAACGGTAGCTGAGTCACGGGCTTTCACGCGGCGCGAACCACGAGCTGAATATGCCTGTCGAGCTTTTTGCGTCGACGCGCCGGCGGCAACCGAGTTCGCGGTTCTTGATAAATTCATGCGAAGATCGGGCGCTTTCCTTGCAAACGAACGCGCGTTTTCTTGCGAAGACGACGCTTTCGTGGCGACGATTCGCGCGAGCGACGAGGTTGTTGGTTCAATTGTTAAATGGAGTATGAGATTGTTGTGTGTTTTTGAAGATTGAACAACTTTTATTAGAATTAAGATCGTTCGAACTGAATTTATGAGATCTATGAATCTAATTTCTATATTTATTTCTATAGATTATATATATTTCTATAGATTTAATTTTTAATTCTCTTTAACTTTGTTCTGTTATCGAATTATATCTATGAAAGAGATTTTTATATTCTTTTTAACTTTTCGAAGCTCAAAAGATTCTTGGATTTTGAGGACTTTTAACTCTCGGAAAATCGATTTCCAATTTATAATTAGCCATCCTAATTATAACTTATTGCTGTAAATATTGTATTGTAAATATTGTAAATAATTATTATAATGTATTACGTTGCTACAACTTGTAGCAACGATCACTAAGAAGTCAATTTAATTAATTGTCAGCGAATGTATCAATGCACCGATTACCATGTTCGATGATTACCATAATCGAGTAACGGAATTATTTATTGAAAAACGAAAGCTCACTCCGAACCCGTTGACTTCGGTACAACAAATTAACCGCGCCGAATTTTGCGACTAATATATATAATATTAGCCCTGGGTAGAGTTTTCGTGCTGAACAAAGAATTCTTAAACTGTGACATTAATTTATCGCTATTTAGTACCAAAAACAATGATTAAATCGCATGCCATTATATTCGGGAAACTCTTCTCTATCTTCTAACACCAATTAGAACTTCCCAACGTTTGTACTTTTCATGCAATACCTAATTTTTCTGGAAAATTTTGGGTTCTTACGAAAGCTCGTTTTTTTTCGAAAATCGAGGCTGACGGAGCAATTCGGTTTTCGATTAATTAATCGTGGAATAAAGCTCTACAAGAATTTCATAGTGGCTCTACAAGAATCTCATAGGAGATCAGAAAAAAAGTTTCATTTTGTCGAACAGTGTATCACGAATCTCGACGTCTGACTTCTTACACAGTGCTAAAAATAAATTGTACTAATTTCACCAAATTCCATAATCACCGAAGGACCATTAAAACGCGTTAGAGGACACCGCTGGCCGTCAAGAGGAATTCTAGCAGCGACGGTCGAATTAAAAAGAGCGCGGCGGCCATTACGACGTCGCGGGAAGATCTCTATCTTAGGGCGGCGGGGCGGCGCACCCTCTGATTTATTAACAACAACGCGAACGTTGAACGACGGGAAAGGTGGCTGAGACTGTCGATAGGAATTGTCCGGAGGCTTGACAAATGGTCCGGGGGTTCCTGGGTCCAGCCAGTGGATTCTTGTAATTTTAGATTACACTTGGCTGGCCGTAGGCTATGGTTAACGCATGGCTGGTCAACCCCCACGACCATCACGGAGTATCTTGTCCAGAAGGGTTAGATTAGATACGTCGTTCAGTTCGGGCCATATATCTGTTCGAACCCCGTCTTTCCATCGCTATGCCGCGTGTGCACGCACGCACGCACACCTACACAGACGACCGTTGTGTGCATTTATTGACCATGCGTGTCCACCCTTATGTGTGTTTTGCCCGTACGTATAATCCCTCATCGGTCGGCCCGCGTCTGTGTCCGTGGTCTGTCCGCACCCCTACACATTCGTCGATGTGTGTATGGTACACGGACGCGATTTGGAGCGCGCGCGCGCAGACGTCCGAGCGTGTAGAGGAGCGCGCGCGCGCGCGCGAGCGGAGCGGTGAGTTACGGGGCTGCGGACAGAGTGATGCATTGCCGTGGAACCGAGAAGGACCAGATCCCATGGGAATCGAACGGGGACCCTTACACCTCACACCATTGCGCACCGTGACAGGGACCCGGTGAATTATTGGAATATCGACGCCACCGGGCATTAAATGCTTCAATTACGATTATTATCGAAATGTATTGGAATTATGCGAGCGTGCATGCGATACTTGCAAGGGAACCCGAGACTCTCGGAGGCAGCGCGTGCACCGGACACGTGATCCAAAACCGGAGGCGATTTACGGCTTTCCAATTAAGCCCTCAAAATTTCATTTCGCGCGCGCGCGCGCGAAACCGAGCGACCGCGTCGCGGTGCGGCGAGGGTGGCGAAGGTCACAATATGTAGACGAAAGCATAAGTGGGGGACGGGGGTTGACGTTTATTGCACTTTCTGACTCGTGGAGCCTGGTACGGGCGCCTGTGAAGTATTTTAACCCTTTGCGCTCTGAGACACCACTGAAATTTGTTATATCACGCTTGAAGACGATTAAGATTAATCACGATTAAGAACTTTTATATTAAAACGGTTTAGATTTAAAATATTGTTGAAAGTGTAACCGTTGTGCGAGTCCCAAGTGTCAATTTTATGTGCATAAAATGCATTTCGTCATATAACATAGAAATACCATAAATTAGAAAAATGATTTTATGTTAAAATTAAAATAGCTGTATTAAATTATATTTTATATTCGAGTTAAAATAGCTTCGAGTGCAAAGGGTTAACCTTAATGCACTTTCTGACTCGTGGAACGCGGTACGGGCGCACATGTGAAGTATATTAACCCTTTGCGCTCTGAGACACCACTGAAATTTGTTATATCACGCTTTAAGATAACTTTTATATTAAAAAGGTTTAGATTTAAAAAATTGTTGAAAGTGTAACCGTTGTGCGAGTCCCAAGTGTCAATTTCATGTGCACAAAATGCATTTTGTCATATAAAATAGAAATACCATAAATTAGAACAATGATTTAACAAAAATTAAAATAGCTGTATTAAATTATATTTTAAATTAGAGTTAAAATAGCTTCGAGTGCAATGAGTCGATGAAGATCGTCCAATAGTATTTACAGACTTGTTTTCATAATTACCGATTGTCAACGATTATAAAAACATGATGCAAAGCCGAAATAATCGTATCTCCTGTTCCCAAATTGTCCATTATTTCTGCACAATCTAAGTATCAGTTAGGGAGACATTACTGTACTCGAGAAAAAGGAGAAAGGAGATCGAATACAATACTTCCGTTACAAAAAAACATGCGAAAAGATGAAGATAGCAGATTGGTCAGATTTTTCGGAACAGAGAACTGCTGCGAAAAGCCGGATTGTGAAGGAGTTTGAAAAATAAAATGTTCCAAATTCACAACTGTTTTACGGAATTTCACGCTTAAGCATTTGAATGCACGGAAATATTGGGTTGGCAATTAAGTAACTGCCGATTTCAGTTATAGATGTCTCTCACTCCCATTTTTATGATATCCGTAAATGTTATATTATAAAATTATTATTGTCATTATTATTATGTTATTTTTTATTATCCGTGAATGTTAGCAACTGGACAAGTTGAATGCAGCGGTCAAGGAAAAGCCAGCAGAATTGGTCAATCGTAAAGGTGTCATTTTCCAGCAGGACAATGCTAGGCCGCACACGTCTTTGTCCACTCGGCAAAAATTGATGGATATTGGTTGGGAATTGATGTTACACCCACCATATAGTCCTGATCTCGCGCCATCGGATTACCACTTATTTCGATCCCTGGACAACTCCCTTCGTGGTAAAACTTTTAATGATGATGACGCCGTAAAATCTCACTTAACTCAGTTTTTGGCCGAAAAGGATCAGACTTTCTACGAGCGTGGAATTTTCAAGTTGTCAGAGAGATGGCAAAAGGTCATCGAACAAAATGGAAAATACATTACAGATTAAACTTCATTCCAAGTAAAAAAAATTTTCTATTTCATTGAACAAATCGGCAATTACTTAGTTGCCAACCCAATAGAAACATTATAAGCCGTTCTTACTTCAAAGTTACAAATGATCAATGAATTACAATAAAGTTGTTTAAACTGTTAAATATTCTTTTAATCAGCGTATATTGTTTTATAATAATAGATTTTCTAATAATAGAAATGTTTTTATATTTAAGAAAAAAAACTCGGCCCGCATAGAGAGGGTTAACGAAGCAAATCGAACGATTTCGTGTCGGCAAAAGTGCTTTAATTTCTGATTATTTATTTCAACGCGCGAACAGATTTTCGCGCGAACGTTCGCTCGTAAACAGAAGAAGAGCGCAGATGTCGATAAATTAACGCGGAAGACCGGGAATGCGGCCATTTTTCAGCGGTTTCAATCTTTCGGGAGCATTGTCCGCGTTCTGGCAAGAGTTCGCGGCAATTTCGAAAGGTTGTCGCGCCGAAGCTCGTGTATATTTCTCTGGATAATAATTTGGTCGGGCGGTTTCTTCCCTCGTTCTATTACCACCGGCCACAAATTACCGCGGCACGGCCGGCAATAGTTTTGATATACGATCCATACTCCTCCGCGATCAAGCGCGATTTATACGGTGCAACAATAACGTTTACCCCCTCGGTACCCTAGTTTCCCCCTTGTATTTCACCGGTCCGGACAGTTTTACCATTTGCCGGAAATCGCAGCCACCGCGAATCCATAACCGTGTCGCGCGGTTTTATACACTTTATCTGCATTAGCAGTTCCGCCGCGTTCTATATTTATTACGTAATATAACTTTTATTTTATTTGCCGCCGCGATATTCTTTACGGTCCGCATTCGCGGAGACGCGCGCGAATTTCCGGTTTACGGGCGTTTCTCAAGGGCCCGTTTAATGCTGATGAAAAAGAGAGGAAAGAAGAGAGAGAGAGAGAGAGAGAGAGAGAGAAAGAAGGCTCGGCTCGCGGGGAAACACTTTTCGAAAATTTACATTCCCGCTCGTTTCTCGTTTTACGTGACCTATAAAAAAAGATAAAGGAAAAACGAACGCGGCACGCTCGCCAATGGTATACGCGTTATCGTTATGGTGTGTACCGACACCTCTTGTACCTTTCTTTTTTTTTTGTTCTTTTCAGTGGATTTTATCGCGGCGTAACTGTGCTGCGAATGTCGCGAAATTAGCGACGCCGCTGGGAAACGACGTTCTCTCGGGGTTTGAGAAACGCGATTGCGCAGCTTTTCAAGCTGCTCGTCGCGAAGAGATGTACAAGACAAGGTGGAACGAGGATGAAGAACGAGTTGAGGAGAGATAAGAAATTTTATTTTTGTATTATTAACCCTTTGCACTCGAGCGGCGAGTCGCAGGCACTGCTAAAATTAAGAAATTGCCAAATTGTTTGTTGCTGTAAATTGCCGTAACTTGACATAAGGCTCAATATCATATGCATAAAATGCGTTTTGTCATATAAAATGGAAATACTGTAAGTCAGAGAAATTACTTTTGATTTACAGTTTAAATGGCTTCTAGTGCAAAGGGTTAAAAATTATATATTATTATTAATATAATATAAAAATAATATAATATATATTAATAATTACTTTTTTTAATTTTAGGAACGAATGTTGATAGATCGGAACTATTTGTTATATTTCAGACGCTGCAAGCATGTATAAAATTAGATTATTTGTTTATTTGTTTATTTTTTGATTATGGATGAAAAAAAAACCTTTAGTACACAATGCTTAACTATTAATTAACACTAGATTTACGGAGCACAAGAAACAGCTGTCTTTATATCGGTTTATAAAAGTAACAATAAGACGTTTATTCTGATTTTTAACAAGTATTATTGTAACAATTGCCGTAAGTAACGTATAAATTGAATAAATAACTCGTAAATGTAAATCTTCACGATACGAATAATCGTAAATGAAAAAAAATTAGCGACCCGTCATTTTGACGGGTACCGTGAAGTTAACGTTAATTACAGGTAGATAAGAGATTAAAAATGTTTTATCTAAACCATGAAAAGAACCTTGCACTCAAATAATCAATTTATCGAAAATTCTGATCGATTTCTGAGCATAAGTTTCCAAGAGGCGACATTTTTAACAGTCGCAGCATAATATAAAATAATAATAAAAAAGAATATATAAAACATACTATAAAATAATCTTCATTAAACCTAACAGGTAACTGGAAATTTTCAACGTAATTGACTATCACTTCTCCTTACTTTTGGTTTCCGTTAATCAATGCTACTTTTCGTTTCCAATAAACACTGATAATAATTCTTTCAAAGATCAACGATCTCGAATATCTTCTGCCGGGAATAAATAATATATAATAAATAATAATAATAAATAATAATAATAAATAATAATAATAATACAATAAATAATTAAAAAACTCAATATCTCGTATCTCATCGAACTGCATTTACATCGCATGCAAATCTCGAAATCGCACGAAATCGCGTATACGAACAAAACAAAATAAATAACGCATCGAATACGTCAAACGAAAGAAATTCGTGCGCAATCGCGATGTCCATAAACTTGTCCGTAAAAATGCTAATTCCTGTACAGACTAGATCACGAATCAAGTTCGTCCGAACGAACGAATAAATCGATTTAATAACTTCCCAACAATAACACCGCGGTCTCCTTTACAATCGTAAACCAGGAGACCCCGAAGAGTAGGTCATTTCGATCCATTTGCTCGTCTCGCAGCTTCCGCGTGTCTCCTTCAAATTCCTATACACGGCGAACGCATAAAGCTGGCCGCAAGCCCCGCCCATAAACAATTGATGGGCGCCTTGATTTATGAATCCCGATCGACGTCGTCTCTTTCCGGCCCGCTGAAATATTCAGCGGGCAGAAAGTGGTGTAAGACAAACAGAGACGCGCGGAAATTTCCCGCTGAAATTTTCCGCGCGTCTAATTGATTCGGGACGACAGGAAAGTCAACTCCGGCGAGAAGAGAGAGGCGGGGACGAGAGAGTTTGCGGGAGACGGCCGAGACAGAATCGGTAATAGAGAAGTTTCCGGGCTCGGGCTCGTTAAAACTAACTCTCGTAGCCTTTTCCCAATCGCTAATGCGTCCATCCGGTCGCATCCGGCGGTACTTTATTTTTATTTAAAGCGGCGAAACCCTCTAGACGCGGCGTCGCGGGGGCCTGGGTCGCGCGCTTCCCTCCGTTCCGTCGTGTCCCGTCCCGTTCCGTTCCGTTCCATTCCATTCCGTCGGGGGCCGGGGGCCGATCCGATCGATTACCGCGATTCGAATAAAATGTAAATGCCGGTACGAGCGCGACTCGTGTGTTATGCAAATCTCGTTCTCCGGTAATCACTGAGTGGAAGCTGATGTCTTCCTACGCTGCTAATGGTCCGGCAGAATGAAGAAGAAACGGAAGCAGGAGGGACCGGCGGGAGAGGATCGTGGGGCAAAGGGGAGAGGACGCTGATCGGCCAGGGAGAAAATAACGTGTACAGGGTGTCCGAAAAATGTCTCGCAATCCGAAAGCGGCGGGTTCCTCAGGCGATTCGAAGCAACTTTTTCCTTTGCAAAAATTTTCTCCGAGGCACCGTTAACGAGTTATTAGCTAAAAACAGTGACCAATGAGAGGCGAGCTCGGCTGGCGCGTGGCGACCGAGCCAATGAGCGGAACCGGGCTTCGCGCGCCGGTTGGCTGGGCCGCCTCGCGTCAGCCGTACTCGATTCTTATTGGTCGCTGTTTTTTCGTTAATAACTCGTTAACAGTGCCGCGGAGAACATTTTTGCAAAGGAAGAAGTTGCTTCAAATGATCCGGGGAACCCGCCATTTCCGGATTACGAGACATTTTTGGGACACCCTGTACACGAATCGGACTTGCTGCGCGTGTTTACGCGATAGTGTGCGTACCTCTATGTACGTCCGTCCGTCCGTCCGTCCGTTTCGAGGATCGGAAGAATGGAGAACGTTCCCGTGAAACGTTCCGGAGGGTCGTGCTCCCGGGGCCACTTGACTTCAATAGTTTAACGAAATTGCCGAAGACACGTGGATTCCTCCCGTTTCGACTCGATCTGATTCCCGAAGCTGCTCCGATATTTATTCGACTCTGCCGGGGCTAGGCTCTCTCGTCGTCCCGATCCTTGTTCCTTGCGAGAACCGAGCTCGATCGACGATAGCTACTCTGCTACGCTGCCAACGGAATTGGATTCTTCCTCGAAATTGGCGAGCCTTTACGCTCCTGGCGATTTCATTCTGTTTCGACTGCGCTCGCTCGACGACCTTGATCGAGACTTGTCGGTTAAAGTAATAATCTTTCTGGTGGATTGATAAATGAAATGAATAAGGAGGCGCTGGTTTTTGTTCTTGAGACTGTTTCTGAGGAACAGCTCTCTGTGCTTTGCTTTTAGTCTTTTTTGCGTTTCGTGGTTTCGTTGTTTCGACGCTGCTTTATTGCTTGCGGTTTTTCAATGTGCATTTTAACCTTTTGCACACGAGTGGTGACCCTGAGGCACCACTGAAATTGTTATATCACGTGCTAAGGTCATTTTGATATCATCGAAGTTTAAATTTTAAACATTATTAAATGTGTAACTGTTGTATGAATCACGAGACTCAATTTCGTATGCATGAAATGCACTTTGTCCTGCAAAATGGAAATACTGTAAGTCGGAAATATTATTTTAGATTTACAGTTGAAGTGGCTTCGAGTGCAATGGGTTTATAATCAATGATCCAGAGACTTTTTTAGACTATTACGACTATCGTTGCGACTATTTTTCGGAAGCGTTACAGTACATTTTTCCCTAGAATGCCACATTTCGGGTTGCCGTGAATTGCCACGTCGATGTTTAGTTTCGATGCAGTCCGTCGAGCGTGTGAAGCGATAATAATACCGGCTGTAATTAATGTATCGCGAATAATTAGCAAACACGAAGTCTTCTTAATTTCTTTAAATTCTTCGTAGTCGAAGGAAACAGGATACCATTATGATAAATACAGTAATGTCTCCCATACTGACGCTCAGATGGTCCACGGAAATGTCCACAAAAGATATAAGTCCAAAAAATTAATTTAAATTTACAATTAATATGGCTTCGAGTGCAAAGGGTTAATATATAATAATAACGTATAACAATATAATATATATTATATATATTATATATTATATAATTGTATATATAATATTTATATTATTATTAATAATATTAATAATATATTATTATATATAATATATAATATATAATATATTATTATTATAATATTATTAAAATATTATATCGTTAAACGAACGATCCATCAGACGTTGTACACATATTTATTATACACGTATTGCCTTGTATACGCTTGTCGCCCTGTTTCGGCAGGCGAGCGCACCCTCTCCCAAACAACAGCTCGAAGGAAGCGCATCTGTGATCCAGAGTGATCCAGAGTGATCCAGGACTCGCCGCAGTTTCGGTATCCAGCACGGGCCGAGCTCCTAATTACAGTCCGAACAGAAAAGAAAGGCTATTACCGCAAGCTTATCGGGGACGAGCGGCGCTTGTCTCGCGCGCGCGCGCGCGCGCCCCCGCAAGTACATCCGTTACATTCCTCCGCCACTAATTTCCGCCACTTACCCGTTGTAATTAATGCCGCGCGTCCAGGTCGTCTTCTATCGGAACAATCGACGCTCGGTCCGGTGGAACCACCACGCGCAGCGACAGAGGAGCGTGACGGCGAACTCACAATCGGCGATCTGTGTGCGTGTGAGAGCGTGTGGGGGCGCGAAGACCTCGGCTGTGTGCGCGGGCGAGTGCGCGCGACCGCGGGGATGTAGCTGCAACAGTGCCGATAGGCAAATCCAATGGCGAGAATCGGTGCTCGAGGGTGTCCGGTAAACAAAGACAGATTCGACCAGTCGATCGAAAGACGAGCCGACCGGTGCGACAGAAACAGAGACAGGGACAGACAGACAGAGAGAGAGAGAGAGAGAGAGAGAGAGAGAGAGAGAGAGAGAGAGGAAGACGGAGGTAGATATTAGATAAATAGATGGCTGGAGCGAGATGCCGGTTGACTGGATAAAGAGAAGAGCGAGAAGAGAGAAGAGAGAGAAGAGAGAGCGAGGCAGAGAGTAATCGATAGAGAGAGAGAGAGAGAGTGATTGAGAGAGAGAGAGAGAGAGAAAGAGCGAGAGAGAGAGCGATCGAGAGAAAGAGAGCGAGGGAGAAAGCAATCGAGAGAGACAGAGAGCGAGGGAGAGAGCAATCGAGAGAGAGAGAGAGAGCGAGGGAGAGAGCAATCGGGAGAGAGAGAGAGAGTGTGATTAAGAGAGCAATCGAGAGAGAGAGAGTGATTAAGAGAGAGAGAGCGAGGGAGAGAGAGAGAGTGATTAAGAGAGAGAGAGAGCGAGGGAGAGAGAGAGAGTAATTAAGAGAGAGAGAGAGCGAGGGAGACAGCAATCGAGAGAGAGAGTGATTAAGAGAAAAAGAGGGAGAAAGCGATCGAGAGAGAGAGAGAAAATGATCGAGAGAGTAATCGAGAGAGAGAGGGAGAGCGCGATCGATTGAGAGAGAGCGATCGAGAGAAGAGAGAGAGCGAAGAGAGAGAGCGAGAGAGAGACTAATTGAGAGAGAGAGAGTGCGAGGGAGAAATTGATCGAGAGAGGGAGAGTGATTGAGAGAGAGAGAGAGAGAGAGAGAGAGAGAGAGTGATCGGGGGAGCAATCGAGAGAGAGAGAGAGTGATTAAGAGAGATAGCGAGAGAGGGATCGAGGGGGAGAGGGAGAGAGAGAGAGAGAGAGAGAGAGAGAGAGAGGCGGAGGTAGATATTAGATAAATAGATGGCAGGACAGAAGCAGAACAGGGAGAAGAGAGAAAGAGAGAGAGAGAGAGAGAGAGAGAGAGAGAGAGGGCAGAATGGCCGTAGGACGCACACATCTGTGAGCGTGTAGACACATGTCCGAATCGAAAGGACGCGAGGTGCATGCCGGTGCATTCATTGTGCAGGCTCTTGGTTGGCCCCAGCGCGATGTCCAGTTCCGCAGGATGATTAATTAGTTGTCGTCCGTTCCATGCCACCGTGTCACTCTTGTCACGGCTTTGTCACTTCGCTGCAAATACCGGTGGACCGCCGTCGATCCGTTCCGTCTCCGCCTCGCGTCGCCTCGCCTCGCCTCGCCGCGACTCGTCGTTCCAATACCCCTCGTCTCTCCGCAATAGCGCGCGAACTCGACGTGCAACTGTGTCTCCCTAAAATGCAAACACAGTTGCAACAGCCCGCGGGATACCGCGGCCCGCTGCAAAGCAAATTGCATTGTAACCGGGGCTGCAACAGGCGCGCCATTAATCAATGCCCGGTCCACGGGGCCTGCGAACGGTTCTGCCAATTTCCAGGTTGCGAGCGGAGAACCGCGCGCGCGAGCGATACAAAACACCGGGTGTCCTATGTGTCTGTCTGTCTGTCTGTCTGTCTGTCTCTGCTGCGAGGATGAGCATGGAAATCGCGTCCAGGATGTCCAGGAGCATCCGGTGGGCCAGAGGTTTCGTTCCGAGGAATCCGCTTCGAGGGTTTAACAGGTGGAAATTCTTGGTAGTCGGTCGATTCTTGTTGTCTGCGCGGAATAGAGGATGGTAAATTGTGTTGAACAATTGTTTTTCGGTTTGTTTCGTGCGATCGTTGAACGTGGAGGCACGTAGAGGAACGATTAAATGGAAACGGTGGAGCAAATTAATCCCGTTTGCGCGATTCTGTTTTTTTACTGTGCTTTTTTTACTGTGCAAAATCCGAGCTAGTCGAGTTCTTTATTTTTATTTAATTGTTTGGTTTTGTAGAGTTAACCCTTTGTACTCGAGCGGCGAGTTTGAGGCCCTACTAAAAATTGGGGCACTGTAATGTCTCCCTAATTGACGCTCAGATTGTGCAGAAAAATTGACAATTTGGGGAGAGGAGATACGATTTTTATTCGAGCCTTGCAGCTCGTTATGAAGGATATTGGAATATAATATTGGGAATGTATAAAATATTGGGATTGGAACTAATTGTTTCAATTAGTTCGAATTAAATTATCGAAATGCAAGTTCTTGTTATAATGTTTAGTGCGCGCGAGCACTTGCATTTTAAATGTTTATACAGCAATGTCTCCCTAATTGACGCTCGGATCGTGCACGAAAAAGGGCAATTTGGGGGAAAGGAGATACGATTTTTATTCGAGCCTCGCAGCTCGTTATGAAGAATATTGAGATATAATATTGGGAATGTAATATATTGGGATTGGAACTAATTGTTTCAATTAGTTCCAATTAAATTATCGAAATGCAAGTTCTTGTTATAATTTTTCGTGCACGCGGACACTTGCATTTTAAATGTTTATACAGTAAATTCTCTCTAATTGACTTGACAGCTTGGAAACAAAAATACTAGGAGATTATGTGCTTACACTTGGAAAATCGTGGACAATTCTGAAAGAAACATTAAAAAATTACACACTTGCAAATCGCAAACATTGATGAATAATCTATTAAATAAGAAATTATAGAAAATAATTAGGTTTTCGGTGGAAAATTAATATTCTGTATTATAACTCTGAATTTCTGGGAAAATCGGCTTCATTCACCGTCGATAGAGAATATCCGCAAATATCCGCGACGGTTTTCTGCAACGGCAATTGGTTAACAATTTGGCGTTCGATCTGTAACTAATTATCATGGGATCGGTCAATTTACCATCTGCTTATTAGAGCTTCCCGTGTCAGGGCTCACTATGCGATTGCCGTGACGTTCAGATAGGGACCTGTAATCAGAAACCTGTAGCCTCTTAGTCAATGGGTCAATACTCTGAATGCGGTCATGCGTTCGATGCACCGGCCATGCACCGGCAATTGTCCCGAATTCAATTCGGCTAATATCGTCTTACGGTTCGCAGAATGCAGTTCACGAGTCAGTCGATTATCGTCGGATCCATTCATCGGAGGCCTAGATCGTTCCGCTTTTAAGCGGATGCGGAAAGCGTTGCTTTTCCTGTCGAGTGATCTCTGTCGCGATGCTTTTCCTGTCGAGCGATTTCTATCGAGCGATCTCTGTCGCGATGCTTTTCCTGTCGAGCGATTTCTGACGAGCGATCTCTGCCGCGTTGCCTTTCCTGTCGAGCGATCTCTGTCGCGCTGCTTTTCCTGTCGCGTTGCTTTTCCTGTCGAGCGATCTCTGTCGCGCTGCTTCTCCTGTCGCGTTGCTTTCCCTATCGCGAGCGATCTCTGTCGCGCTGCTTTTCCTGTCGCGTTGCTTTTCCTGTCGAGCGATCTCTGTCGCGCTGCTTCTCCTGTCGCGTTGCTTTCCCTATCGCGAGCGATCTCTGTCGCGATGCTTTTCCTGTCGAGCGATCTCTGTCGCGTTGCCTTTCCTGTCGAGCGATCTCTGTCGCGCTGCTTTTCCTGTCGAGCGATCTCTGACGCGTTGCTTTTCCTGTCGAGCGATCTGTCGTGTTGCTTTTCCTGTCGAGCGATCTCTGTCGCGCTGCTTTTCCTGACGCGAGCGATCTCTGTCGCGTTGCTTTTCCTGTCGAGCGATCTCTGTCGCGCTGCTTTTCCTGTCGCGTTGCTTTTCCTGTCGAGCGATCTCTGTCGCGCTGCTTCTCCTGTCGCGTTGCTTTCCCTATCGCGAGCGATCTCTGTCGCGAAGCTCGCGAAATATGCCTTGCGAGCTCATCGATCGGAGCGCGCGAAAATTTCGAGCGTCGAAATTTCTCCGGAATTATCGCTCTTGTTTTCTCGGTGGCGAGGGAACATGCCGGAATAATGGCGGAGGATGTAGCAGTGAAATTGAGATAAATATTTGTTTTAGTTAGGGCGATGAGCAGAGTTGTCACGATTAAATTCGCAGGGAATTTTGAGCACCTGGGTAACGGTTTCGAATTTGCGCATTAGAATCTCTGGCAAATGAATAGTGTACAAGGTTAATTGAAATTTAATATGCCGTTATTCGATTCTATGTAATGTATAGTTCGTTGATAAAAGAGATCAAAATTGCTTGCAATTATTGTTTAATAAAATGGATACAGTTCTGCGGATACAGTTCTCGAATAAAAACGCTACGAATTTATTCCCTAACCCAATATATATATACCCTGTCATCGCTCACTCAAGAGAGCATATTTACAATCTGAATAATTCTAAGATAATATATGCTCTTCTGCAGAACTAATAATTCCGACATAACCTCATTCCCTCCATCCAGTGATCTAACAAAGTGCAACAAATTTAAATAAACCGTTCTCCACTCGTGGCTCCGCTTAGAATCGCAGGGATCAGCTCGACTTCTCGGGAACCCGCGAGAGAAAAACGAAAGGAATTTCGCACGATGACTGACAAGTTCGCGAACCCACTTCCGGTCGCCGGTTCTCTCCTGGCCGCCTAATTAACCGCGAGTTCCCCGGGCCGAAAAGCGAGGGCGGCGCGCCGTGGCCCGGCCCGGCCCGATCCGAATCCGATAGAGAACCGCGTCCGGTTCCCGTCGACGGTCGTCGACGCGACTCCTTTGACGGCCGCGGAGCTGCGAGAGGAAGCCGTCAGAAGTTTCGCGCGATAAACGCGTAATTACGTCGACGAGTGAATCACGCAGTGGACGCGTGTTGCTCGGCATCAACACGGTGTGTTCAAGATGAAAAAGATGGCCGCGGCAGAGCGGGGCGCGCGCGCGGGGGTGCGGCGAGCGTTTAAAGGGTGACGAGAGCCTCCCCTTTCATCCGCTCGTTTTCGTTTCAGTCGTTGCCGCGGGACCGGCTCTCGTTTTATTATTTCGGTCGACCGTCGGGAAAACGGGGAAAAAATAAAGCGAGCCGAAACGAAACGGAAGGACAAGTTAGCCGGAGGTGGGTCCTTAAAATCGCCTTCGAGCGAGCGCCTCGCGCGCTCCCCGCACGCTCGTCCGACGATAATTGCATCGCGATTAATCGCTCGGTCCTGCTCGTCCCCTCCCTTGCTCCCCTCTCCTACCTTTTCTTTCTTTTTTATTTTTGCATTGCTGCCTCGTTTTTGTTTTCGGTACGCGGACTGTTATCTTCGTCACGTACGGTCCAGCTGGAAAAGCGGCGGGAAACGTATTTCGTCACGTCTCGGCGCGATAACGCGGCCAGAAAAGAATGAACGGCCGAATTGTCGCGCGGAGAGCAGCCATGGAAATTTGATAACGCGGACCGCGGCGTGATTAAAGTTTCCTCCCCCGGTTTTACGGGGACGGGGGATATACAACGCGGATACGGAATTAATGTCTGATACCGGCCGCCACTTTTTCCGGATGGAGTCCGACGAGCTTGACGAGTCTCCGGGTCCCCGTCGTTGCGTTTACGACGGAATCTTTTTATCTTTCCGCCGAGGACATCGAAAATTGCATTATGCTTCTCCTAGAAAAACTAGTGGAGATTTGGACGAGGTGAATTTGGCTTATATTACAATGTTTCGCGCGTTTAACGTCGATGATCGACCACGGAAATTCCCGGAAAGCAATTTAATTAATCGAAGCGAAATTTATTATTGTGGATTACGTTCGAATTCCGTCGCATTCGAAACATCATAGTCAAATTCAGTTTGCTATATTAGAATGAAAATGACGCAAGGTTTTACTTAGGATGATTTTTACTTGCACTTTTTATGCTATCGCCTTAACACTTTGCACTCGAGGCCATTTTAACCTAAAATAATTGTGATTTAAACTTTATTTAGATTTTAAGACGATAGAATTTTGTCTGGCTTGCAGCATCTCCATTTAACCTAAAATAATTGTAATCTAAACATTATTTAGATTTTAAGACGATATAATTTTTGTCTGACTTGTAGCATCTCCATTTTATATGACAAAGCGAATTTTATGCATTTCAGATGCAATTTTAACAATTTTAAAAATCTAAACTTTGTTAATGTTATGTAAAGATTATATTGGAACATGATGCAACAATTTTAGTGGTGCCTCGGAGCCGCCACTCGAGTGCAAAGGGTTAATATTGTCCGCTGTTTGTTTGACCGTTTTAGACGACTTTTGGCAGATTGTTCTGTCAACGTAAATCGGAAAGGTTGTTGTTGAATATGTGTTTTAGATTTATAATATTTTGACATGTGTAGACAAATTTTATTGGCGATTATTGCATGTACTCTAATATTCTAATAATAATATTATATAGTAATATTCGCTTAATAACAATATTCGCTTTTCCAGTTCGAATTGTTGCATATAGACAAATTTTACTCGCGATTATTAAATGAGATATGCTTGCAAATTTTTCAATTTAATTGCGTGTGCTCTAATATTCTAATAATAATATTATATAGTAATGTTCACTTAATAACAATATTCGCTTTTCCAGTTCGAATTGTTGCATATAGACAAATATTATCGCGATTATTAAATGAGATATGCTTGCATATTTTTCAATTTAATTGCATGTACTCTAATATTCTAATAATAATATTATATAGCAATATTCAGTTAATAACAATATTCGCTTTTCCAGTTCGAATTGTTGCATATAGACAAATTTTACTCGCGATTATTAAATGAGTTATGCTTGCAAATTTTTCAATTTAATTGCATGTACTCTAATATTCTAATAATAATATTTTATAGTAATATTCGCTTTTCCAGTTCGAATTGTTGCATATAGACAAATTTTACTCGCCATTATTAAATGAGATATGTTTGCAAATTTTTCAATTTAATTGCAGGTACTCTAATATTTTAATAATAATATTATATAGTAATATTCGCTTAATAATAATATTCGCTTAATAATAATATTCGCTTAATAATAATATTTGCTTAATAATAATATTCGCTTATCCAGTTCGAATTGTTGCATTAACATAAAATAAGAACAGACTCCCCTATATGCTCGCACATGAATGTAGATGCTAGAACGACCAGGCTCTACATATAACGAACAAGATTCTCGAATCGATTAGTTCAGCCTAGCATAACCTATTGTACAAACTATTATACCACAATGGATAATACGTACATTTGATCGCAGTCTAAACGCTGTACAATTATGAGAATTCTATTCGCTCGATGAAACGTCGGGTTAACCCATAATTTCACGTGCAGTTCAGTTGTCATCGTTAATGACGATCGCGAAATTCTGTTAGACGTTATTGCGTCTGCATTTAAAGCTAGCTAGTTGCAAACAATAACTACTATCTGCACGCAGTCGAATCAATTGAATTCATTTAAACCGTAACTAGAAAGTTAACATTTCTCGTAGTAGTGGATGAGATTAGAACTCTTTCGCATCGGAAACATCCTAATCGAATTCAGTCTGTTCTAATATGTTGGAATGAAAATGAATTTTCAAAATTGGTAAAAAATTGTTGTCATCCACGCGTGTGACGATAATTTATTAGGGCGTTATTTTCGCTCCATTCGCGCAAGGTATTATCCGAACCTGGTACAGTCAGCTAACTATCAGTATGAATCAGATATTTCCTTAACCCTTTTACTGTCAAGCAAAAGTATTGTACTAAGGTTATTTTTAAATTTGCTTTAATTTGCTAAGGTTTGGGGAAAAAGCTCTTAAAAGCAAAGTAAGAATGATATTTAGAAAATTCTAGAAGAAGCATATCACGAGATAATGAGAGAATAAAGTAACGTCGATTGTGTTTAAATGTTTGTTGAAAATCATACGAATAATATAAATATGAAACAACTATGAAAAAGAGAAAAATCAATTCTCTTTGTTAAAGACAGTATCTGCACAGATATTTATTATATTAAAATCATCGTTTGACCGTAGCTTTATGTCGATCACCTAGTATGAAGTATAAATGTTGCACTTTCAATCATTTGTAACAAAATAACTGATATCGGATCGCAAAACTAAAGGATAATGCTGCATGATGCACGGCAATTTATTACCATAATATTATTATTATTATTTATTAGATAATTTATTTAGCATCGATGCTTCCTGATGCATGCACACTAATGCATCCCGAATTAATTAGGCGCCATCGCATACGCAATGTCTCCCTAATTGACGCTAAGATTGTCCACAAAAATGGACAATTTTTGGAAGAGCAGATATGATTATTCGAGCTTTGCGGCTCGTTTTTATAGTTATCGACAATCGGTAATTATAAAAAACGAGCCGCAAAGCTCGAATAATCGCGTCTCCTCTTCCCAAATTGTCTATTTTAGTGCACAATTTGAGCGACAATTAGAGAGACATTACTGTAGCTGATGCAACGTTACTGAAAATCAATTTTAGCATTATCATAAATATTTATATTTCGTGTTATCTGGCTATTGAAAAAGATGTGTAATATTTAATTATTGTTACTCGCAGAAATAATTTATTTAGCATCGATGCTTCCTAATGCATGCACACTCATGCATCCCAAATTAATTAGGCGCCATCGCATACGCAATGTCTCCCTAATTGACGCTAAGATTGTCCACAAAGATGAACAATTTGGGAAGAGGAGATACGATTATTCAACCCTTGCGCTTCATTGTTATATTCCTTGACAATCGATAACTAATAAAAACGAGCCGCAAGGCTCGAATAAAAATCGTATCACCTCTCCCTAAATTGTCAATTTTTCTGCACAATCTGAGCGTCAATTAGGGAGACATTACTGCATCGTCGTTCGGCACTTTTCCCAATTGTTGCCCAAGCAACGATACATCTTCTTTCTTTACTAAAACGTTTTAAGAATAGCAGAAAATTGTCGTTTCTAGAATTCATTGCCGGAGTTAGCGGATGCGCGATAGAAATCGGTCGGAAACGCGAGCGCTGAAAAGCAGCGAGGAGAGCGGCCCTCGAGGTTCCCGTTCGAAAGGAACCC
This sequence comes from Megalopta genalis, assembly GCF_051020955.1. Classification (NCBI taxonomy): domain Eukaryota; kingdom Metazoa; phylum Arthropoda; class Insecta; order Hymenoptera; family Halictidae; genus Megalopta; species Megalopta genalis. The sequence continues at coordinate 2,128,357 of NW_027476093.1, forward strand.
CGAAACGCTTTAGCGGCCCTCGTAACCCCGTATCGTGACCTCTCTCGACCTCGTTCAACGGTGGCGTCATTAAATGATCCGCGACGGTCGCTGCGGATCCTCGGCTTTAAGATCTCAAGCTGTTGCTAAGGGATTGATGGTGTTACCATGGCAACTGGTGAGGGCCTATTGTTGCACCCTGTCGGATCCCGTGCACCGCGCCGCACCCTCCCCTCCCGCCACCCTTGTCATCCCTCTCGCATGGCATATTTATTTGCATGTAATGTAGGTACGCTCGTCTCGTTCGTCCGTCCACACGCACCGCACGCATAATCCCGTGGCCTCTACAAGAGAGAGAGAGAGAGAGAGAGAGAGCGTGCGCGCGCGCGTGCTCCGCGTTTATGCATCTATGCCAGTGGTACCAAACCCCTTGACGAACACTCAGGGCAACGTCCTGCCATTTAAAGACGAGGGATCGAGGCGAAAAAGTTTCTTCGAGCTCTCGACCGCCGCCGTCGAGCACAATTTCTCCGAGAAACGGGGACTGCGGCTGCGGTTCCTGTCGCAAGCCTTTCCGGAGGGGCGCCTAACTCCAGCGCGCGCGCGCAATCGAAGTGTACAGAGACACGGTTTTCTTCGAAATCGTTTACTCTTCGGTAAAGAAGCTGAGAAGCGAAGAAATTGAGGAGCCGAGCGATAATTAAAGCGATTGAACGTTTCGCGTAAGAGTAAGAAATTTACGTGAAAATATGTGAAAATATGCGAAAATACCATCGGAAATTGTCTAATTATGTGATCTCGTCTTTCTTTCGTTTCGCAATGTGTGACCACTAAAATACAGGGTGTCCCAAAAATGTCTCGCAATCCGAAAGTAGGGAATTCCTGAGGTGATTTGAAGCAACTTTTTCCTTAGCAAAAATGCAATCCGCGGTCTCCTTTACGAGTTATTAACGAAAAACAGTGACCAATAAGAGGCGAGATCATTTGGCGCGAGACGGCCGGGCCAATGAGCGGAACTAGGCTCCGTGCACTCGTTGGCTGGGCCGCCGCGCGCCAGCCGAGCTCGCCTCTTATTGGTCAGTGTTTTTCGTTAATAACTCGTAAACGAAGCCTCGGAGAAAATTTTCGCAAAGGAAAAAGTTGCTTCAAATGACCTCAGGAACCTCCCATTTCCGGATTGCGAGACATTTTCGGGACACCCTGTAGATAAGAAGTATAAAAGAATTAATAATAAGTTTCTACACTATTTTAATGAGTTTATATTATATTCTATATAATAATATAATAATATAACAATATATAATAATATTATATTAATATTATTTAATATAAATATATACATATTTATATTAATATATTATACATTTCCAATCTAAATGTAGTGGATGTAACAATTACTTTGGAATGTGACAGAAAGATTTTTTAGGTGGTGCGAAGGGCTAATATAAAATACGTAAAAATATTCCTGCTCGCTCATAGAACAATCCAGAATCGAAATAAGAAGTTTACAATCCGGGTGGTTCGCTTCTACCATTCGATTCCCGAATATTCGCAAGCGTCGTTTCGTTGCAGTTCGAATGCGCGCGGCGTCGCGGCGGTTTTTGCGGCGAATATTTACGCCGCCGCGGCGAAGCCATTAAACAAGTTAGATTGTAAAACCGGAGGATAGGGTAAAACCGTGCTCGGAACTCCCATCTCTTCTTCGGAGTCTCGCGTCGCGGGATTACATGCAGGCCGCCGCAAAGAAAAAAGAAGAAAAACCAGCGAGGGGGATCCGCAGCCTGCGATTAACCTATTAACCCGGTGCACGTTCTTACGCAATTCTTCGAACTTTTCGTGCCCGAGGCTTCGACGTAACGGCGCCGTTTCCGAAGTGGCTTAATGGCGGCTGTTAAACCGGGGAGACGCGGCTTGCCGCGCCAAAGAACTCCAATTCGCCTGTGAGACCATCGGCGCGCCCCGCCGTTCTTCCGACCCAGTTCAATCTTAGCGATCGTCAACAAGCCGCCAGTTTCCTATTTCTGGTCGGCCGACCAGAGGTAAAACCATGCAGACTCCCATGGTGGAACGATCCCCCCATCTCCCCCTATCCGTTTATCGGCGAACTTTGCCGCAGGTTTCGTTGCAGTTCAACCGAGATTCTTACTTTGTTAGCGCGTCGATTCTTACGCGGAGGATCGTGGATCATCTCCGCTGCTTCTGTCAGCTAGCTTTTTATTGTTCAATCGGTGATTTCGTTTCTAGGGAACTCGATCTACAGTAATGTCTCTCTAATTGACGCTCGGATTGTCCACGAAAATCGACAATTTGGGAGCAGGTGATACGATTATTCGAGCCTTGCGGTTCATTTTTATAGTTGTAAATTGTCAACGATTATAAAAACGAGTCGCAAGGATCGAATAATCGTATCTCCTCTTCCCAAATTGTCCATTTTTGTGCACAATCCGAGCGTCAGTAAGGGAGACATTACTGTATATTCCTCGGAGAACCGCGGCCGCGATATCGGAACCGAAACGAGCGATCGATCAGGGTTTTTGCTTGCGCATAATCGAACATTGTTTTCGCGGTAACATTAACGATAACATTCGTTTCACTATTAGCATCGATATCGAGGATGATCGCAACCGTGACAAGAAGAATTTGCATTTCATGCAAACAGATCGTTGAGATTGCGAGAAATTGTTTCGGTTTCGAATTCTTGGGCCGCCCTTCGTTTTCATTTTCCTCTCGGAGACGCTGCTTTCCTTCCAGCCCTGTGATAATTATTTTCGAACGATTTTGGCGTGACGACGATCGATGATTTCTCTGGATTTTAGCGGGGATAGGGATAGGACACCACAAAGAAACCAGAATCTTTAAACTTTAAGTTGCATAGCAAATGTGTAGGAGACAGACTGAAGAATAGTAATAAACTGTAACAAACAGTTAATTTTAGCGATATTTCTAGCCAAAGTAATCAGAACGTTTACAAAAAATTGATCTACACTCGCAACCATATCTGTCAGGAAATCCATCCTACTAGTCTCTGTAACTGGTCCAAAATTTTTCTATCGACCTAGGTGGACCAGTTACGGAGACTAGTGGAATGGATTTTCAGGATTTTTGGGAACTGTCCCGAAAATGAATTCTACTTTTGGACCAGTTACTGAGACTAGTAGAATTCATTTTCTGGATTTTTGGGATCTGTCCGGACATCAATCCCAGGAAGGCATGTCATAACTTTTTGTCTAGATAACACTAAAATGAAGTTTTTTTTTTAAATCAATCTTTTCCTCTCGGAGACGCTGCTTTCGTGACGACGATCGATGATTTCTCTGGATTTTAGTGGACAATCTGAGCGTCAGTAAGGGAAACATCACTGTACATACACATTAATGTCTTTCTAATTGACGCACAGATTGTCCACAGAAATGGACAAATTGCGGAACGCTTTTATAGTCGCGAATTGTCAACGATTAAAAAAACGAGCTTCAAGGCTCGAATAATCGTGTCCCCTCTTCCCAAATTGACCATTTTTGTGGACAATCTGAGCGTCAGTAAGGGAGACATTACATTAGTGTAAGTGCAAAGTCAGTCAAAGACTAAAAAACCTTCAATATAGCTTCAATATATTCCGTTTGATCCATTTGCAACAAGCGCTCTCGCCAGTGTACAACGACAGCGTCCTTTTCATACACTGCGTCACACAATCGCATGATCTCGGTAATATCTCCATTAAAAACAGCTCGCGAGAGCCCGCACAGAGATTAATTCGCAGTCGCGCGAATGGCGGTGATGGCTCGGCGTTTCCGTTTAAGGGACCGAGTCAAAGAAAGAAAAAAAAGGGGTGCCGGAAGAAAAGACGGTCACTCGACGACAATAGCTATTACCTTCTCTCGCGTGACGCTTTCGTGTTTTTCCGTGGATATCAGTGTCGCTTAAAGCGCTCGGACGCCGTTTCCGCAGCGCGGCGCGGCAACGAGCGCAGAAGCGAGCGCATCGAAGCGCACACACTCGAGCAGGTATTTAACGCGCACGGATGCTGGCACAAAGACGGAAATACGCGCGCGCAGGAGACCCATCCTCCTCTCTTGTCTCTTGGTAGCATCACGGCGTCATTATGCTCCTCCGTCCTCTCTCTCCCTGTCCTCCCCCTTCAGCCGAAGGATGACTCTCCGTAAGTTTTAATTACACGGGATGAAAGTGCGTGCGGTGACGCACACGCGTCCGACCGGCCGCTTCCTTTGCTCGGCCGTCTTTTAAGTGGAGCAACGCGTGACACATATGCGTGTCCGCCTAAGACAGTCTCTCTCTCTCTCTCTCTCTCTCTCTCTCTCTGTCTCTCCTTTTCGCCTCTTTTCATCGCGGAAAAAGCTCCCGCGGATGCAGATATACGGTGTTTATTAAGTATGTACAGTAATGTCTCCCTAACTGACGCTTAGATTGTCCGTGTAATAATACTGACTGTGATTAATGTGTTGCGAGTAATTAGAGCAAATATGAAGTCTTTTTAATTTCTTCGGAACAACTGGATTGTTGTAGTCGTACGACGATCCAAGTGTAAAACTTATATATTATAGAATAAATTTGGTGCATCGACTGTCAAAATGTCAGCGTTTTGCTGCACGAGTTTCAATCTCCGATCGTTATAACTTCTTCAGGTGGCAACATAGCTGTAGATGAGCTGTTGAAAAAATGCAGTAGAGTCTCTCTATTATCCAAAGCTATAATGTTTGAATTCGTTGCTAACCAAATTGATTTTATATGTAAATAGATCTATGTGAGGCGTTCCCTTGTGCAACTATAATTGTTGCGAAAATTAATAAGAATTTCATCTAGTTCATGCATCTAAGTTACTGTTCTATGAGTTCTCTTGATTAAATTGTAATAAATGATGCTACGATTATTATTATATTATTAATTATGCTACAAGAATTAGACAAAAATATAGTGAAATATTTGCTACTATAATATTTACTACTACAGAATATTTACTACCATAAAAATATTTACTTATCTAGTATATAACTATTATAACTTGTTTAATAAATGATGCTGCAATTATTATTATATTATTAATTATGCTACAAGAATTAGACGAAAATATAGTGAAATATTTGCTACTATAATATTTACTACTACAGAATATTTACTTATCTAGTATATAACTATTATAACTTGTCTAATAAATGATGCTGCAATTATTATTATATTATTAATTATGCTACAAGAATTAGACGAAAAAATAGTGAAATATTTGCTACTACAATATTTACTATTACAGAATATTTACTACCACAAAGATATTTACTTACCTAGTATATAACTATTATAACTTGTCTGATAAATGATGCTGCAATTATTATTATATTATTAATTATGCTACAAGAATTAGACGAAAAAATAGTGAAATATTTGCTACTACAATATTTACTACTACAAAAATATTTACTTACCTAGTACATAACTATTATAACTTTTCTAAAACTATGAACACGATTCTCTCTGTCTCGAACTTTACTAAAATGATTATAACAACGTGGCACAATCGGTCCACGCTTTCAAAACAATTGCAAGCCTAACAGAATTCCTTTTTATACAAAATATATCACCATCGCAACAACTTACCCCCGGAACTTCCAACCCCGGTCTCCCCTACGGTCGATTAATTCATTGCTCCTACTGTCCTAATTAACGAATCCTCCCGTATCCCGTCGCTCTTAATTAATTCGTCGCGTACACACCGAAAGACGGCGCCCGATTTCACGGGTGGTGGTAATTTCGAAAATCCGCGGCGTCGCTCGCGCGACACCGAATTTCCTCGACGGAATTATTATTCCCAAGGCGAGGCGAAACGCCTCGCGGGTTCCTTCGCTCCGCCCGGCGATACGAATCCGCTTCGAAAGCAGATTCTTTCCCGACGGTCGCAGTAATGAGTGCATCATCCCTATTATGCAGCGGAGCCGACTACGGTCCGCTCCTTCCACGAACCGATGCGAGGAATAATCAGGGGAACAAAGCAAGAGAAAGAGAGAGAGAGAGAGAGAGAGAGAGAGAGAGAGAGTGAGGCAGCCGGGTTCGGAAATGACGATCCTCGAGGAGCTTCCTTCCATCGTCCTTCTGCGAGGCAGCGCAATGTCCTCGGGAGGACGCACAATACGCTCCGTAATACAAATCGGCAGGAAACCGATGACGGCGTTGTTGCGTCCTCCGCGCGAGCACAAAAGCGCGGCATCTAGGTAATAACTTGGGGTAATCATCGAGTGAGCCGGCACCCAACACCGACGCAGCCAACGTCTGGAAGGATATGTGCGGGGCTGGCTGGTTGTTCCTACGAGAATATGTGGACTAGTAATTACTGTGCCGACGTCGACTCCGAATAATTCGTTTCCGTCTGGGGACCCTGGAGAACGATGAATGCCGAGCGATATTGGCCGAGGGACACGGTTTTTTTAGCCGGCTCTCGTTACCGCCGCGTTTTTACCGAACTCTTTTCTTTTAATTCGCTAAACTTTGCAAGCTGTCCCGAACGAATGCAAGTGAAACTGTGTTGGGATTTTTTTCGGGCATTTTTCGTTCATTTTTCCGGTTTAAGTGGGCCGAAATTGTATTCTAATTTTGCAAGTTCCTTCGAATGCGTTGACAAATTAAGGCAATTCCATGAAATTGTTGTTTTGGGATTTTTTTCGGCATTTTTCGCTCATTTTTCCGGGTTAAATGGACAGAAATTGTATTTTAACTTTGCAAATTCCTTCGAATGCGTTGACAAATTAAGGAAACCCCATGAAATTGTTGTGTTGGGATTTTTTTCGGCATTTTTCGCTCATTTTTCCGTGTTAAATGGGCCGAAATTGTATTTTAATTTTGCAAATTCTTTCGAATGCGTTGACAAATTAAGGCAACCCCATGAAATTGTTGTGTTGGGATTTTTTTGGCATTTTTCGTTCATTTTTCCGGGTTAAATGGAAACGGCGTTCTAATTTTACAAATTCCTTCGAATGCATTGCCAAATTACGACAACAAATTATATTTACACGCGCTTTGTACACGAATGTTTATCCCAGTGAAGTGAATTTGGTCGCATGAGTTATTTCTATAAAGATTATATTACAAATAAAGAACGATTTTTCAAATGCCAAACTTCTTGAAACACGTTGTTAAACGATAGAGAGGTATAAAATTGGTAATAAAAATTAATAAAAGAATTTATTTATATAACTTTATCGATGTTCCTTTATATACATATTTTAATTATATTTAGATAACGTTTTACAGTAAATCGAAAATTTCTAGCATTTTTATAGCAATTTATATAACTTTATCGATGTTCTTTTATATACATATTTTAATTATTTAGATAACGTTTTACAGTAAATCGAACACTGAACTAGATATTGCACGTCCACGACACAGAAACAGCATCGCCTTTACCAAAATAATTAAATAAAAACGTTAAATAAAACTAATTGAAATAAAAATATTGTAATTACAGTAATGTCTCCCTTACTGACGCTCAGATTGCCCACTAAAGTAGATAATTTGGGAAGAGGAGATACGATTATTCGAGCCTTACGGCTCGTTTTTATAATTGTGGACAATTTATAACTATAAAAATAAACAGTAAGGCACGAATAATCGTATCTCCTCTTCCCAAATTGTCCATGTTTGTGGTCAATCTGGGCGTCAATTAGAGAGACACTACTGTACATCGTAACAGTATAACATTTCGTTACAAACAATAGCGAATACACGCGAGATAAATTGAACAAAGCGCCCAGACTCGTATTCTGCTCAAAACAATCACAATCGTAAATATACAGGGTGTCCCAAAAATGTCTCGCAATCCGGAAATGGGAGGTTCCTGATATCATTCGAAGCAACTTTCTCCTTTGCGAAAATTTTCTCCGAGGCTTCGTTTACGAGTTATTAACGAAAAACACTGACCAATAAGAGGCGAGCTCGGCTGGCGCGCGGCGGCCCAGTCAACGAGTGCACGGAGCCCAGTTCCGCTCATTGGCTCGGCCGTCACGCGCCAAACGATCTCGCCTCTGATTGGTCACTGTTTTTCGTCAATAACTCGTAAATGAAGCCGCGGATTGCATTTTCGCTAAAGAAAAAGTTGCTTCGAATCACCTCAGGAATCCCCTACTTCCGGATTGCGAGACATTTTTGGGACACTCTGTATATTCACACTCGCATCTTGAAAACTCTTTCATAACAACAACGTAATCGATTGCATGATCGGGAAAACGACCATAACGGCCGGTCCCTTCGACAACAGTTCGTCCCTTTGAAAAGCGGAACAACGAAAAGTGGAATCGATCGGCCGGGAAATCAATTAAAAGTTCACGCCAGTTACGAGAGAAGCATTTGACGAACGACACGGCCCCGCGAAACAATGAGATTGTAGTAGTACACCGTCGATTCGAAACGCGGCACTTTTTGCCCGGCGTTCAGGATAGTTAAGGTCTTTCGCCGGCAATTTCCACGGTGACACTGGCGAATTGTTTTCCGCTTTGCGCGGCTTGCGTTCAATTTCGAGGCACGCTCCGATAGAAAACAGAAAAAAACGAGATAAAAGGGGTCGGCGAAGAATTGAAACGGAAAATCTAATATTCCGCGGGCTCTTTGCGGGGGTGAAACCGCCCCTCGCTGGGGAGGAGCGGACCCGGAAAAAGCCAGCGAACGCAACGCAACGCAACGTAACGCGACGGTTACCTAAACTCGCGTTCGCGAAACGGTCCGGAAGGGGTGTTCGCGAAATTTTCATAATGGCTTTTGATACAGCGTTAATTATTTCTTGTAAAAGGCCGCGCGGCACAAAGCCGGCCAAGAAGCGGCGTTACGAGACGACAGGCGCGCGTTGGGAAGCTCTTTTGTAGCCGGTGGCGACGGGGGAGGGGCGGGGGGAGGGAAAAAAAAGGAAGAAGACGGGAAGGGAAACACACCGTTTACACCCCTGAAACCGGATCGTTTCGCGTGCGCACGTTGCACGTAAACAGCCGCCCCATGAAATTATAACGAGTTTCTGAATAAACAATAAAACGAAAGAATATCTTGCAAGAATTTCCTCTTTGCTGTCGCGCGGAATAAGCCGGCGGTGGAGTGGAGCTCGGCTTTACGAGACACCCCCCCTCCCCCCACAACCCTGAATCTCTTGGAAACCATCTCTCTCTGCACCGTCAAAGCAACTTTCTTAAGCATAAAGCGTGGCCCGTTAACACGCATAACTCCGTTAAAGTTAACAGCGCGTCGACGAGCGCGAAAACCAGCCACTGCTTACTTATGAATATTGCACCCGGTGTGCCAACCCTTTCGGCTTCCACCGCGACGACGTGCCCAGCGCCGGCGACCGACTCCATGGGGGATGAAATTCTAATCGGAACGGATCCCTGGAAAAGTATAAGAATTATTAAACGGCTAATGCAATCATCGTTTAAGGTTCAATTAATCGATGCAGCCGTCTCGAGGCAGTTTGCAAGACGAACTGTGAGGAGAATTGTTGATAATTGGTAACTGTGAAAAACGAGCCTGTAAGAGAATCGTGTTAATAATATTATTAATAATCGTATTGAAATTAACTGTAATAATCGTATTAACAATTAACTGTAATAATCGCATTAATAATTAACTGTAGTAATCGCATTAATAATTAACTGTAATAATCGTATTAAAAATTATAACTGTAATAATCGCATTAATAATTAACTGTAGTATAATCGTATTAATAATTAACTGTAATAATCGCGTTAATAAATAACTGTAATAATCGTATTAATAATTAACTGTAATAATCGTATTAATAATTAACTGTAGTAATCGTAGTAATAATTAACTGTAATAATCGTATTAATAATTAACTGTAATAATCGCATTAATAATTAACTGTAATAATCGTATTAATAATATTAATAATCGTATTAATAATTAACTGCAATAATCGTATTAATAATATTATTAATAGTCGTATTAATAATTAACTGCAATAATCGTATTAATAATATTATTAATAATCGTATGAATAATTAACTGTAATAATCGTATTAATAATTAACTGTAGACCCCGGTCGAGTGCAAAGGGTTAATGTATCTTGCTCGATAAATATAAAATTAACCCCTTGCCGTACTTCGACAAGTCCGACTCGTAAAAATTTCTAACAATAACTGATTGAGTATAAATCATTATTTTGTCCTTTAAAAGTGGAACAAAATTCTAATCTCTTGTCATCAATGTTTAAGCATTCGAGTAAATTTAGGCGCACTATAAGCATCAATTTTTCTCTCCCTTCTAAGAAATGACTGCAATCGAAAACTGTCTAATCGCAGTGACTGCGAGGAAAATGATATTTCAAGGGGTTAAACATACCCCAAAAACAAGCCAATTGGTCACTACAGAGTAGCCAGTTCTCCGCTAGCCTAATTAAATCTCAATAATTCACGTAAAATCTCCAACAAAAATCTCGTCTAAAACAAAATCGAGGCCTTCGACGATGCATCGAGCGAAATGCACCCGAAAAATTATAAATATAAAATTAAACACGCCCGAAAACAAGCCAATTGCTCACTCCACAGTAACCAGTTCTCCACTAGCCTAATTAAATCTCGATGATTCGCGTAGAATCGCCAGCCTCGCCTAAAACAAAATCGAGGCCTTCGACGACGCATCCATCGAAATTCACCCGAAAAATTCGTAATCGAGCAAGACACTCGAGGGCACCCCGGTGGATCGATAGGCTCTCGATTACATCAGTTCGCGCACCGGAAATTATTGGCAAGATCAAATTGCACGGGCGAAGGATATTATTCCGGGAGGATAGCGGACACCGGTCGAGCGTTCCGAGGAGCGGCCAGGTATAAATTGCTCGGACAGTCGTCGAAAATGGGAAAATTTTACGTAGCTGGGCAGATCGTTCATCGCGGAAGGGGTGGCGCGTACGAAAGTGGCTCTCTCCCTCTCTCTCTCTCTCTCTCTTTCTTTCTCTCTCTCTGGTACAGCGGGAAAAAAGAGCCGTTCGCGCACGTTGTAGCAACGCGCGTGCATGCACGGCCGAGATACGAGGCCTCTTTACGAGCAATATCTAATGGATTGCATCGGCCGAGCGCAAACGTTAAATTTGACGTTCACGATTATTGCGGCCCTCCGGGGAGGCCGCGGCGCGGCGGAACCGCTGCACGAAGGGGGTGGACGACTCTCGACGTTAATTTTATAATCCCGGCGAAAAAGTTACGACCCTCGAGTCGACCGAGTCCGGATCTCTTTTCCTCTTTTCCCCGTACTTTTATACCCTTTATGCCTGAATCCTTCCCCTCCTGACTCCACCCCCACTCCTCCCCCACTCCAGGCTTCACCGCTCCCTGTCGTCCCACGCTTTGTCACGTTTTATCGCAGCATCTCGCGAAATTCCGATTGTCCTGCTGAAATTCTCCTTTCGACAATATTTCAACTTTGCGCGGCCTTCTTCAGCTCGCGTAATTTCTTTTGCGTCAGGTTGTATTGGGTTGGCAACTAAGTAATTGCCGATTTGTTCAATGAAATAAAAAATTTCTTTTTACTTGGAATGAAGTTTAATCTGTAATGTATTTTCCATTTTGTTCGATGACCTATCGCCATCTCTCTGACAACTTGAAAATTCCACGCTCGTAGGAAGTCTGATCCTTTTCGGCCAAAAGCTGAGTTAAGTGAGATTTTATGGCGGCATCATCATTAAAAGTTTTACCACGAAGGGAGTTGTCCAGGGATCGAAATAAGTGGTAATTCGATGGCGCGAGATATGGTGGGTGTAACATCAATTCCCAACCAATATCCATCAATTTTTGCCGAGTGGACAAAGACGTGTGCGGCCTAGCATTGTCCTGCTGGAAAATGACACCTTTACGATTAACCAATTCTGGTCGCTTTTTCTTGATCGCTGCATTCAATTTGTCCAGTTGCTATCATTCACGGATAATAAAAAATAACATAATAATAATAATAATAATAATAATTTTATAATATAACATTTACGGATATCGTAAAAATGGGAGTGAGAGACATCTATCACTGAAATCGGCAATTACTTAGTTGCCAACCCAATAATAATAGTAATAGTCCAACGCGAAATGTCGGATTTTCTTTACACGCGAACGTTTGTGTCTCCCTTAGTTTTCCTTAGGCTTAAAAAAAATTACGCGCACGCGCGAACATCGGTTGAATTCGTATCCTCGTGAAATTCGAAACGAATAACGAAATGCAACACTTTCGACAGAATCTGCTTCGTTAAAACGCGACCCTGACAATGGACGATACAACCATACACGAGATTATGCCAGAAGCAAAACTGTTTTCCTTATGCTTTTGCTTTTGGTATGATCTCGTTTATGGTTGTATCGTCCTTTGCCGGGGTCGCGTTTTAACAAAGAAGATTCTCTCGAAATTGTTGCATTTTGTTATTTGTTTTGAATTTTCTGAGCATACGAATTCATGTTCGTGTAATTTTGTTTATATAATAGTATAAACTTGGTGAGAATTATGCGAAAGCTGCGCGCCAGCTTGTTCGCCGGATCTTTCGTCAATCGACTTTCATTTTGTTAAATATTTATGAAATTATTTATTTATTTTTATTATATGAAATTATATTTATGAAAATGAAGTGCAAAAAGTTCCATATCAGAGTTTATCAATTCTAAAGATCAGAGTTTCTTTGAGACAGGCATATATGCTTTAAAACCTTGTTGGGGAAAGTGTATCGAAACAAATGGAGCATGTTTTGATTAAATGAACAGCTTTTGAAAGAAAGATATGCTGTTTTGAAATTGAATGAATGAAATTGAATTTTGCAACAGTTCCTCAAATGTGATAAATTTAATGAATAAAATTATTTTGAAACGTGACATAACAATTTTTAATGGTGCCCTCGAGTCGCCATTCGAGTGGAAAGGGTTAGTATCACACACACACACACACACACACACACACACACACACACACACACACACATTTTTAACTATTTAAAAACGTTTATTATTTATCTTTGTTTATCTATTATTCTTATTTATTTATCTATTTATCTCCATTTATCTATTATTCTTATTTATTTATCTATTTATCTTTATTTATCTATTATTCTTATTTATTTACCTATTTATCTTCATATATCTATTATTCTTATTTACTTATCAATTCACCTTTATTTATCTATTACTTTATAAACGTTTGTTAGCATTAGTGATTTGCTAGTCAATTTTCGACTATACATACACAGAATTTCTAAAAGAAATTGACATTTCTTCTCGGCATTTGAAAGATCTGATTCCCGAGTCCGCGTGAAATCAATCGCGTCCTCGGCGAAAACGTTCTCGCCGCTTCCATTCTTAACGAAAAAAAAAGAAAAAATTCTGCAATCCTCTAAAACAACCAGAAACAGTTAGTTATTCCAGAGAGAACCATCAGCTCCGTCAGAAGATCATCGAAAGCTCGAACACTGGAGAAAACGCCGCCTAAACAACAGAGCCCCGCGAGCGTGCGCGATCGATAAAAACTAATTGCTGGTAACATCCGGAAAGAACGAAAGAATGTACGAAGCCGGGAGCGAGGCCGAATGTTTATACGCGAGCGAGGACTGTTCATTGAAAACGAAATAAAAACGTGAAGCACCCTCTCGTCTGGAGATTCCGCTCGGAACGGGCAGCACGGAAACCGATCGAAACGATAAAATCGTCGACCATTAACGTTCGCGAGGAAGACAGACAGCGGAATGGTATCTCTGTGGAGGGAGGGGAGAAACAACAACGAAAAAGCAAAAAAAAAAATAGAAATAACGAACCCTCACGCGAGCCGAATCGTCGAAGAGTCGTTCGAGCCGTTACCTGGCAGTTAGCCGCGTCAAAATCGCTGCTTGACTATCTCTCCTACGCCTTTCCAACGGCCCTCTAACCACCGGAATCGATGGCCGGCTCGAACGTGTTTCGGCCCCGGAGCCGTTGCCCGTGGTGTACATATATATACAGGGTGTCCCAAAAATGTCTCGCAATCCGAGAACGGGAGGTTCCCGAGGTAATTTGAAGTAAGTTTGTCCTTGGCGAAAATGCGATCCACGGCTTTGTTTACGAGTTATTAACGAAAAAGAGTAACCAATGAGAGGCGAGATATGCAGGCGCAAGGCGGACGAGCCAATGAGCGGAACCGGGCTTCGCGCGCTCATTGGCTCGGCCGCCAAGCGCTGGGCGAGCTCGCCTCTCATTGGTCGCAGTATTCTTCGTTAATAATTCGTAAACGAAGCCACGGGTTGCATTTTCGCTAAGGAAAAAGTTACTTCAAATGATACCAGGAACTTCTCATTTCCGGTTTGCGAGACATTTTTGGGACACCCTGTATACACCGCTCTGCGAGAGCATATTCGACGCTTGATATCGCATTCGATATCTTAACGATACATCTGCCTCGATATCCTGATCCGACCAGCAACAATCCACACGGATGTGTATCGCGCAAACAGCCGCGGCTGCGAACCGTGGTCAAACACGGATCATGATAATACGAGTACTAAACACCGGGTGTATCGGCTGCATTATTGCTCGGTACGTACGGCGCCTGCATCGGGGGCTGGCTGACCGAGGAGCGCGGCCCGAAGGGGTTGAGAGATCAACTTGCTGGCACGAGTCGATTTTCTCGCGATTCACGTCGACACGGAACGCGACGGAGACGATCTTTTGAAAAATTCATTCCGCGGAACCGTGGAATGTGTGTGGTCGGGGATTTTATTGGGCTGAATGGAGGCAAAAAGCAGTTACAGAGGCAAAGAGCAGCTACAGATGCAAAGAAAGAGCATTTTCAGAGGCAAAGAGCAGTTATAGAGGCAAAGAAAGAGCATTTACAGAGGCAAAGATCAGTTACTGAGGCAAAGAAAGAGCATTTTCAGAGGCAAAGAGCAGCTACAGATGCAAAGAAAGAGCATTTGCAGAGGCAAAGAGCAGTTATAGAGGCAAAGGAAGAGCATTTACAGAGGCAAAGAGCAGTTACTGAGGCAAAGAAAGAGCATTTTCAGAGGCAAAGAGCAGCTGCAGATGCAAAGAAAGAGCATTTTCAGAGGCAAAGAGCAGTTACTGAGGCAAAGAAAGAGCATTTTCAGAGGCAAAGAGCAGCTGCAGATGCAAAGAAAGAGCATTTTCAGAGGCAAAGAGCAGTTACTGAGGCAAAGAAAGAGCATTTTCAGAGGCAAAGAGCAGCTGCAGATGCAAAGAAAGAGCATTTTCAGAGGCAAAGAGCAGTTACTGAGGCAAAGAAAGAGCATTTACAGAGGCAAAAAGCAGTTACAGAGGCAAAGGGCAGTTACAGAGTTAAAGAAAGAGCATTTTTAGAGGCAAAGAACAGTTTCAGATGCAAAGAAAGAGCATTTACCATCTTTGCTCTGGAGGGGGGGGGGGGGTAGATATGGGGCCCCCTAATTTACGAATTATTTCACAGACTGTTTCTCAAGATTAAAGTTAAATTAACTTAACTTCGTGTTGAATTTGTAATACAAGCATTCGAGATTTAGTCAATTTCTACGACGTTTTACTGCGATAACGATGAAAAAAACGATGATGAAAAATCTCCTTGAAATCTTCTTTCTTAAGCTCACGATTTAAGTTCACGGTTGTAAACAGTTAAAAATCTATAAAAATTAATTTCGCGTAACGGAAATAGCAACTGAATAAATTACAGCAAACGATCGCCATCGCTTCATAAAAAGGTTCATAAAAATTGTTAAATTTTGCAACGCTTACGCGAGACTAACGTTTCACGCGAGAGAGAGTGAGAGAGAGAGAGTGTGTGTATGTGTGACTTAATCGCACCTGAAAAATTTCTGGGTGACAGAAACGCATGCTAATATAATCTTGCGTGCGAGACTTTTATGTTCGAGGTCCGGCGGAGACTCCCCGGTGTTTCGACGCGGCCCGTCCGGGTTAAATTACGAAGAAAAATTATTTTCCCGGTCGCATCGGGGCGTGTACACGCGCGGGCATAAATAATTCGCGTTTACGAGCGAGAGCGGTCTTACCGGCGGCCGGGAATTACGCTTAATTCGTAATAAAATCCGGTAAAATACTCAGTCTTAGCGAATTCACCGTAACGGCGGACGCGGCTCGAGCGGATCCCGAGTTTTCCGAGCGGATACCCGCGTCTGCCTGCAACTTATGCGTTCGCGTACAACGTTTTTCTGTTCTAGGTATCTGTCTCTCTCTCTCTCTCTCTCTCTCTCTCTCTCTCTCTCTGTGTGTGTGTGTGTGTGTGTGTGTGTGTGTGTGTGTGTCTTCGCGCAAATCACGAGACGACAGATCCCTCGCGTTTCCGAGTGCCGGGAAACTCAAAACCAGAAAGCCATCAGCCGACTCGCACCAGAGTCAGTTTATAGCCGCTTGTTGCCCGTGGCAGGCGAAACGGAAAACGACGTCTACCATGAGCCCGCGATATTCCGTTTCAAACCCTTAATGGATTTCTTTGGGCTCCTCTGATCCTCTGATCCGAGCTGGAAAACATTTTCTCGACTGCGACGGGCAGATGAATTTACACGGCGCAAGGAACACCGGGACATTTGACACTCTTGTACTGGAATTAGTCTTCGCGGTTGATACATTGAACGCGTATTGGTTCGAACGATTTCGATAATGGACAATTCGGGAAGAGGAGATACGATTATTCGAGCCTTGCAGCTCGTTTTTATAGTTCTTGACAATTTACCAACTATGTAAACGAACCGCAAGGCTCGAATAATCCTATCTCCTGTTCCCAAATTGTACCCATTTTTCTACACAATCTAAGCGTCAATCAGAGGGACATTACTGTTCCTGTTTATGCATCAGAATTGATTTCGCAGCCTTCGAAATAGGTCACGTCGAAAGCGGTACAGTAAATTCTCTCAAATTGTCCCTCAGCTCGTACACAACAATGTACAGTAATGTCTCCCTAATTGACGTCCAGATTGTCTCCCTAACTGACGCTTGGATCGCGCACAAAAATGGACAATTTGGGAAGAGGATATACGATTATTCGAGCCTTGCAGCTTGTTTTTATAGTTGTTGACAATTCGTGATTATAAAAATGAACCGCAAGGATCGAGAATAATCGCATCTCCTCTCCCTAAATTGTTCATTTCTGTGGACAATCTAAGCGTCAATTAGAGAGACATTACTGTTATTTCGACATTTCGATTATCGTTTGAGTTTTAACCGTACGAGTCCTGCGGGTCATTGAAAACGGTCGAAAAATGCCGAATGGCGCGATTAGCTCTCGATATGCGTGCTATTGGTACATGAATATCTCAAGTTTTGTTCAATAAAGATTATTGAGAAGATAACAAAATACTAATGAGTTATACACATTATTATTAAATACGAAATGCATTAGTTGTATTATTTATATTTGCAAAAGCAGCTATGCGATCGCGCTGCTTGCGACTCAAACGGTTAAAAATGACCATTTTAATATACAGGGTGTTCCAAAATTATGGTAAATTAGAGATAGTATGGGAAATTGGAGATTCCTGAGGCGATTCTAAGCAACTTTTTCCTTTACAACAATTTTCCCCGAGGCATCGTTGACGAGTTATTAACGAAAAACACTGGCCAATGAGAAGCGAGCTCCGCAGCCGCGCGGCGGCCAAGCCAACGAGCGCTCGGAGCCCAGTTCCGCTTATTGGCTCGGCCGCCGCGCGCAAGCGAGCTCGCCTCTCATTGGTCCGCATTTTTTCGTTAATAACTCGTGAACGAAGCCTCGTAGAACATTTTTGTAAAGGAAAAAGTTGCTTAGAATCGCCTCAGGAACCCCTGATTTCCCGGAAATACCATAATTTTGGGACACTTATATATATTTTCATAATATTGTGTAATTTTACGATTTTCTATAATGCTGCGTAAGCTTCTGAATAATATAAGAACTCTCAACACAATTATTATAATTTACATTAACTATAAATCGAATCAATTTCGATCTAAGTTCTCCGCACAATAATTACCTAACAATCATGTCTCGTAAATCATTCGAAAGCTTCGGTTTTCTCCTGCCACGCGATTGTTTAATTGTTCATTCCACGCGAACAATAAATTGATTAACTTTATGAGAACTATGAAGTATGAAGGAAACACGAACGAACGTCTCCGACGTCTCTGTATTTTGCTGCACGATAAAATGTTTGAACAAGCGTGTTACCTCGACACCCCTAACTCGTCGAAATGATTCAGAAGGCGCTCGATCAGTCCCCGAAACGACAACAGCCTCTCAACGGTTGCTTCCGGTGCCGCAATTTCGCGACACCGACGCTCTTTTCTCGCGAGGCGCGCGGGAAATCACGACGTTGGCCCGTGATTTCGCGAAACGAAGCATTCTCTGGGGTCGCAGATTTATTTGGCCGGTGCGGTAAACAAGCCCGTAGATCAAGTCGGCTGCACGCGCGTGTCTATGGGGTGGTCGGGGTGGGACCTCCAGCTCGCCGAAACTGTCACGGTGTGCGACTGAAGGTGGAAGAAAGACAGCCCCCCGTGCAAGGGCAGACAGGTGGATAAAAAAAACGGGGCGAAGCCGCGCGAGACAGCGGCAAGTGAATTTTTCGGCTTGGACGAGCGTGATCGCGCGGCGACCGATCGCCGCCGGGCTCGCTCGCATGTAAATGTAAACGCTGGATTATTTGGCGACAGTTGCGCTCTCCTACACCAGCGCGCGAAACACCATGGACACCGTGGGTCGGTCACAATATAACCCTTGCCATGTTATAACGCTGTTAACACCCGTGATCGCTTTCAATCCGCGTAGTTCATCATCCCGTATTGGGCTAGAACACGCGCACGCGAGTTGCCGATGGGAAAGGGAATGGAAGCGGAGCCCGAATCGAGGACCATCGCTCTCTCTCGAGCTATAATCATCCGGCCTCGCTATAGAACGATAACTCCCGGCACGATATAGATGCCACATAAATCTCGGATTTTCGCGCGGACGCTTTAATTTCGATCGCCTATGCGAAACCGCTACGATAATCCTCGCTGATCAGCTCTCGATGCGTTCTGGATCCGCGAGCGAGAAACGCTCGGAAAGCGTTTCCGCGAGCGGAAATGATCTCGCGTTGTCGGCACAACGGTCTTTCTGTGTTATAGTTTAACCCTTACGGAACCCTAAGGTTGCTAAGAGTAGAGTGTAATTATCTATTTTAGTTTGTTTTGACGTAAAATAAAATTGAGGTTGAAATTGAAGTTGTAATTGAAAGAATTGAGATTGCAAAAATTGAAAAAATTGAAGTTGAAATTGAAAATATTGAAAAAATTGAAATTGGAATTGAGAAAATTGAAGTTGAAATTGACAAGATTGAAAAAATTGAAATTTAAATAAAAAATTGACGTTAAAATTGAAAAAATTGAAGTTGAAATTGAAAAAATTGACAAAATTGGAATTTAAATTGAAAAAATTGAAGTTGAAATTGAAAAAATTGAAAAAATTGGAATTTAAATAGAAAAAATTGAAGTTGAAATTGAAAAAATTGACAAAATTGGAATTTAAATTGAAAAAATTGAAGTTGAGATTGAAAAAATTGAAATTGATAGATGTTGTCATGAGTTACAAATGACTAAAGATCGTTAAAATCCCAGTTTAGTCCCGATTTCGTGCACTTTTGGCCAAAAACCGTAAGAAATCTGCAGTTTTCGAGATCATTAAACGCCGTTCAAGTCATTTAGTATAATTTGAAGAAAGTTATTTTCGCGAGCCTCTGCATACATTACAATAAAAATCGCATGAGTTCGAGTGCAACCAATCCCGTCGTTATAAAGCAACACACCCAATTACGTATTGCCCAAAACTCGGCAGTTCTCCCTTAAAAAAATGAACTTCGCACAGTTCGAAATTTGCAACCAACGCGAAATATTTTTCAAAATTCGCGAGATCCCACGAACGCTTAGTCACGCGGTCTCGTTCCATAAATCGTGCAGGCGCAATCACCGAGGCTTTCGAGGCAGGACGATGGGATGAGAGGACCCTCGCGAAGGGGTGCGGCGGCCATTCGAGATGACGATGATGACGAGAACGATGATTATCATCATTGTGGCCCGGAGCCCGATGGCTCGTCGCGGCTGTGACTACACGGGGCGTGTTTCGGGGTTCGGAGAGAGGCTCGCCACAGTTTTCTGTCTTTTCATTAAGCCGTAATGAAGCGGGCGCGGGGTGAAAGCAATTACGAAGCGCGCGCGCACGCACACCGCCGCGGTCATTACGCGTTATTTGTCGGCGGCGCGTTCCTCGCCCCGGATCACTATTACGGAATCCGGCGGCGTTAGATGAATAACGGGCCCGATACCCGCTAATGGCGGACACGACCGCCGTTTAATGGCACCGAAGTGCTATGAAAATAACGGCGAAAGATACCCATTGGTCGCGAGGATCGCGAGACCCGAACCCTTCCCGATAGGGGTGAATCATCATCATCATCGGTGCCCACGGACTCTCGATGATTTCACCAGCGGCAGACCCGGATGACGACTCACGGCTCCCGCGGTGTCGCTCGAAATCCCGGCTGAAAATCCACGCTGATGACGAGGAGAACGGCCGTTCAATATTTCGTTTCGCCCGCTGAAAATCTGTCATATCGAGCGCCGCCCGTTCGTAAATTGACAGTGTCAGCCAGACACCGCGGGGAAATGTTTGCCCGTCGGTCAGCGCGCGTAAATAGAAAAGTATCTGTCGCTGTAATTGATTTCTTTCGCGCTTTTTACGAGAGAACGCGCGCGCCGGCGCGCGTTCGTCGTTTTTGACTTTTCTGTGGATCAAGGGATCGATTTATCGACGTGTTACGGTTCACTTTGAACCCATAGTTTCCACCTTTAGCTTTTACCGTTAGCTTTCCTTCACCCTTAGCTTTTACCCTTAGCTTTCTTTCACCCTTAGCTTTATATAGACAATTTAATAGACAATTTGGGAAGCGGAGATATGATGATTCGAGCCTTGCGACTCGTTTTTATAGTTACCGATTTTCAACAATTATGAAAGAGAGCAGCAAGGCTCTTAAAATTTAAATTTAACCTTGACATAACCTGGCACGCACATTATAATATATGTTAAGTTAAAAAACGAGGACTTTCTTCTGTTTTCTTTTTGTCGTTCCAAGTAATAGGAAAATTTAAAAAAATCATTTTAGTCATTGTCTAGTATCCCTCTGTCATCGAAAAAAAATAATTCAAGTCACTTAGTCCAGTTTTAAAAAAGTTATCATGTTTTGCAAGGAATACTCTTACGAATACTTTCGTGGGCCACTGTAGGAGCAATAAGGAAGTAAATATTTTCTTTGTATGTACTTCGTGTTTGTTTGTATATAGTTTCATGTATCCAAAGTAATATGTAATAATATTGTATAATATATATATATTATAAGATTATTTTATTGTATATATTTATGTATAACATTACAATATTTATATATATTATTACAAAGTTACTACTATATGTGTAATATTGCAATATTTATATATATTATTACAAAATTACTATTATATAAATAATAGTAATAATAATAATATAATATTATAGTAATAATATAGTAATAATATTACAAAATATATTGTTAATAACACCTTAGAGGGTCTCATAGCTTAATTAAAAAAAAAGAGTTCAGAATGCGGACACCTTTCCGAATTACTGTAATTATCATTTCCAAATCGGCGCATGGAAACACGAAAATTCACAGAAAATTCACAACGCACTTTGAATCCAATGAAAACAGAATAGAATGAATTTCAAGCACCAGAATGAATCCAGCGTTTTAAAGCTGCGCTCCTTTCCACAAAATTACAACCGTTTGAACATCGATAATTCTAAAAAAATGCTAAATTCAGTGTGTGAACAGTTTTCGTAGTTCCAGCGACTATTATTTTAATAGTCACATTATTAAATTGAAAAAAATTGAAGTTGAAATTGAAAAAATTGAAGTTGAAATTGAAAAAATGGAAGTTGAAATTGAAAAAATTGAGATTTAAATACTAAATTCATTGTGCGGGCAGTTTTCGTAGTTCCAGCGACTATTATTTTAATAGTCATATTATTAAATTGAAAAAATTGAAGTCGAAATTGAAAAAATTGAAAAAATTGAAGTTGAAATTAAAAAAACTGAATAAATTGAAGTTGAAATTGAAAAAAATGAAAAAAATGAAGTATAAATTGAAAAGATTGAAGTTTAAATTGAAAAAACTGAAAAAATTGAAGTTGAAATAGAAAGGATTGAACTTTAAATTGAAAAAATTGAAGTTGAAATAGAAAAGATTGAAATTTAAATGCGAAATTCATTGTGCGAACGGTTTTCGTAGATCCAATGACTATTATTCCGAAAGCAGCATTCTAGAGGCATGAAAATTCGGGGAAACTAAGCGGCCGGAGCAGCGAGAATCTAATGAAAACAGAGCGTGGTAGGAAATCGGGGCCGCCGTCGGTGGCCGGCCAATCCGAATAGAAGCTGTCCGGCGGTCGGCTGGAAAAACAGGCGTGCAACGTGTTCCAGCCGGCGCGGCGGTCCCCCGGGTAATTGCTTTAGCGGGAATTTTTGAAAAACACCGGAAAGCCCCCCCCCCCCGCCACCCGCGTAATACACCGTGAGAGGTCTGGGAGAGCGGAATGGTGGATAGGCGTCGTTTAAAAGCGCCGCGACACGGCTCGCCGTTCGAGCACCGGCCGAATTTTCGGCCGCGGGAAAATCCCCGCGTTGGACGGGGCGCGGGGCTCGGTTTTCACGGGGCGGAAAGCCTCTCGCTTCTCTCGCCCGCGATGCCGGGACCGGTTTATGGGCATTGCGCTTTCGGCCATGGCGCAATCAAAGCGAGAATCGAATGGCGAGCGGAGAGGGCGCAATTTCACAGGGCATGAAACACTGACTTCATTATCCGGTTGTTAATCCTACGCCCTTCGCCTGTCCCGTTCTAAATCGCGCCCTTCGCGAGCCGGCACGGCGTTCCGCTCGGACCCGCGAGCCGTTCCCGCGGACTCGAAACACCCTCGAATTTCGCGGGGCCATTGTAACAGCGACACTGCTCGCTCGAAATCGGCCGGCGGAATCGCCGATGACTGATTACGAGATCATTTTTCGGGATGGATTAGTATTTCGGGCGCGGATAAATCGGGCTCGGTGATTCAGGGTAGCCTTTAGGGGTGGCTTTTTATTTTATACAGTGGCCGACGAAATTGTTCGAGCACGTGGAATAATTGTCATAACCGTCGATGACTGATTACAAGATCATTTCTCGGACTGGCTTACTCTTCTGGACGCTGGGAAATTCAGCTCGATGATTCGGGCTTGTAGGGGTGGCTTTTTATTTTATACAGTGGCCGACGAAATTGTTCGAGTACATGGAATAATTGTCATAATCGTTGATGACTGATTACAAGATCATTTTTCGGACTAGCTTACACTTTTGGACGCTGGAAAATTCAGCTCGATGATTCGGGCTTGTAGGGGTGGCTTTTTATTTTATACAGTGGCCGACGAAATTGTTCGAGCACATGGAATAATTGTCATAATCGTCGATGACTGATTACAAGATCATTTCTCGGATTGGCTTACTCTTTTGGACGCTGGTAAATTCAGCTCGATGATTCGGGCTTTTAGGGGTAGCTTTTTATTTTATACAGTGGCCGATGAAATTGTTCGAGCACATGGAATAATACTTTTTTGTCATAATCATCGATGACTGAGTACAAGGTCACTTTTATCTTGATGATGGTTATCTTGTAGGGCTAGCTTTTTATTTTTTATTTTATATAGTGGTCGACGAAATTGTTCGTTCACCTTTTCGAACGGAATAACTTTTTCAAACGTGAACAAAACGCCTCGAATTTTTTGGCGACGTTGCAAGGACCGGTTTGGTTGATAATGTCTGAATAATTCTCTTCAAAAGCTGCAATTATTCGACTTTTCGCCTGAGTCTAGAAGAAACATTTACACAGAATCTTTTTTAAAAAATAGAATTGTACATCTTTATCGTCACTGTACGATAGCCGAGATCAAAACGAATAAAAATCTATAATATTATAAACTCTGCGTGACCTTGAATACGAAAAGATTCATAAAACAAGGACAATATTCGATGTGACTACGATAACTGACTTTTAAGTGATTTTTATAATTATTTGAATGTATATATGAGCTTCATTATTTCATCATCAAAATCCAATACTAGAAGATAATACGCCGCTCATAATGAAACAAAATATGTTTAATTATTCAAATAACGGAATTGACCGTATATTAAGGGCAACCGGAGTGCTCGTAAAACAGATAAAGCACCGGGCGGAATCGTCAATGATTGATTACGCGATAATTTTTCGGACCGGCTTACTCTTTCGGACGCTGGAAAATTCAGCTCGGTGATTCGGGCTTATGGGGTTGGTATAATTGGATTTTAAGCGATCGATTTGATTGTCCGCGCGCCAGGCTATTTTCGGATCGACGTATTAAAATCCCGGAATAACGATTTAAGATTGATGGGGGGATTTGATTGGAGGAACGCGCTTGGCCATCAATCGAAAGTGGATCTTGATTTATAGCCGCAGTTTAAACAAATGAAAATTTCATTTCCATTCTATCGGTGGATTTTAGTCAAATTTTCATCGGAACGATTTATTATCCAGTCTTTCGTTCGAAGAAATTTCTCGGAGATTCGATCGTGCAACGATGTTTAAACAGTTTACTGTCTTTTTTTTGTAGAGTACATTCGTCATAACAAGAAAAAGGTTTGCCCGATGATGAGGTCTTCATGATGAGTAATACTCGTCGAAAACAGCTGATTGATCAAGAAGGATATATACTTCGATATTCTTTATATTATATCATTGTATTATAGTTTTTATATTATTTATTAACGCTAGATTTACGGAGCACAACAATCAGATTTATGAAAGTAACAATAAGACATTTATTCTGATTTTTAACCAGCGTTATCGTAACGTTTGTCATCAGTAACATATAAATTGAATAAATAACTCATAAATGAATAATCGTAGATTAAGAAATTAGCGAGTCGCCATTTTGACGGGTCCCGTAAATCTATTGTTAAGTTACATATTTTATAAAAGCATTGTTGCTTGCTATAAAAGCATTGTTGCTTGCTATAAAAGCAAGTTGCATAGCAAATGTGTAGGAGACAGACTTAAGAGTAATAATAAACTCTAATAAACGGTTAATTTTAGCGATATTTTTAGCCAATGTAATCAGAACGTTTACAAAAAATTGATCTAGAGTCGCAACCACATCTGTCAGAAAATCCATCTTACTAGTCTCAGTAACTGGTCCAAAATTTTTCTATCGACTTAGGTCCACTTAGGTCTACAGCAGAATTTTGGACCAGTTACTGAGACTAGTACAATTCTTTTTCAGGATTTCTGGGAGTGGGAAGGCATGTCATAACTTTATGTCTAGATAACGCTAAAATGAAGTGTTTTTTTTAAAGACATCCTCCCTCACTATATAAGTATCAGGACACTGCTGGTTTTGCACAAGCAGTTCATCATTCAGTCGATCTTGTTCGACTTAGTCTAAATGTTAACCCTTTGCACTCGGAGCCCCATTTTGACTATAAATCTAAATTCATTTTCCTGGGTATTTTCATTTTATATGACAAAGTGCATTTTATGCATACAAAATTTAGTCTTGTGACTCATGCAATAATTAGAGTTTTAATCAGTTTTTGTATCTATGCTTTTATAATATAAAATTTACCTTGGAACGTAATACAACAATCTTAGTGGTGCCTCGGGGTCACCACTCGAGTTAATTGACCGCTTTGCGAATACAACTCGTAGAAGATCAATCGCTGGCGATTTAAATTCACTTTGGGGTAGTTTTCAGAGGCAGTCGAAAGATACCTTAGAACAAGTTAGAAGCATCTCGGGACGTTTTTTGAAAAGCGAATAAAATTTCTAAATAATGAAAAAGCACGTTTTCATAGTTGTTGACGATTCGTGACTATAAAAGTGAACTGCGAGGCTCGAATAATCCTGTCTCCTCTTCCTAAATTATCCAATTTAGTGGACAATCTGAGCGTCAGTAAGGGAGACATTACTGTACATAATGGCGTTCGCGAGATTATCGATTCCGTGAGGCATTAAAAAGGCGCATGGAAATATCCGTCAAATAACTGTCGAGCGGCTGAAATGTACAATGAAAGTTGTCTCAGGAATAATGGAGGGTTGGTTGACCTGTGACGAAACCCGTCCTTCCCTCCCTTATTTATTAAGAACCATCGATGCGGTTTCGTTCAGTTATTTATCGACTGCGATCAACGTCCCGTCGACCGTCGGGCTTCCATGTTAAAAAATTCATCGCTGCGTCAACGAGCTCCTGCGGATATTGTCACGAGCGACGAAGGAATAGCTTGATTTTCGATAAAATTCCGCGACAAACCCGCTTTCCTTATTCGCAACAGGAACATGCGATCGAGGGTTTTTGCGGCACGCGAGCTTGTCTGGAGAGAATTCGGCGGACAAAGCGAACCCTGCGCTAATTATATTTCCTATCGGAACAACGTACAATGTATACGTGTTAATTATAGTACGCATGTGTGTGCATATATCTTCGTTATACAGTAATGTCTCTTTAATTGACGCTCAGATTGTCCAGAAAAATGGACAATTTAGGGAGAAGAGAGACGATTATTCGAGCCTTGCATAACCTTGACAATTCGTAACTATAAAAAACGAGCTACGAGGCTCGAATAATCGTGTCTGCTGTTCCCAAATTGTACATTTTTGTGGACAATCTGAGCGTCAATTGGAGAGACATTACTGTATAAATAAAGTGGATGGAGATGCGTTATATCCGGGAATCGTTGCAATGAGTCGACCGATTGGTATTCTAGGCGGAGATAAATCGTTGGTTATTTCGTTCTATTTGTGATTAATTGAACTGTTATTACAGATCAATTCGATTATGGTTTTTACGAAGATAGGAATTAATTAATGGAATTATGGAAATATGACTATGTACGTGTAAATTGTATAAACCACGTAAACGTAACTATGTAGATGTGTGCATACTTAAAAATGTTAGTCGTGTATATATATTATTATATAGTATACATATTATTATTAGTATAAATATTATTATTGGTATAAATATATACTAATTTAATTTTGAAACTAAATTTGAATTTAGAATATCTATATAATTATATTTATATATATATATTTTTATATATATTATTATATTATGATATTATATTATTGTATACATATATTATATGTATATTATTATTGTATATATATACTATATAATACTATATAATATATATAATAATATATAATAATATAATAATATAATTGTAAAAAAAGGGGCAAGCATCGAATAATCGCGCCTCCTCTTCTCGAATTTTGTCCGGTCTTGTGCACAATCTGAGCGTCAGTTAGGGAGACATTACTGTAAATATTAGGCAAGTCAGGATTGGCAAAAACTTGAATATAACGAAATTCAATCGTATTTCTTCCGATATTTCTGACTCCTCTCCGTTCTACAGAAGATACGCGATCGCACGATTGCAATTAAACCGCAATTGCAATTTCCTTCTTTCCTTTCGTCGGGGCTATTCCACGTTCCCGCATGTTCTAAATAATCGACTGCTCCAGTTCCGAACCCGAATGAAATTTCGCCGGGCGATCGTACACCTGGAAAATGAATCGGCGGCAGCCGATTCCTAATTAACGACCGGCCAGTCATCTTCGGGCCTCCGCGAGATCAGATATTAATCACGGCCGACGAAGCGTGGAAAGGAACGGGCGCGGCAGGGGGGTGGAGAATTCCGCGTCGCTACGCGTTATCGGTTGGAATCGGATCGGGTCGGGATCGGAATTTCGCAACGCGTCAACGATACTGCGTGCCGGGCGCATTCGAGTGCATTGATCCGGTCAATGCAGAGCGGCGCAATGAATGCGTTAAGTGCAGTCTTATATGGGGAAGTGGAAAGGGTGCACGTTGCCGTGCGGCTCCGGGGACGCGGCAGGGTAACGCGGGGTGCGGGAAAACGAGCCGGAGAGGAGGGGTGAGGGGGCCGACAATCTTCGAGAGGAGGAGGGAGAGATCGCGGCGGAAAGTAAGGGAGGAAAAATCTGAAGAGTTCACCCCCCGCTTATTACTTCCTACATACAGGGTGGTCCTCGCGACTGGGTCGACCTGCGACTGCCTTTCCCGAGTTTGAAGTTGCTGGTCCAAACAGGTTCTTGACCCTCTGCACTCGGGCGGTGACTCTGAGGCACCGTTAAAATTTGTTATATTTGTTTTATATTAACAAAGTTTAGATTTAAAAGATTGCTAAGAGTGCAATTATTGCGCGGCCCCCAAGAGTCAATCTCATGCGCATAAAATGCATTTTGTCATGTTTAATAGAAATACTATAAGTTAGAGAAATGATTTTATATTTACAGTTAAAACAGCTTCGAGTGCAAAGGGTTACATCTGTAACTGTTACATGAGCCAACAAAAAAAAATTCAATTTTATATGCATAAAATACATTTTGTCGTATAAAATGAGAATACTATAAATCAGAAAAATTATTATAGATCTACAGTTGAAATAGCTTCGAGTGCAAAGGGTTAATACGCTGATCGACGCATCGGCTATACGTGGCTGACGTTATTCATACCAGCATTATTTATTCTTTATTTTATTTATTTGTACTTATTATTTGTATACTAGCAACTAAGTTACCGCAGTTTGCTTTTTTGTAATTTTAACATTCCGCATGTTATTAAACGTTTTTGGTATTAGGTTGTAAATCGTTCGAAAGAGGACGTTTTTTTCTACCGGAATCCATGTTTCGTTTTTTCGTTCCAGTCTAATTTCTGTTAATTTTCGGGTTATTAAGATGGAACGTCAAGTTATGTCAATTCATTATTTATGGGAAATGTTGCAATAACGCTGGTTTTAAATCAGAATAAATGTCTTATTGTTACTTCTATGAACTACAATATAAAACAGCTGTTTTTGTGCTCCGTAAATCTAGCTAAAAATCTAGTTTATATATAATATATTATATATAATATTATTGTAACACGACATGTACTGTAACACGCGCGCGCGCGAAATATTCAGCATCTATTGGGTTGGCAACTAAGTAATTGCCGATTTGTTCAATGAAATAAAAAATGTCTTTTTACTTGGAATGAATGAAGTTTAATCTGTAATGTATTTTCCATTTTGTTCGATGACCTTTTGCCATCTCTCTGACAACTTGAAAATTCCACGCTCGTAGAAAGTCTGTTCCTTTTCGGCCAAAAGCTGAGTTAAGTGAGATTTTACGGCGCGTCATCATCATTAAAAGTTTTACCACGAAGGGAGTTGTCCAGGGATCGAAATAAGTGGTAATCCGATGGCGCGAGATCAGGGCTATATGGTGGGTGTAACATCAATTCCCAACCAATATCCATCAATTTTTGCCGAGTGGACAAAGACGTGTGCGGCCCAGCATTGTCCTGCTGGAAAATGACACCTTTACGATTGACCAATTCTGCACGCTTTTCTCTGTCCGCTATATTCAATTTGTCCAGTTGCTAACATTCACGGATAATAAAAAATAACATAATAATAATAATAATAATAATTTTATAATATAACATTTACGGATATCATAAAAATGGGAGTAAGAGACATCTATAACTGAAACCGGCAATTACTTAGTTGCCAACCCAATAGCTAGCGCGTCACGGTCTCGGTGAGCTCGCTCATGAAGAATTTGGACGTCGCCGGGACAGAAGCAACGAACGGCGCGGCATCGACGCGGCCGTCCGTGAATAATTCACTGGCCTGGCATTCTGGTCAGCCGGTGACCGATAAGGTTCAAAGGACTTCGTAGGACCGGGGTGCCGGGTTAGCAGAGCGGCGGCGTACCGGCTCGTGCATAATTCGCGTATCGTCGTCCCGGCCTGTTTTCCCGGGAACGGCGCGCAAAATAAACGTCTCTGAAAGGCGCGAGGAGGCTCGCAGCGATACCGCGAGAGGGTTGGAAACCGGGTCGCGAGCAGCAGATAGCTGGGGACCGAGCGCGTGGGTCTCGAGGGGTCGCGGGGGACCCGAGGGTGCCGTTGGAAAAAGCGCGAGGGGGTGAGGAGGGGGGAATCTTGACTCTCGCGCGCGGCCCGCGTCCGCTTATCCTCTCCTTTCCGGGTGCCAGCAACACCGTCGCGATCTCGCGGCTACCGTATCTCCGTGTTCGGATGTGTTGGTAGGTCGAGGGACGTCGACGCACCGCCCTAAGTCCGTGGCAACGCGACACCACTACCAGCGTCGCCCAACCGCCGCCCATTACCCGGCGTCCTCGCGTTTCGCTCTTACCTCTCGGGAACCCCATGCAAAAAAATCCCTCTCCTCGGGATTGCATCGCGCATTCTCTCGAGCGTGCACCGCGTTCCGCGCGGTTCAGAGTCCGTGTAAGGACCTCCGTATGTGTTTCACCAGGTCAGGTCAACGTCCTGTCCCTGACAGCGAAAAGGGACCGAGAAACGGGAAAGGGATGCCAGTGAGGAAGCGCGAGAGCACCCCGCGCGCCGGAGTGCGGGGTTACTCGCTGTTGGAACGGGGGATCGGAAGGGGTGAGAAGGGACGATACGAACACGAGGGAAGGAGGCTCGATCCTCCTGATACGCTCCTCCGCTCTCCCTCTCCCCGCCCTCGATGAATGCACTTCTTCCTCTGCGTCGCTGTGCCGCTCCGCACTGCTCCGCACCGCTCCGCACCGCGCCGAGCTGCAACGCGGTAAAGGGTGCGCTCCTCGACTGAAACCCCTGCGAGCCGTAGCAAGGGTGCGATTGCATTTTGCGAATCCACGTGCGACATCGCCGCCGCGACGCAGAGAACGCCGGATATGAGCGTCCAGGGACGTGGCTAGTCTTCGGGAGCTCGATTCACGGTTTTATGTTCTTGAAAATTTTTGGGGTTGCGTTAGTGTAATTTTGTTTTGCTGGGATATCGGGAGAGATAATTGATGTAGATTAAGGAAGACGTTTTGATTGCATGATTTTCGAGGTTACAGAAAGGCGGAGGAAGCGGTTAATACAGTAATGTCTCTCTAATTGACGCTCAGATTGTGCAGAAAAATGGAGAATTTTGGGAAGAGGGGATACGATTACTCGAGTCTTGCAGCTCGTTCTTATAATTGTTGGCAAAATCGGTAACTATAAAAACGAGTTGCAAGGCTCGAATAATGGTATCTCCCCTTCCCGAATTGTCCATCTTTGTGGACAATCTTAGCGTCAGTATATATATATAAGGGAGACATTACTGTATTCTGCGAAACTTTCGTTCTATCGACGACTGTTTCTATCGTGTATCAAAAACATCGACACCGCGCATCGAGCGCCTTGTTCGTACAATACGGACGCTTCTTCAGCTTTTAGGGTTCGAGCATCGTTCATTTTCGGACATTTAATCGTTCGGGTTAATGTCTTTTAATCGACGATAACGCGCGCCGCCTTGCAATGCCTGCAAATCATAATCGTATTCTTCTAAATCATTTTCTTAGTGTAGCTGGTGAACATAGGCGAGTTTCGAGTGATACGTCGAAACGTATAATTAGACTACAGATCATTACGTGGTATAAAATATTCTGTATACAGTAATGTCTCCCTAACTGACGCTTAGCTTGTGCACAAAAATGAACAATTTCGGAAGAGGAGATACGATTGTTCTTCGAGCTTCGTGGCTCCTTTTTTATGATTATCGATTGTCAACCATTATAAAAACGAGCTGCAAGGCTCGAATAATCGTGTCTCCTCTTCCAAAATTGTCCATTTTTTGGGCGATCACATGTTGACAAAAGCGCTCCGTAGCGAAAGGGTTAACGCTAATCCTACCGCGGTCAAAGTGACCGCTTTCTTATTTTGCAATTCTGCAAAGTTCCGAGATTCTTTCGTGGAAAACGCTCGAATAAGTTATATCATTAGAGCAAGTTTTATAATAAAAACTTGACAAATTCCAAATAAATTCGGTCTTCTCACTTTTGTGAAGCAGTACAAGCCAGTTAGTATTAGTAGTAACTTTCGAGGAAAACGCTCGAATAAGTTATATCATTGCAGCAAGTTTTATAATAAAAGCCTGACAAATTCCAAATAAATTCGGTCTTCTCACTTTTGCGAAGCAGTACATGCCAGTTAGTATAACTGCTTGGTAGGTTCTCAGCAAGTGTATACAGGCCGTGAAAAAAAAACGATTCGCCGAGTTTATTGGCTTTCAGCCGCTGAAAGGAGCAGTGCCCCGGGACGAGGTATACGATCCTGGCGGCGACCGTTACAGAGAACAGAAGCCGATGAACGAGGGAAATGAAAGCGAGTGCCGATCTGCGAATTGATTCGTAAGAGAAGGAGCGGGAGCGCTAGCAAAGAGAGAGAGAAAAAGAGAGAGAGAAAGGGTGATCCGAGCGTTCCCGTCCCGTGCCCCATTCACGCGTTCACAACGCCATCAAAGAGCCTTTCACGGGAATTTTCACCTCTGGATTCACGGCGGACGATAAGTTTCCGCGCGAGCGCTGGCACACGCGCGTGTGCTGCGCGAGGAGCGCATCCCATTTGTCACGCGGAAAGAATCTCGTCGTAGCGACCGACGTTCTCTCCTTTCATTTCTCGTCCCTCTTTATTTCTTCTGTTTTAATGACGTCGATGCCGCCGTCGCCGACGCTAATGGGGCGTCGCCACCCCGGAGTCATTGGCTGGGAACCACAAAGGGGGACGTTTCATAAGCGGAGAATATTAAATCACACCTCCGTGTTAAGTATCGGTTCGAACGGCGAAGCTTCCTCGCGGCTACGCTCGTTCTCTTTCGCGACAGAACGCGGCTGAAACTGCGACGACTGAAACCGATGGCACACGGTTTCCATTTCGTCGCTGCGACGAAAATAAAAGCTTGGTAGCTTGCGAAACGCTTTGCCGTCCTTAGGTACATGTTCGAGTGGATCGTTATGGTCGCATCTTCGGACATTCTCACGTAATCTATGCGTACCGGAACGTTAGGGAAACGAGGGAACGAAATTGTAAAGTTGCTGTATGTAAACTGACTTAATTCATGAATTCGTCAATGGTAAACTTTTCGGGCGTTTTTTTTTAGAGAACGTTTTTCTTTTAATAATTGCAAATTCTAAGTTAAATACAGGGCGTTAAATTAGCGAGAACGTATCACCTGTTACGTGAAAGTATTAAGAATACCTGCTAGTTTGTTTTAAATCATTGTACCTGAATTGTTAACTTGACTTTAGAATTGAGATAAACGAGGATTTCGCAAATTAGCTGTAAAAAGGAATAACAATACTGCTTTGATGAAGCAAAGCACGATTTTTATTCTAAGACGTCATACAATTTAACTTAGACTGAAGAGAAACGCGAGAAAAATGAACACGTTTCGCATCTATAAATTATATTATTACTCTATATAATCTATATTATTGTTCTTATTAAATATTATAAGTTTTCTTTTTGGAGCTTGCAATTCTTTATAGCTATCTCACCGACGCATTTCTTCCAATTTAAAATATTCTATTTGCAGTAGAATATGCAACATCGATCAGTGCGATCGACTTTAACTTAACTTTAAAATTGAGATAAACGAGGATTTCGCAAATTAGCTGTAAAAAGAATAACGATACTACTGATGACGCGAAGCACGATTTTTATTCTAAGGTGAAATACAATTAAACTTAAATTGAAGAGGAACGCGAGAAAAATGTCAGTGTTTTTGTTTTACGGAATACAATTCCCCCACTGAACAATGTTATTCAGTCATCTCGTTGACATAATTATGCATATGAGGAATTCACTCGTCGTCCCAAGTTGACAGATTAAACTCGATTACAAGGCTTGAATAATCGTATCTCCACTTCCCAAATTATTATCTATTTTAGTGGACAGTAAGGGAGACATTACTGTACTCCAAAATACAGTAATGTCTCCCTAATTGAGAGATATGAGATTAACAAAATTATGTCGAGACGAGACGTAAGAATCTTTAATGGCGCCACGGAGTCGCCACTCGTGCGGTTAATTTGGTTTAACTGGAAATACAGTAATGTCACTCTAATTGACGCTCAGATTGTCCACCAAAAATGGACAATTCGGGAAGAGGAGATGCGATTATTCGAGCCTTGCGGCTCGATTGTTATAATTGTTGAAAATTCATTGTTGAAAATTCCACTTTCGTGGGCAATCTGAGCGTCAATTAGAGAGACATTACTGTATTTCCAGTTCCAAATCAATTAACCCTTTGCACGAGTGGCGTCATTAAAGGTTCTTATGTCTCGTCTCGAAATAATTTTGTTAATCAAATTTGTCCACATTTGAAGAGCTGTTGAATGTTTAAATAACTGTTGCATAGATCGCAATATTCAATTTCGCGTGCATAAAATGCACCGGGTCGTACAAAAATGGAGAAACTATCTTAAATTTTGCGTTCATTCGACTACGAGCGCCTGAGAATCGGAATATTTAATAATTAATAAGCGGAAAATTCGAAATTTTCTGGAAATGTAACTTCTTTAAGCAATTGCGGATCAACGTGCGAATTCTTCTTTATGGCGCACCCTGTGCATATCCCAGCGGTTTCTCATTGAACGGTGAAAAACGGAACGCCATGTTTGCGCTCGCGTCGACCATTTTCCGCGGAAGATCAAGTCATTCACGTGTCGAGAGAGAGAGAGAGAGAGAGAGAGAGAGAGAGAGAGAGAGAGTGAGAGGGACAGACCAGGACACGTCATTACCGGGGCGCCCCTAAACGAGCCCGCCCCTCCGAGCGACGCAGAGCAGTCTTCGTTCCTTCTTTTCACCTGACAAATCGGCTGAATCTGAGCGTCGAGGTTCTCGAAGACGAAACTTATATACAGAGTGTCCCAAAAATGTCTCGTAATCCGGAAATGGTAGGTTCTTCGGGTCATTCGAAGCAACTTTTTCCTTTACAAAAATGTTCTCCGAGGCTCCGTTAACGAGTTACTAACGAAAAACAGTGACCAATGAGAGGCAAGCTCGGCTGGCGCGAGGCGACCGAGCCAATGAGCGGAACTGGGCTTCGTGCGCTGGTTGGCTGGGCCGTCTCGCGTCAGCCGTACTCGATTCTTATTGGTCACTGTTTTTCGTTAATAACTCGTTAACGGCGCCTCGGAGAACATTTTTGTAAAGGAAGAAGCTGCTTCAAACGATCCGAGGAACCCGCAATTTCCGGATTACGAGACATTTTCGGGACACCCTGTATATGTATATAGTATATAACGACGTTTTCCAGAGGTCGGTGAAAAGCGTGGCCGGATGAAAAGCGGAAGAAGCCGAGGAGGGTCGCCGGTGAATAGGGAACACTCCCTGTATAGTTGGGTTCGAGGGTTTTTCACCGTGAACGCGAAACCGGCGCGATCGTTTAGTCGCCGTGGATAGATGCGCGTTCAATCTTTCCTAATCGGCCCGGAGGGGTCGTCTCTGTTGTTGCAGGTGGTCAGATTTCGGGCTGTTTGCATGAGATTTCGGGGATAATGCGTCGCTGGGGAAACCTCGAGTGCGCTTGACCCGGGCGGGACGTTAATAAACACGACGCAGCGTCGCGACGGTGTCGCCGGAGAATCAAGGGGCGGTAGAAAAGTGGAGGTTAATTGGGATTGGCGTGATTCGGAGCTAATTTAGGAATAAACTTCGCGCGCGATATTTGCAATTAATAGCGAAAAGGTTGTTTTTACGGAGTTCTTCCGAGCCTGAGCTACTTAGGGGGTAGTTTAGGGTTAGAAAAAGAATCCAGGGGGGTAGAAAAGTAAAGGTTAATTGGGATTAGCATGATTCGGAGCTAATTTAGGAATAAACTTATTATATAATATTAATATAATATTGTTATTATATATTATATAATATTATTATTATATTCAATATAATTATTATATTATATTATATTAACATAATATTGTTATTATATTATATAATATTAATATAATATTGTTATTATATTATACAATATTAATATAATATTATTATTATATTCAATATAATAGTTTTAAGAACATTATATTATAGTGATAAATATAAAAAAGATGTTGTTATTTCGGTCTTTGCGACGAGGACACCATTAGAATTAAATACTTGTAAACCCAGCTGTATATACTTATTTACCGATATTAAAAAAATAAAGGCCACAAAGCCAGTGAGATCAATTTTCCTAAAAATAACAAAATAATACATCCCGCAACTTGAAAACAGTTCGAAAACACCAGCACAAATTGACAGGAATCGAGCTCGATACGAAGAATGTTAGCGTCAGTGTCATCGAAGTGATTTCGTGCAATTTTTTTACCGGTTTTCCATGTTTTCCACGGGCCTGAATAGAAAGTTTCGAGCGACAAACACGACTGGTTCCGCACAAAAGCGCATCATCGCGAGAAAATTTATCGCAACGGGACGACATTTCCCGTGAGAAGCGATGAAGAAAGTGCCGGGGCGACGCGGAAAAGGAAAAACTGGAGCGAGATGAAAAGAACGAGAGAACGAAAGAGAGCGAAAGAGAGATCGACGATTTCTTGAATAGGCGCGCGACTGCCTTCCAGGGGATCCGCGCGAATCAATTCCCGGATTGACTCTGCGCTCGCTGCACTCCCGATTTTCCAGCTTTGAAAATGGATAGCGTGCGCCGTGAAGCGGAAACCGACCGGCCTCGACATCCACGGAATATTTCCCCTGTTGCTGAATGGAACACGGACCGATTGGAATGCAATATACGAGGCGAGTAAGTGATTCCGGCTCCCCGTTCGTTCATGATATCGGCCGATATCGCGCGCCGAAGACGAACGCGCGCGACACGCGAACGACTTTCCTTTCAGCGTCGCTTTGGTAAAAAGCACCGACGCCGGATCTCGAAAGCTTCGACTAATCTTGGAAAAGTCCCGGTAATTAGCGCACCCTTTGGCTGCGATCTGTCGATAGCGACAATTCGGGTTCGGGATTTATGATGTTGACACGGGGGAGACGTTAACCCTTTGCGCTCGAGTCGCGACTCTAGGGCGCCATTAAAAATTGTTATTATCGCGTTTCAATGTAATTTTAACATCATCGAATTTGCTTGTATTAAATTTGTTTGTTGCATGCATCGCAAAATTCAATTTCATACGCATAAAATGCATTAGGGTGGATAAAATGGGAATACCGTATTGATAACAATTCAGGTACCGTTAACTTCTGGCTGGAACTATTAACCTTGATCTATTAATTAATAATTATTAATATGTATATCTAATAATTTATATTTATAATATAATAATATATAATATATATGATAATATAGCTATTAATATAATAATATGTAATATATATTATAATATATCTATTAATATAATAATATAATAATACAATAATAATATATAATTGGAATGGAACGATTGGAATATCAAAATTTTCAATAACACTTTGGCATATCTTCTCCTTTAATTCCCCAATTTAATTTCTAACGTTGTTTACCAGGTAGTTGAACTGGTTGGTGGTTTGATGGCACAAACTTTGCTCT
Organism: Megalopta genalis; assembly: GCF_051020955.1. NCBI lineage: Eukaryota > Metazoa > Arthropoda > Insecta > Hymenoptera > Halictidae > Megalopta > Megalopta genalis. The sequence goes on from NW_027476093.1 coordinate 2,165,788, forward strand.
TCAAACAACTCCGAAGAGAGGAAAGTCCAACGAGATGGGACCAATCTTTAATTAAACGCTGATCTTTAAAATAAATTCTGACTAACTTCAACACGCTCTCTTTGCCCGTACACGACTCCATCGTATTATAAAAATCGTCTATCATTGTCAGATTAGAAAGCAAAAGGAAGCGACAAAAAAACACGCACGGCTTTCGACAGACATTCGAACATCGAATATCGAGGATGTTCGCTATCGAACATCGCGCGGCAGAAATACAATAAATCGAATCGCGCGAAGTTGAACTGTTTAACTGCAATTGACATGGGCGCATTAGCGGCAGATCGAACTTGACCTCATCCCGAGCCACGGCATACGTATGTATGTATGTGTGTATGTATGTATGTACAATCGATCAGCGAATGATCGAACGGATATTATAACGGGTCGCGTTACGGATGGTACAGAGCGCCGGGCGCGCACAATGGGCGCAACAAATGAACGCGACAAAAGGAATCGAAACGGCGGAACGATCGCGGCAAATTGGTTTGACAACAATGTGATTTATTGCCGCAACTAGTCGTTGCGAAAATGATTGATATTGTATATCTGGTTTTTGAGCACCGGGATTGCCGAGCGTACTGCCCGATGATTACAACGATTGATGGCGGCGCGAGGAGGGCCACGCGGGACGCGCGGCAAGAAACGCGCAAGCTTCTATCTCGTTGATGCCTTGTTCGATGTTTTACACGGGGCCCCCGATCTGGTAAGTGAATTGATAGAACGAATTCGGCACGGCTACGGGATCTATTGCTCGACAAAACAACGGGAAACAACGAGCCGACGATCAAACCGTTCCTCGTTAGACCGTTTTTTTGTGGCGGACGAACCTAGCGAATTGCATCGTTTTCGACGTACAGAAGTATTTTATTCGAGCTTAATCTGTTCAATTGGGACAACGAGTGAATTCCTCATATGCATAATTATGTCGACGGGATGACTGAATAATATTGTTCAGTGGGGGAATTGTATTCCGCGAAAAAAAACATAGACATTTTTCTCGCGTTTCCCTTCAATTTAAGTTTAATTGTACAGTAATGTCTCTCTTACTGACGCTCGGATTGTCCACTAAAATAGATAATTTGGAAAGATGAGATACGATTATTCGAGCATTGCGGCTCAGTTTTCTAATTGTGGACAATTTTTAACTATAAAAATAAACCGCAAGGTTCGAATAATCGTATCTCCTCTCTCCGAATTGTCAATTTTTGGTGGACAATCTGAGCGTCAATTAGAGTGACATTACTGTACCATGGAACTGTTTGCGAACAAAGTATCTACATGGAAGAAAAGCGAAGGCAAAAAAGTATCGATAGCTCTCGGAGTAAATATCTTCTTTCGTTCGTTCTCTATATCGCGCCATATATCGTTTTCTCGAATAGATGTATACCGAAAGATAAATGATAGCGCAGCCTCGCTAAAAGGTTTAATGAAACCGCAGTACGGGACTCGTTCGCGGTACATCGGGGTCGTGTTCCGAAAAGGTCTGATACACCCGTCGGCTTCTGTTACGAAAATGTCGTCGCCGGTGTTCCGTTTCATACGTCGGAATTGTTCCGACGCGCGTGTACGCCGTCCCGCGCGGTTTCCTTATCAGCAGCAGCGAGGTTACTGCCTTAATTAGACTGTTAACGAGCGAGGATCATTTGCCGAGCAGGATCGCGTTTCCGCGAAGCCAATCTCGTGTGTGTGTGTGTGTGTGTGTGTGTGTGTGTGTGTGTGTGTGTGTGTGTGTGTGTGTGTGTGTGTGTGTGTGTGTGCAGTTTCCAGCGAATCAACCTGTATGACTCGTCTACGCGAATTTCATTTCGGCTCTAGTCGTTCCTCGGGACGGAACGGATCGTGTGTCGATCGTTAACAATCAGCTTGTAATGAACGAACTTGATCGAAGTTTTTTTTTTAATTGCGGATGATAGCGATCGATATAGACCGAGGGATATTCTGTATTCGCGACGAACGAACTTGCTTAACGCGTTCGCTGCCATCGTCAAAATCTGTCGCAATCAATTGCAAATCTATTTACTTGTTTGTTTATTTGTTTATGCCATTTTTATAATAACGGAAATGGATGCGTGTAAATGGTAAATTGAGGATTCATATTCTCAATTGTATGGTTGTATAATGTAATGTAATATAATATAATACAATATAATGTAATGTAATACAATGTAATATAATATAATACAATATAATGTAATGTAATATAATATAATATAATACAATATAATGTAATATAATACTATATAATGTAATGTAACGTAATGTAACGTAATGTAATGTAACGTAATGTAACGTAATGTAACGTAATGTAATGTAATGTAATGTATAGGAATGTAATGCAATGTAATGTAATGTAACGTAATGCAATGTAATGAAACGTAACGTAACGTAATGTAATGTAATGTAATGTAATGTAATGTACTGTAATGTAATGTAATGAAACGTAACGTAATGGAATGGAATGTAATGTAATGAAACGTAACGTAATGTAATGGAATGTAATGGAATGGAATGTAATGAAACGTATCGTAATGTAATGTAATGTAATGTAATGGAATGTAACGTAACGTAATGTAATGTAATGTAATGTACTGTAATGTAATGGAATGGAATGTAATAAAACGTAACGTAACGTAACGTAATATAATATAATATAATATTAAATAACTTACTCAATTGGTCTCACCTCACATAATCTTAGCTGCAAGACTGAAACAAATATATTAACAATAATTTCGGATAGAACACGTTGCTTTAAAGCAACGATGCATCGTCCAAGAAACGTTGGAGGCAGATGAAAATTTCGTTCGAAAATGTAATCGATTAGAAGGAGCCGTGGAACGGAACCGATGGCACAGAACATTCTCCAGGTTCTGAGCCGAAACTCTGTTCCTCTAATTTCGCATCGGGCACACGGACTGATGACATTTGCATTTCCATCAGGAATTCGGAAATTCGGTTTCGTCGGTGGCCCACGGACTGATTCGACCGACGGTTACTGATTAAATTGAAAAGTCGAGAAAATCAATGCGTCACGTCTGCGTCCCGTTGGAATTAAGGGGAATTGGACGTGTACCGTATCGGAAACGTGTTTCGCCGCGATTAAGTGCACGGATAGCTTCAAGTGGACAGGAACGGGGGAGGAGGCTCCGAGAGAATCCCGGCAATTTTCTCGGTAATCAGAACCGTGGAAATGCGGGAAACTTTTATGCGCGCAGGCGTGGGAGGAGTTCGCGAAAGTTATTGCGCATTGAACGAACGGAGGAACTCTCTGTGCAAGTAATCGTTCGGCTTCCATAACAAATTCAAATGGAATATAAACGCGAGCATGCTTTTTATTGTTCTCGGAGAGAACAATAAAAATTATTATATATTATATTATATTATATTATATTATATTATATTATATTATATTATATTATATTATATTATATTATATTATATTATATTATATTATATTATATTATATTATATTATATTATATTATATTATATTATATTATATTATATTATATTATATTATATTATATTATATTATATTATATTATATTATATTATATTATATTATATTATATTATATTATATTATACGAACTCTTTCTCTATACAGGATGTCCCAAAAATGTCTCGCAATCCGAAAGCGGCGAGTTCCTCGGGTCATTTGAAGCAATTTTTTCCTTTACAAAAATTTTCTCCGGGACACCGTTAACGAGTTATCAACGAAAAACAGTGACCAATGAGAGGCGAGCTCGGCTGGCGCGAGGCGACCGAGCTAATGAGAGAAAAACTGGGCTTCGCGCGCTGGTTGGCTGGGCCGCCTCGCGTCAGCCGTACTCGATTCTTATTGGTCACTGTTTTTCGTTAATAACTCGTTAACGGTGCCTCGGAGAACATTTTTGTAAAGGAAGAAGCTGCTTCGAATGATCCGAGGAATCCTCCATTTCCGGATTGCGAGACATTCTCGTACCCTGTATATATACAGGGTGTCCTAAAATTATGGTAAAATTTTCTCCGGGAAATGAGAGATACCTGAGGTGATTTCAAGTAACTTTTTCCTTAATATAACCTTAAAATTGCAACTGGTTGGATTGGAAGAAAAATAAGAAGAAACTCGCCGTTTTCAACTGTTCTCTTTTAGACGTCTTTTAAAGCAAAGCAATATAAAACGCAGGAATTATAAAAATGTGGGAAGAAATTGTGCAGCGAAGTCGTGATTGCGTCTTTCACGAAATATCGAGACATATTTCAGGTATTATATTCAAACGATCGAAGCGAACAGAACTTTTCTTGCTTTCGAAAAACAGGCTATCGCTCACGGAACCGAACAGCGCAGCTGTGAAGAGCGTATAGACGATTCCCAGGACGTCGGATCCGGTGATCTCTTGTACAACAAATAAATAGTTTCTCTCGCAGAAACAGTCTCAGTGGGTTAATACGTTGTCGCTGGACCGGTTCCCGGCCTAGTGTGATGCAAATGAGCCGAGACCCCCCACGAGAGCCGTTAATGAGCCGATTTAGCCACGAAACCGTGGGGCAGCCGCCAAGGAGCGCTCAGGACCGGTGAAGGCCCCGTATTAACGCGATATGACAGCGAGATAGATGCGACCCTTCTTAAAGTCGTGAAGGCGTGATGTTGCCACCGGCTGAACAAAAGATGCAACAGCGTTAAACGGTGCGGTAATTCTTCGGGATTCGAACTAGTTTTCAGTACGCGAGCCTGCGGACGAGAACCTGGAGAGAATTTCAATAGATATCGACTCGGATAGAAAGGATCTTTTCTTCCTTTTTGGACGAGCATCGTGTAAGACGAGATGTCTCGAGAAGAAAAAGTATTATTTATATTGTTTTACGTGTAAATGTAGATCTTGTTGCAGTACTATTTTTTATATACTATATTATATTATATACTATACTATATATTATATACAATATTATATACTATACTATATATTATATACAATATTACATACTATACTATATTATATACAATATTACATACTATACTATATTATATACTATACTATACTATATTTATAATATATCCGTTTCAAGTAGTTTTCATTACAGTAAGAACTATTGTACAAAATTAAATTGATGTACAGTGGCCCGCAAAAGTGTTCGTACACCTTTTAAAAAATTAACACAACTTTTTTAAGAACTGGACTAAGAGAGTTGAATCTTTTTTAGATGATAGAGGGACTAGTATACTAGACAATGAACGAAATGTTGTCTCTTTTTTAATTTTGCTATTATTTGGAATGACAAAAATATTATAGAAAACTCTCGCCGTTTCCCAAACCCGTCAGAGCAGGGATCTCGAATCGACAGAGGAGACGCGACGTCGTCGCGATTCGATGAAAATTCGACGGCAACGACACGCGGATCCCGCGAGGGATCCCGTCGGCGCTCGTCGCGAAAGTTTCGTCCGTTCTCGAGCGGAGGCCGAGGCGGCGACGGGCGGGCCTCTCGCAACCGTCGCCGGCGAAATATATGCGGAATCCGTTCCCCATGAAAGACGGGTTTCTATGGGCTCGTGCGAAATACCGGGTGTCTTGACAAGAGCAATTTATCATGCTCGATCTGTATTTGCATACGTCGTCAAAGGGCCCCGGCCGCTTATGCCGGGGACATCGTGCAGTCGAGTACCTTTTGAAATTCGCGTGTTTGCGAATACGTTCTCCTCCTCCCCCTCTCCCCGTTGGCCCCTGCCGCACCGTATCTCTCCGCATCTCTTTATTTCCCTCCGCTTCCGCGTCCCTTCCTCTCCCCCTCCCCCTGTGCTCCTCCTCGTCCTCCTCGAATCGCCTCTTCGCCAGCGTAATACGAAATTTCTATCGTTCTACTTAACTCCGCTTATCTCTCCTCGCTACCGAGATCCTTTGTGTCTCGCGATCTCTCCTAAGGCCGGCCGTCGCCTATCTGACCAAACTGCTTCCTCCCTGTCCCTCCCGTCCCTCCCGGCCCCGTGATTCTTCCTGGTAGCCTTCTTCTTCTTCTTCGTCTTCTTCTGTTCTCGTCTTTCTCCGTCGTCGAGCCGTTCCCTGACCTGTTCTAATCTGTCAGGTGTGCTCCGACGTGCTCGTCCCCGATCGTCTAAAGGCCCCCGACACGGACCGGACCCTCCCCGGCCAAAGACCGGACCCCCGTGCCTCTGTTCGAGGCAAACGATGCGCGAGATATGAACTCGTTACGCGTACCGAAGACTTAACTGATCGTTGGCAGAACCTGATCTCGCAGGACGATGAGGGATCAACGATGGCTGGATGCCCCGTCGCTGCTCCCTCTCTCTTTTTCCTCTTTTTCGAGGCTGCTGGACCGTGGGTTTGCCTACGCGATGAAACGAACCAGGGGGGACCACGGTAAGTCGATCAAGGGGGCTCGCGCGATCGCGATCTCTTTTATTCCGATGCCTGCGATTTTCTTGTTCCTGGACGAACTGTTCGCAGTTTAACCTTTTAGGTATGGCTGAATTCTGCGCGAGGCTATTTCTGTGGACGGCAGAGTCTGCTATGTACTGTACAGAGTTTGATATTGTATATTCTGTCTGTATATACAGAATGTCCCAAAAATGTCTCGCAATCCGAAAGTTGCGGGTTCCTCGGGCCATTTGAAGCAACTTTTTCCTTTACAAAAGTTTCCTTCGAGGCACCGTTAACGAGTTATTAACGAAAAACAGTGACCAATGAGAGGCGAGCTCGGCTGCCGCGAGGCGATCGAGTCAATGAGCGGAACTGGGCTTCGCGCGCTGGTTGGCTGGGCCGCCTCGCGTCAGCCGTACTCGATTCTTATTGGTCACTGTTTTTCGTTAATAACTCGTTAACGGTGCCTTCGGATTAATTCATAGTATTATAGTATTTCATAGTATTTATAGTATTTATAATATTATATAGTATTTTATAGTATTTATAATATTACAGTATTTTATAGTACTTATAGTATTATAGTATTTTATAGTATTATTATAGTTTTATTATACTATAATAGTATATATATATTTTATAGTATTAAATAGTATTATATGGTATATAACACTATATGTATAACACTTATATTTAATATTGTATATAACTTAAGTATTATATTAGTATTATATATAACTTATATAATACTATACATACTTATATATAGTATTATATAGTATATGAAGGAAGTATATGAAGGAAGAAGTTGCTTCAAATGATCCGACGAACCCGCCATTTCCGGATTGCGAGACATTTTTGGGACACCCTGTAGACTGTTGTAAATCGATGCGAAGACAAAAGAAGTGTGAAACAATGCATATGAAGACGATTATTTGGTTCAAACGATGAGCGAGTGAGCTACTAGAGCAAGCCACTATAGTGGCGCGACGTCCAGAAAGATGACATCCGCGAAAGTCACTATAGTGGCGCGTCGTGCCTAAAAGGTTAATCATAATTTGAATGTTTGTTTCTCGTACGTCCTCGTAGAACTTTCATTCCGCGACTTTGCTAACAGAAGAATCAAATTTTCTGTCGACCTAAAAACAAACGAATCCCCACCGCGACTCTGATACATTTGTAACAGTACACGATGCGAATGGCAGACAAAGAACAGTGCTGAATTATATTAAATTCTATTATACTCTAAAGCTTCCACATTCGATCCTCTTCGCCGGTGCTGAACTTTTAAATATTCAACGAAGCAAATCGCTGGGATCGTTCGGGATCACCATTAATCTTCGATCATCGTGCACCCGTTTCGCTCGGCCCCTGAAAAGGTGACGCGAGTCGAAGGATCTTCATCCATACACGCTGCACCCTCCGGATCCCATCCATGACTGACCAGCGTCCAGTTTCGTTGCCATTCAAGTGTCTCGAACGAATCGGGATTACGATTGTCACGCCTCTCCTTACGAAAGAACGTGCTGCTCGGTCCTCGATACAGATAAGTCACGGTCTGTCTTGGCCACGTTCTTCTCCTTTTTTTTCACGGCCCGACAAGACCCTATTTCACAACGGACACTTCACTGTTGTTAATCTAACCAGACAATTACGCGTTCACATTGTAAGCGAGGCGAACGATTCTCGTAACGTCCGACCGTAGGATCGCGTGAACCGCCCATGAAATGATCAGGCTGTCGTCGATAAGGATTCATCTAGACCCGCAGCGTAGCGTAATCAAGTTACGTACTATATGTACAGTTGCGAAAGAAATCGTGTAGTGCAAGAAATTATTAGGACTAGGACTAGAACTAGAACTAGGACGGGGACGAGAACTAGGACTAGACCTAGAACTAGAACTAGAACTAGAGAGCTAGAATTAGAGAGCTAGAATTAGAGAACTGGAACTAGAGAACTAGAATTAGAGAAGTAGAACTAAAAGTAGAGAGCTAGAACTAGAGAACTAGGACTAGAGAGCTGGAACTAGAGAACTAGAGAATCAGAACTAGAGAACTGGAAATAGAACTAGAGAACTAGAACTAGAGAACTAGAGAACCAGAACTAGAGAACTAGAGAACTAGAAGACTAGAACTTGAGAACTAGAACTAGGACTAGAGAACTAGAACTAGAACTAGAGAACTGGAAATAGAACTAGAGAACTAGAACTAGAGAACTAGAGAACTAGAACTGGAGTACTAGAACTAGAGAGCTAAAACTAGAGAATTAGAGAACCAGAACTACAGAACTAGAGAACTAGAACTAGAACTAGAGAACTGGAACTAGAACTAGAGAACTAGAAATAGAACTAGAGAACTAGAACTAGAGAACTAGAACTAGAACTTGAGAACTAGAACTAGAGAACTAGAACTAGAACTAGAGAACTGGAAATAGAACTAGAGAACTAGAACTAGAGAACCAGAGAACCAGAACTAGAGAACTAGAGAACTAGAAGACTAGAACTTGAGAACTAGAACTAGGACTAGAGAACTAGAACTAAAACTAGAGAACTGGAAATAGAACTAGAGAACTAGAACTAGAGAATTAGGACTAGAGAACTAGAGAACTAGAACTGGAGTACTAGAACTAGAGAGATAAAACTAGAGAATTAGAGAACCAGAACTACAGAACTAGAGAACTAGAACTAGAACTAGAGAACTGGAACTAGAACTAGAGAACTAGAACTGGAGTACTAGAACTAGAGAGCTAAAACTAGAGAATTAGAGAACCAGAACTACAGAACTAGAGAACTAGAACTAGAACTAGAGAACTGGAACTAGAACTAGAGAGCTAGGACTAGAGAACTAGAGAACCAGAACTAGAGAACTAAAGAACTAGAACTAGAGAGCTGGAACTAGAACTAGAGAACTAGGTACTAGAGAACTGAAGAACTAGAACTAGAGATAGATATACATTCAGAATACACAGAGAAAATACATTCTGATCTTTTGTTATGTACATAATTAAATTACATTTTTATACCTTTTCCAATAATATATATATCGACATTCGTCTTCAAAGGGTTAATCATTATACCCTGCCTCGGAGACATCTAAGTACTGCTTCCTATTCATTTAATCCTCTTTCTTTCAAATAATACAAACCATGTTATTATTAACCAGCGCCATTGAAATTAATCAATTTCTTAAAAAACTTGACTACAAGCTGCAAATTCTCGCAGCAATATCGCGCGAGGACTATTTTCTCATTCGATTACACCCGAAGCTGGCAACAGACAGTCGTCGATCCATCCTTGTGAAACCAGAAACCAGCCGACAATACTGAAACGACCCGGACGGTGGTTGCTGAAGCGAATCGTTCTCACCCCTGGCAACCTCAAGAAAAGAAGAGAACAAACTGAGGAGCGGTCTTTCGGATGGCACGGATCATTCGGGGCGATCGTCGCATTAATCTGCCATTAATATCCTCTGCGAACACTGAGAGAAGGAGAGAGAAAGAGAGAGAGAGAGAGAGAGAGAGTAAGAGAGAGAGCCGGTGGAGTGTGTAAACCTTCTCTAAACAAGAGTTTGCGTAACAAATGACAGTCGGTTCTCGTTCGCGTACCGCGTACGAGCTTTAATGCCGCGGCCATGTATGCATACGACCGGAGGAAGGTGATTAATGCCGCCGCGGAGGGTCAAGATCCTCCACGATTAATCAAATTAAGGGTGGAAGCGAGAGATAAAACTAACACACTCGGCCGTGGAAAAGTCCGGCGTAGCGACGCTCCGTTAACGACGAGGCGGCGACGGCTGGTTTTCGGCCGACCGTTGAAAACGGCCGATGAAAAATGAAGGGCATGACTTATCTGTATCGAGGACTGTCGCTCGGACCACCGCCTCCCTTCCAAAGAGGCGTGACCGACGGGGTTTGTTCGCTGCTCGGGTGGTTTCCGGTAGAACAGAACCGACCGAAAGATAGGCGCGCGCGGTGAAGAATGACCGGTTGAAACTCGCGCCGTTCGTACGGCCCTGCGATGTTCATTCGGGGGGAAACAAAGATTTTCTCGTCCCTTGGCCGCCACACACTGTCTCTGTGAATTCGAAGGATCCAGTCGACCAAAGAGTAAATCAGTTAAACTTTACATCCACGTCGGTTTAAGTGATTTCACTTTTGTGGAATTTTGTAAGCCCGAACGACGACTATTCGATGTTCTGCGACGCGAACGAGTGCATAAATTTTTCATTTTTTTTAATGCGAAGAAGATTCCAAAATTAGAATATATTTAATTATAATATATAATTATAATATAATATATTAATTAATTATAATATATATCCCATATATCCCATCTATATAAATTTTTCATTTTTATCGGTGCGAAGAAGATTCCAAAATTATGGTTATTTGTTGTTAGCTAATTGTGCAAAAGGAGCGTTTAACGAAAGCATTTCTGCAACTGAAAAATAGGTGACCTGTTTCAGGTTAAATTGTGCATAAGACACGTGTAACTATATGTTGTTATTTTAATTTGTTAACGCATCTGAAGGAGTTTGTAAAATTAGAATGCGTTTTTGGCTGATCTTTCCCATGTATATCCCATATATATAATCATAAATAATGATTTTTCAAATGTCGAACTTCTTAAAACATATTATTAAACAGTAGAGGTATAAAATTGGTAATAAAAATTAATAGAGAAATTTATTTTTATAACTTCTTGACTGAATTTTACAAGGCGTTCGAATACGCACGATAATTCGATGTTTCTCAATATTTTTTTAATCATGTTGATAACGTTTTATACTGAGTCGAAAGTTTATTGCATTTTATTGTATTTTTTCCCTTGAATATATATTTATTTAAATATCTATTTATATATTTAAATATGAATATATATTTATTTAAATATCTATTTATATATTTAAATATCAATATATATTAATTTAAATATCTATTTATATATTTAAATATCAATATATATTTATTTAAATATCTATTGAATACAGAAAGCCGAAGTTATGCTAGTGTTCGAATACTTTCGTTACACACTATAGACATTAATCGAAGAAAAGAGATATATTTCTCTGCCATTCGTTTCTCTGTTTATTTCTAAAAATTTCATGGATGTCAGTAGAAACATTACGCCAATGCTTAGAATCCACAGCGCTTAGGATCTCTCATTATCGATCGATCTATTATCTGTATCTGAGATCTAAACGATACCCTGACATAACCTCCGTTCCGATTTCCGGTTCTCTCGAGTCTCTTCGACGAAAGGGTTGCGACGTTTGATTTACCGGCTGTTTATACCCTTTTCAACCCCAAGGTCTGCATTATAACCGTATTTATACTAATAGCCCCAGTCGAAAGTTTAGCAACGATTGCGGCTGGTTCCGGCCGTGATTTAGTAGCCACGTTTTTTTCAGCTATTAAAACGGCCGACAAAAAAGAAGGGACGGGACAAGGAGGTGCGAAACCCGTGGCGTGTCCCGTGTTCGCAGTTGGTAAAATGTTGATCGTAAAAATTTCAATTCTGCTTACGCTAAATGCAACCTCGTCCCTCGAGGGTAGGAGCCGCTCCCATTGTTTTCACGCTACCCCATTTCTTGTACCCTTTCAGCTATTCGCTGGCAGAATAAACAGTTCGAATCGAAAACAAATATGGCGGTAATTAGGGGGCACGCGTACCTCGATCTCGATGTAATTACAAGCGCATCCGAAAAATTGCTTAATCATGCGGTTAATTCGAGAGGCGCCGACACACCGGAGTTCGTGGAAAACGAAGTGCTTCCAATGAAAGCAATGACGAACTAATTAAAATATCTTTTTAACACGTGATTAAAGAAAATTGTAGTTACAAAATGCTATCCAATATTCTCCCAACGGCAAGAATTTGACATAAAATGTCGATTCTCAGTAAAAATCATTCAAAATGAGTTTACGTGGTAATTGCAACAGCTTCTGTTTATAATAAATAAATTATAATAAATCTTCCGTATATAATAATAAATTATAACAAATAGATTTCGGATGTTTAAGCGAAATAAAAATTGTCTGCGTCGATTAAAAGAAACAGAGATCCGGTAAAAATGTACTCTTTCTGTGAATGATTTCAATTAATCGAGGGTAACGCCGATATTCGCTGTTCCAATTCAGTTCTATTGAATTTATTCAATTGTATTCAATTGTTCCAATTCAATCGTATTGAATTTATTCAATTGTATTCAATTGTTCCAATTCAATCGTATTGAATTTATTCGATTGTATTCAACCGTTCCAATTCAATTGTATCGAATTTATTCAATTGTATTCAATCGTTCCAATTCAATTGTATCGAATTTATTTAATTGTATTCAACCGTTCCAATTCAATTGTATCGAACTTATTCAATTGTATTCAATCATTTCAATTCAATTGTATTCAATCGTTCCAATTCAATTGTATCGAATTTATTTAATTGTATTCAACCGTTCCAATTCAATTGTATATCGAACTTATTCAATTGTATTCAATCATTTCAATTCAATTGTATCGAATTTATTCAATTGTATTCAATCGTTCCAATTCAATTGTATCGAATTTATTTAATAGTATTCAATTGTTCCAATTCAATTGTATTAAATTTATTCAATTGTTCCAATTCAATTGTATTAAATTTATTCAATTGTATTCAATTGTTCCAAATGTTTTCAATATTTCGTATTTCAGCTACCGATTCTTGTCACAAATATATAAAATCCGCGGTCGAGTAATAAAGCTTGGATCGTCTTCGAGCTTGAAGAATCGCAATTCTCAAGGTTCACAATTTTGATGGGTTCCTTTCAACGATCCAGCGTCGCGGTCAGTCTTCGTCAGATCGGCCTCCGTTTCTCCAGAGAATCTACCGCGACGCCGTCGGACATGCGTACATAATTTTGGATTTACTGTTCGCGTTAAGTCCGTCCGAATTTGAGGCTCGGGCCAGGAACCGGTGAGATACCGGCGCGGCCGGCCATGCATCGTGATTTGTGGACGTCAATATGGGGGTTACGCGTGACGTATCTCACCGATCATAATTACATCCTGTTACTGGAGATCCTGGCTCCTTCCTCGTCCACCTAAGCCGGCGACGTCGCCCTTCGACTGCTTCTCCACCCTTGGTGACGTCTCTGGAGACCCTCCTGATTTACCGACTTCCTCCTCTGGCTTTCGTCTAATAGCTCAATCGCTTATTTCACTGGATCTCGTTCTACTCGGCTTTCTTTCACTTTGTACTCGTTAAGCGGAAACGATGGATATTTCTGCAGTAGACGGCTCTGACGTCGCGAAGTGGAACGACGAGTCACCTTCGCTGACTAAGTCACCGATTGCGGTCTCCTTCTCTGAAATTATTAGCTATTTAATATATTTATATTATTTGTAGCTATTTAATATAAATATGTTGGCTGAAATTTTGCAGAATACTTCTTTATAAGCGTTAAGGCCACCTAAATATCTCCTCTAATTGCGAAGGTGCAAAAACAATATTTTATGCTATTTCAATGGCTTGGAAAAACCATGGTATTGCAAAAATATTTTTGGCTCAATATACAGGGTGTCCCAAAAATGTCTCGCAATCCGGAAATGGCGGATTCCTCGGGTCATTTGAAGCAGCTTCTACCTTTACAAAAATGTTATCCGAGGCACCGTTAACGAGTTATTAACGAAAAACAATGACCAATAAGAATCGAGTACGGCTGACGCGAGGCGGCCCGGCCAACCAGCGGCAGCCGAGCACGCCTCTCATTGGTCACTGTTTTCCGTTAATAACTCGTTAACGGTGCCTCGGAGGAAATTTTTGTAAAGGAAGAAGTTGCTTCAAATGACGCGAGGAACCCACTACTTTCGGATTTCGAGACATTTTTGGGACATCCTGTATATATTTACTTATTTATATTTTTATTGAACAATATTTTACGTCAATTTGAAATGCAGTGTATAAGTGATTTAGCATATATATTGCTGTAATTTAGTCGATACAATAAAATTCCGAAAAACAGCGATACGATACGTTTTTCGAAAAATTGTCGCTTCCTCCGGGATTTACCCTTTATCAGTCTTCAGTTCTCTCTAAAACAATCGTTCCGAAATAAGCCTGCACAGATATTTGCATAAAAAATCGCTCGTATAAGTGGCAGAAACGTCTGAAATGCGCTGTGTACTTCCATTCGACGACCTCTTTTGTCATCTTTCTGGTAACTTCGTGATTCCGTGTTTATAAAACTTGCGGTCTTTGTTAGTAAAAATGTCTCGATCAAGTGCGAATCGAGGCTATCGTTATTATTGAAATTTTTACCATTTAGAAAGTTCTGTAAACTTCGAAGTATTGGGTTGGCAACTAAGTAATTGCCGATTTCAGTTATAGATGTCTCTCACTCCCATTTTTACGATATCCGTAAATGTTATATTATAAAATTATTATTATTATTATTATTATGTTATTTTTTATTATCCGTGAATGTTAGCAACTGGACAAATTGAATATAGCGGTCAGGGAAAAGCGAGCAGAATTGGTCAATCGTAAAGGTGTCATTTTCCAGCAGGACAATGCTAGGCCGCACACGTCTTTGTCCACTCGGCAAAAATTGATGGATATTGGTTGGGAATTGATGTTACACCCACCATATAGCCCTGATCTCGCGCCATCGGAATACCACTTATTTCGATCCCTGGACAACTCCCTTTGTGGTAAAACTTTTAATGATGATGACGCTGCAAAATCTCACTTAACTCAGTTTTCGGCTGAAAAGGATCAGACTTTCTAGGAGCGTGGAATTTTCAAGTTGTCAGAGAGATGGCAAAAGGTCATCGAACAAAATGGAAAATACATTACGGATTAAACTTCATTCCAAGTAAAAAGACATTTTTTATTTCATTGAACAAATCGGCAATTACTTAGTTGCCAACCCAATAACTTGACTTCAAATATAACGAATATCGATAATATAGCGAATGAACGAAAAATAAATCAGACTCAAAAGGGTTAAGGAGGATCTTTGCTATTCCAAAGATCGTCAGAAGGACCTGGGAATTTATGAAGGAGCACCTGTTAAAGGATTATCAGTGAGAATTCCTTGTGAAGTAAGGTCTGCTAATTGGTCTGGATAATGACTGTGCAAAATAAAATTGCCTGCATTAATTGCAAGGTACATGAACGATACATATGTAGCAAATTCTCCCGGATTGACACTCAAATTATACACAGAGGTGGACAATTTGGGAAGAGAACATACGATTATTCGAGCCTTGTCGACAATTACAAAAACGAGCCGCAAGGCTCGTATAATAATATAATATAATATAATATAATATAATATAATATAATATAATATAATATAATATAATATAATATAATATAATATAATATAATATAATATAATATAATATAATATAATATAATATAATATAATATAATATAATATAATATAATATAATATAATATAATATAATATAATATAATATAATAATTCAGTATTATATCAGTATTATATCAACAACATAATTTCTAACAAAAATCGCAACGAATCGGTTCCACCACGTTGCACTACAATATAACGTTCTAAAAGAAAAAAATAATGACAAAGACCTGGGGTCTCCTTGCGCTGCAGCAAAATATAATTCTTAAAAAAAAGAAAAAAAGACAACACGCTCTCATTACGTTCTAGACCCACCTACGTACGTACGAAACGTTCGCAAACATGACTCTGTACCCGAGAGGAACACGCGAAACCCATGGTCGTCCTATCATGTCGTTGCGGAGCATACATCGGCAGTGCAAGTCTTTGGATGTTCATCAGGAACAATTCTATCCAACCGGCGGGAACCCGTTCCTAATTAACGGACCCCGTCCGAAACAATCCTCAAAGACACCGCAGAGAGAAAGAGAGAGAGAGAGAGAGAGAGAGAGAGAGAGAGGCAGTTGATTTTCCGAGTCGCATTAAAGCCGAAATTCGAAGCCTGTTGCAGCGAATTGCACCGATGCAACGGAACGAGGAGATGGACCCGAGCTGGAAGGGTGCCCGCGGCTACGTAACTAGGGTGGGGGAAGGGGGTGGTTTCGTCTGGGTTAGAGTCGCCATGTCGGTGCTGGGGAGCCGGGTAGCTGAGTAACGTTATATAGGCCGTCGTCCCTAGAGTGCAACCATGCCTTTGGCTTTGATGTTAACCCCCACCAGCGGGTACAGTCATGTGATCTTGGCCGTCGTTTATGGCAACTAATAGGTAAAGCCGTACACAGGAATGCCGCATTATCAGGTGGGATAGCCGGGGAACGGGTTGACGGAACCGCGAATCGAAGGCTGCCCCGCTAGAAGGTGCCTTGCCGGACTGCCTAGGCAACGCGTCCGGTTCTGAGCCGGCCGAGGATCGACAGGCCCCGAATGCTCCGCGGATGCCTCACGGCTACTCGGACACGTATCCACTGATTCGGCATATCGTGAAATGCAATTACCGTGTCGGATTGAACGGCTTCGAATTACTGGACGGATCCGGCACGGAACCGCACAGGAAATTCCTGCCGCTGACAGTCTCGCGCGATGCTATCCGCGATTGTTTCAAACGTTTTCCACGATGTTTAAACGTTCGCGGCGTTATACCATGTTTTTTTAGAAGGATTGATAATGATAAATTGATTTAGTATTTATTTGTTAGATTATGATTTATTCATTTGTTAATTCATTATATTGAATATTGAAATATAGTGAAATATATTATGTATAAATATATACTGAAATATATTTCAGTATTATAGTATTACCACCGTTTATAGGTATATTATTATTTATTTATTGTATTATGATTTATTAATTTCTTAATTAATTATATTGAATATTGAAATATAGTGATATATATTATATATAAATATATACTGAAATATATTTCACTATTATAGTATTACCACCGTTTATAGGTATAGCTTTATTATTTATTTATTATATTATGATTTATTAATTTCTTAATTAATTATATTGAATATTGAAATATAGTGAAATATATTATATATAAATATATACTGAAATATATATCAATATTATAGTATTACCACTGTTTATAGGTATAGCTTTATTATTCATTTATTATATTATGATTTATTAATTTATTAATTCATTATATTGAATATTGGAATATAGTGAAATATATTTCAGTATTATAGTATTACCACCGCGTTTATAGCTTATTCGGTAGTTTCTTCATTTAAACGCTCTTTATCTCTTCTATAATTAATAGAAGAGATTAGCTTAATTAATAGTATAGATTATTAACCCTTTGGACTCGAAGTCATTTTAATTGTAAATCAAAAATAATTTCTCTGATTTATAGTATTTCCATTTTATATTAAATCGAGTCTTGTGGTACAACAGTTGCGGCAATTTACGGCATATAAACAATTTAGCAATTTCTTAAATCTAAACTTTGTTAATGTCAAAATTATCTTAGAACGTGCTATAACAATTTTAATGGTGCCTGAGGGTCACCACTCGAGTGCAAAGGGTTTATATAATGAAATATCTATAATCTTTTGCAATTTCGTCGATTAATTTTCCGATTTATAAATAGTATTGACGTTTTCCTTTGGTATTCGATCGTACCAAAAACTATCTCTCCTCTCTCTTCATACCGTCGATCTCTCTCAAGATCATGAAAATGTTTTAACCAGTCATTAATCATGTCCATCAAGAATTTCTCCGCTCGAGAACGTAAGCTCCCTTCGCTTCTTTTCGTGGAATTTCGTAGATTCCGATTTCAATAAAAATTCTCTCCAACATTGCTTTCATTTTTTGGTCACCTTATTCGATGTGCCAACAGTTTTGATGGAATTAGCGCTGCAGCAGTTGAATTCAATTTGCAAACTCTCGAGTCCCCTTAATTAAGGGGAAAAATATGAGCCGAAAAATATGAGCCACGATATTTGTCTCCGCGTCTACACGTTAAAAACAAGCGAAGCGAACGGGTTGTCCTATCGGGACGGTTCATCGCTCTAACGCACGGATTTATATTACAGCAATGTTTCATGGGAGTAATAGCGATAACGTAATTGGTCATTGAATGGATATCGCTTTCCATTCCGGTATCTTCTGTTTAATGTCTACGAGACGGAAATTCGAGCGACGGCAGACAAAAATTATCGTATCGAATGCGATACGTTTGAAAATATACGGTTCCAATTATAAATGATGCGAGACGATGAAAATGTCGCGTCGCGGTTTATTAAAAATTATATTGTAAATTATTATCATTATATAATAGATCATTATATTATATTCTATATAATAGAAAAGAATAATTATTATTATTGTAAATTATATTGTAAGAAAGCGCAGAAAATCGCGGCTATGATTTGAACGATCATTTTCACAATACAGTAATGTCCTCCCTAACTGACGCTCAGATTGTGCAGAAAAATAGACAATTTGGGAACAGGAGATGCGATTTTTATTCGAGCCTTGAAGCTCGTTTTTACAGTTGTTGACGATCGATAGCCATAAAAAGTGAGCCACAAGGCTCGAATAATCGTAACTGTCCGCTTCCCTAATTGTCCATTTTTGTAGACGATCCGAGCGTCAATTAGGGAGACATTACTGTCAAGTATCGAATGTCAAGTATCTCAGCTTTCTAATTGACGAACTCCAGGCTGGAGTGCTTGTCGGCAATTATGCATTGCTGGCTCGAACAATTCTATCTCCTCTCCCTAAATTGTCCATTTTTCTGGACAATCTGAGCGTCAATTAAGGAGACATTACTGTATTTCCCTGTATAATAATGTCTCTCTAATTGACGCTCGGAATCTGCACGAATCAATTGAGGACAATTGTGGAGACAATTTGGGAAGAGGAGATACGATTATTTTCGCCTCGAAGCTCGTTTTTATAGTTGTTGACGATCGATAGCCATAAAAAGTGAGTCACAAGGCTCGAAGAATCGTATCTCGTTCTTCCGAAACCGTCCATTTTTGTGAACAATCTGAACGTCAATTAGGGAGACATATGAACCGTTTATTTTGAAAATGGCCTAAGTCCATTTATTCGAGCCTTGTAACTCGTTTTTATAGTTGTCGACGATCGGTAACTATAAAAATTGAACCGCAAGGTTCGAATAATCGTATCTCGTTCTTCCCAAATGATCCATTTTCGTGAACAATTTATGCGTCAATTAGAGAGACATTACTGTACTAAGAGCCTTCGTATGAAATAAATCCGATGCCTGGCATATTTAACAATTATATCTAACATATTTAACATTATAACAATTATATTTAATTACAGAGTTATCTGATAAAAGTAATATATCGCGGCATATTTAATAATTATATCTAACATATTTAACACGATAACAATTATATTTAATTACAGAGTTATCTGATAAAAGTAATATATCGCGGTTATCGAAGCTTCAAAGGGTTGTCAGTTCGCAGGAAGAAACTTCAGTTCATAGAAAGAATATTGTTCTCCAAATTAAAGTTTAGAAATTGATTTTCTACCAAAAATCGCTTAATTACAGACCACTATGTGGCGGCCCTATGCGTCGTCTTACGCATAATTCAAAAGCCGCCACTCTCTCCGTCATGACCTAATTTATATCAGCTCTCGGATACTAACCTATCTTAACTGGTTCGCGGTTTGGTTTCTCTGTTATTTTCGCGAGCGTTGCGGTCAACCGTGTTCGCAGAAACATATGTCCAATATTCACAGGCGCACAATAACAATTCCTTCTCCCGTCCGAGTTACCATTGTGGTCGAATTTCCACCGTTGAATAAATAAGCGAAGTTAATGTTTTCATTAGAAAACATTCGTCGCAACCCAACATCGATACCAAAGAAGTGCTTCTTTATCGGACAATATAAGAATAAAATATTAAATAATTAAGTAAGCACAATCGAATTGGCGTAATTCGATACTGCTAGCTCATACAATCACGTTAGATTTCAGCTAGCGACTTGCGTTCATTTGTTTCACAGGCATTTTATTTAAATTTTCGTTACATGCTCAGGTAAGAAAATTGAAAACAAGGGTTTTTCATTTCTTCGTTTTATTTCAAGCAAGAGGCAAGGTTAAAATAGAAGCATTTCAGCCATCGTCTAGTAAAATAGACCCTCTGTCATCTAAAAAAAACATTCCAGTCGTTTGGTTCAGTTTCGAAGAATTTATTGCGTTTTGAAAGCTGTAAGGTTATGTCAACAAACGCTTTCGTGGGCCACTGTGTGTCATTTTATTATATAAAATGATATCACGTGGCAGATCATTGTGGTCGTCTCAACAAACGCTGCTATATTATTGATAAAAAAATGATAATATAGATTATTATAATTATTATAATTTATATTATCAGGTTTTTATATTTTTACTTCAATGTTTCCGCCAACACTGCACCCGTGTGGCGGAGATATTGAAGTAAAATTAATATTTATAATAATATATTATAATATATATATATATAATATAATATAATATATATTATATATATATATATAATTATAATATATTATATTATATTATAATATAATATATAATATATTATTATCATATAATAATAATTATTATTAATATTTATATTTATTATAATAATAAATATTAATTTTACTTCAACATCTCCGTCAACACCGCACCCGTAGAAATATTATTGACGCCATCTAACGTGTCCCCCCCGCCTCCTAAACCAAACAACTATCGCGAGAACATGTTTTCGATAACCCCAACACGACAATAGAACATCTATTTGATAACAGAGTAATATCCGTTTAAGTTGCCCAACCGCAATCTTCCAGCCGCGACGACGTATCGTTTTCGGGAACGTGACGTTCACACTCGCTATATATTTTAATGAGAACATTGAAAACCGATGAATTCTCATGACCCGTTCGCAATATGTTAATTTCGCGTTCCCACCCCTCACCACCCGCTCAATGCGAACGGTGGGAAATAAAATTGAAATATGTCGACCGAAAATATCTCTCTAAGAACTCGTTGTTTCTCACACAAGCATCATGAAAATCAGTTAGCGGAACTTGAAAGAAAACGTTAATTAAATGAAAATCGCCGCAAACGTTCGCCATGTGAACACGGGCGCAAGGTCTCAATTACCACCAGTTGCGTGAAATACGAAAGACCCCCTATCACTATACTCGCCGGAGAGACCCCCTTCGGCGATCAGGTGCAGGTTGTTGTAACGTGTCCGCTTCTTGTCACGGAACGGGCACGAAGGGCCGCGAAGGGTTCGGATATTTCACGAATAGAACGGGGAATAACAGCATGTCAAACCGCAACCCACGATTATGATGATTATGATTATACAATTGAATGGCAGGAAGGATACTGGTTCGACGCGGCTCGATCACGGCGGAATAGTCGTTGAAAGAGGCCCGGGACTCGCATAACCGACGGAGGAAACTATTTTCGCACGACTTTGTGTGTGACGGGCCGGGTCGGGTCGCGCCGGGCCGAGCTTATGCGTGCACACGCGCGTCTCCGTTTCGCAACGCGTAGCGGCCGATATATGCGCGCGGTGCTCTCCTCGTTTAGCATTATGCACATACATGCTTCCGGTTGAAATTGAACAGAGGACGAAGAGGGATCGAAGAGGGAACCTGGAACGAGGCTCGCTGCCGAGGGGGACGGCCGGAGGCAGGGAGGAGGGTTGCTAGGGGTGAGCCGAGAACTGGACGAGAAGGATCGAGTCGCTGAGAAACGCGAGAAGTGACTATGCGAGCTCGAAGACAGCCGAGCAAACGAAAGAAGACAGAAGGGTGAATTAATTTTTTAGAAACTGCGAGATCGAAGATTTCGTCGAGTTTTTTCGCTTTCGCGAACGAGCGTTGCTAAATCACTTTAATTATTGGGTTGGGGAATAAGTTTTTATATTTTCTTTCATTTTACAACGATTTTTGCCGTTTGACAAAGTGTATAATATTCACTCGATAGAGCTCTTTCTGCTCTACAAAACTGTGCTAATCGTCTTTTTGAGTAGTTTAATTCTTTATTACTTTCGAGGCTTAGAAATGGAATATCCATTTTCGCTTTTCATCGAGGTCAAAAAGCTGCCGAAGCAGCCCGGGACATTTGCAACGTATACGGAGAAGGTGTCATAGGCGATTCTGCAGCACGGAAATGGTTTGCGAAGTTCAAAAATGGCGATTTTGACGTCGACGACACGCCTCGCAGCGGAAGACCTTTCGAATTCGACGAAGAGCGTCTCGAAGCACTTTTGAAGGAGGACAGTCGCCAAACAAGTTGTGAATTGGCCGAAAAAATGAACTGCGATCATGAAACGATTCTCAATCGTCTTCGTTCAACGGGATTTGCCGAAAAATTGGGAGCCTGGGTGCCTCGCGAGCTTAACGAAAACAACAACAAAAATCGCCTTCAAATAAAAACGCTACGCACTTATTGCCTAACCCAATAGTTTCTATAAGCGCATCAGCGTAACGTCGTTTCTTGATCCTTGCTTTATTCATTATATTCTTTATTATCCTTATTTTATTTAACATTTAACAAGAGGCACTGATTTCACGATAAATAGATCAACAAGGCAGGCTATTGTAGCTGAACGTCGACGAGGAGAGTTTAGGCGAAAGTATAATCGCAGAAGAGTTGCAAAGGGTTGAATGAGTTGTTGAAATCTGAATGGGTTGCTTTATTACATAAAGAAGAAAAGGAACTGTTGGATCTCTTGAAAATGTTTCCTCCGTTCTGTCATTCTGCTACGAGCGCACAAAGACCTCTGTTTAACCTACCAGCATGGAGGGTGCGGCTCCTTTCGTAACACAAGCGTGTATTCACGTGGCACTGAAGTTTTCATATTTCCAGTTATTCGTGAAATAGTTGGAGGATATATCGTTATTTTCGTACATTTTATTTGTATAGTCGTTTCTTCCTTTGCGATTGAATAATTTGACTTTTCTTTCCTCATCGACGACCGAGGGATTAGCGCAATTAGGTTAATGCAAGCGTGTATTCACGTGGCACTGCAGTTTTCATATTTCCAGTTATTCGTGAAATAGTTGGAGGATATATCGTTATTTTCGTACATTTTATTTGTATAGTTGCTTCTTCCTTTGCAGTTGAATAATTTGACTTTTCTTAACTCATCGACGACCGAAGGATTAGCGCAATTAGGTTCGGAGCAACCTTTGAGCTCTTTAAGTGTTTGAATAATGAATATGGTAATTCTTATGGCGAATATTGGTTAGAAGAGAAGATCGATCACCGGGTATATTGATAATGATATTGTTGACGTTATTAATAGCGGGGAATGTGATATTAATAAGAATTTTATATTAATGTTAATATTATTATCAGAAGAGTGAAAAAGTCGCGTTCGTATTTAGCGATGTTATTTAGAACTGCTTGCAGATGTTGTTTGGAACTGTTGAACATTATTAGCTTCGTTTTTTTGTGGAACGTTTAAAGCACGCTGAATTTTACAATACTGTAAAATATATGTATTAAATGAATGTATTGTGTTGGGTGCGCACCTTCATTTCGGGAGTAGAGATACTAAATATCTAAATATTTAGCTATTTAGTATACTAGTATATAGTATATAGTACTATAGTTAATAGAGATAAATATTTAGATATTTAGTATACTAGTATATAGTATATAGTACTATATTTTAGTATATAGATATTTAGAAGAGATCAATATTTAGATATTTAGTATACTAGTATATAGTATATAGTACTATATTTTAGTACCATACTATATTTTAGTATATAGATATTTAGTAGAAATAAATATTTAAATATTTAATATACTAGCATATAGTATATATAGTACTATATTTTAGTATATAGATATTTAGTATCTCAGACTCGTCGAAAAGCTAACCAATTCGAAGGCAAAACGCAACGACCACGCGTACTTCGTCCAATTTACGAAAATAATAGCACAATAGCACAAGAAAAATATTACTGGAGAAATGTTAAATTAAATTATGAATCCTAAATGAAAGTCGCAGACGAAGAGTCGCGCCCTGAAGACGTTAAAAGATGGATCCATCGGAATAGCAAATACAGTAAATTCTCCCTAATTGAGGAGATACGATTATTATTATTGATTACCGATTGTCAAAGTAACTATAAAAACGAGCCGCAAGGCACGAATAATCGTATCTCCTCAATTAGGAAGACTTTACTGTATTTGCTATTCTAATGAATAGCCTTGCGGCTCGTTTTAATAATTACCGATTGTCAAAGCAACTATAAAAATCGAGCCGCAAGGCCTGAATAATATTAAAAAAACATTTTAAAAATATAGGAACAATCGTATCTGCTCTTCCTAAATTGCCATTTTTGTGCGCAATCTGAGCGTCAATTAGAAGAGAACTTACTGTATTTAATTATAAATCAAATTGATTTTTAAAACATCTCAAGAATTGTCCAGAAAACCCTGAAAAGGAAAAATTCTCGAGTATAGAAAAATATAAAAAGGAAGAAATGGGTCAACAGAAAGCTGCAAGAGAAGCATAGAAAAGCCGGGAGGTGTCGCAAGGAATGGCCGAGGGGGTGGATGATGGCTGATCAACGGGCGTTTCCGCGACAATAGGCAGGATGTGCGAAGGGTTACCATTGCAAATCACAATGGTGACCGCAAAACGCGAGCGACGGGCTGAATAGACGCGGCTAGAGTAGCGCGGTGAACTATTATTACCGTGATCTTTCTTTTTTGTAACTCGCGAGCAAGGGGGAGAGGAGAAGGAGGGATGCGGGATGGTTCTTTAATTCGTTGAAAAGAAGGAAAAGGGAGAGAACTAGACGGCGGTGTGTTTTTTCTGGCGCGACGGATTTTCCTAAATTGTCGGGGCGGGAATCTCGAGTGTGTTCGATTAGAGAACCACGCGGTCCGGCTGTCTCGGAGGAAATGAAATTGCGGCCGACACAAAAGGAACGGTCGCGCGGAAACGGTGGACCGCTTGTTAGACGCGGGCGCGCGTTTGTAAATTTCTTCTCCTAATTTCCTACGGAATCTCCCACGGAATACGTTCCCGGTTCCCGTTAAACTGCGACCACCGCGGACGAAGAACATCCCTTCGAGGATTGTTCCCTGAGCTTGATCTGAAAGGATCCTTTGTACCGACCAAGTCCTGGCACGATCTCATTCGGACTTAAAGAAAGCGAATTACTCTATGGAATAGCTCCGGCTACCGTTGTGTAGGCACTGCCGTTGCCTGCGAGATCTTTTAAACCTCTCAACGATGCCGGCGTTCACGGTTTAAATCGGTGAAAATCTACGAGTTGAACTGTTGTACTGTTATGTATGATAATAATATAATATATGCAGGATGTTCTAAAATTATGGTATTTCCGGGAAACGAGGGGTTCCTCAGATCATTTGAAACAACTTTCTCCTTTGCGAAAATGTTCTACGAGGCTTCGTTCTCGAGTTATTAACGAAAGACGCTCGACCAATGAGAGGCGAGCTCGGTTGGCGCGAGGCGACCGAGCCAACGAGCGGTCGACGCTCTAGATCCGCTGATTAGCTCGACTACCTAGCGCCAGCCGAGTTCGTCTCTCATTGGTCAGTGTTTTTCGTTAATAACTCGTGAACGAAGCCTCGGAGAACATTTTCGCTAAGGAAAAAGTTGCTTCAAATCACTTCAGGAATCCCCCACTTTCGGATTCAGAGACATTTTTGGGACACCATGTATAATATAATATAATAGGACGTAGTACAATTACAAATTAATATAATATAAGCACGTTTAGGATTCGGACGCAGTAAAATTACAATTTAATATAATATAATTAGGACATAGTACGATTTAATGTTGGTGTTAAGTTTTAATTGAATGTAGTCAAAAAGAGTGACCGTGGGGATTTCGTTCGATGTAGAAATATGTTAGCAATATTTCTCTTGTCTGCATTTAATTATCCAAATTATGATTGCCAATTCGTTCAATTTTCTATAAATGTCAAAATGCTGTATTTAAAAAAAAAACGGGCGACGTTTTGAAATGGAGCTGGCACACGTAGACAGATATATTATTATCTCGTGCTTTATCTTGCAATTTTTTAACCCTTTGCACTCGAAGCCATTTCAACAGTGAATCTAAAAATTGAGTCTTGCGATGACTCGTGATGACAGTTACACTTTCAACGAACTTTTAAATTTAAACATTGTTAATACAAAGATTATTTTGGAACGCGAACTAACAGTTTTAGCGGTGCCTTAGAGTCACCACTCGACTGCAAAGGTTTGACAGAGAATCTTTCAGCATACATGTGATTTGATGACTTTTACATGTCATTTATTTTTCGTATTTTCGCTCGTAGATCATAGCATCGATTATTATAGCCGAATAAAACTGGAACATCCTGTACAATATCCTGTTGGGTTGGCAACTAAGTAATTGCCGATTTCAGTGATAGATGTCTCTCACTCTCATTTTTACGATATCCGTAAATGTTATATTATAAAATAATAATAATAATAATAATTATTATTATTATTATTATGTTCTTTTTTATTATCCGTGAATGATAGCAACTGGACAAATTGAATGCAGCGGTCAAGGAAAAGCGACCAGAATTGGTTAATCGTAAAGGTGTCATTTTCTAGCAGGACAATGCTAGGCCGCACACGTCTTTGTCCACTCGGCAAAAATTGTGGATATTGGTTGGGAATTGATGTTACACCCACCATATCTCGCGCCATCGAATTACCACTTATTTCGATCCCTGGACAACTCCCTTCGTGGTAAAACTTTTAATGATGATGACGCTGTAAAATCTCACTTAACTCAGTTTTTGGCCGAAAAGGATCAGATTTTCTACGAGCGTGGAATTTTCAAGTTATCAGAGAGATGGCGAAAGGTCATCGAACAAAATGGAAAATACATTACAGATTAAACTTCATTCCAAGTAAAAAAAAAATTTTATTTCATTGAACAAATCGGCAATTACTTAGTTGCCAACCCAATATAATGTTCCTCCGAGCGGGCGCGCAGGAACGGTCAGAGGCGACAGTGAAATATGAGCGGTGGCTCTTTCTCCGGGCACACACGGGCGACAATG
Source organism: Megalopta genalis (assembly GCF_051020955.1). Taxonomy (NCBI): domain Eukaryota; kingdom Metazoa; phylum Arthropoda; class Insecta; order Hymenoptera; family Halictidae; genus Megalopta; species Megalopta genalis. The sequence continues at coordinate 2,193,192 of NW_027476093.1, forward strand.
CTCTCGAAACAGTGGGCGAGAGAGGATGCTCAGGTGCGTCGGCGCTTAATTTGAAACGCTTTCCCGGAGAAATTCAATGCTAATCACCGGCTAAAAGTCCAAACACGTCAGGAAAATTCTCCGGTGCGTTTATTAGCGGCGCTGCGCTGCGGCCCGTTGATTGCCCCGTGTCTGCGCTCTGATAAAACGTCCCGGTGAAACGCGGAGATTAAACACGGGAGATTGTACGGGGTGGCTTCGTTATTAGTTACAACCGCCAGGCACTGGTAGATTAACTCTCGGGATGCGCCGGGATGTCTGTCAGTCAGATAAAAGGCGGGGCTCGACCGTTCCTGGACCTTGATAAATTTTATTGTCTATGCGTCACAGGCTAATCTATTCCGTTTTTCATTGTATCTACATTTCTGTCGGCGGCAGCTCCGGTGTAGCTGAAATTTCATTCCTTCGCACGTCGCTCTACGCGAGCTGCTTTTACACGAAATTTACTCAACAACAAGCTATCGCTATTTATCACGGTAACGAGTTTTATTGCTGTCTTATTAATCGCGAGGTATCCTCTTACGAAGTGTTTAAGAATGTAACGTGGTTAGTTAGAAGAGGTTGTACGTCTTACTGTACGGCACGTGAATCGTCTTAACGATTAGTCGAACACGGTGCTCAATTTATCTCATTAATTAGTATTGAATTTGATATCGAATGATACCAATAGAATTGTTTCTTTTGTGTGAATATTTGTGTTCCTGAAATATGGAGTGTTATAAAGGAATATACATATTCCTTAGAATATTAGGATTACAAAGGATTAACAAATATTCCTTAAAATATTAGGATTACAAAGGATTAGCAAATATTCCTCAAAATATCAGGATTACAAAGGATTAGCAAACATTCCTTAAAATAGTAGTAGTAGTATATATATATAGTTCCTTAAAGTAGTAGTACAATTACAAAAGATTAGCAAATATCAGGATTACAAAGGATTACAAAATTCGGATAAATTACGATCGTCATTTATATCGTACTAATTCGATTTCTATTTTATTTAGTTCTGCGTTCAAAGCAATTTGTTATAGGAATTTGTTTTCAGTATAATTAAACTATAGAGTAAACAATTGCATACACGTCCAGTTTGGCGAATTAACTACATCCGATCGATAGCCTACGAATAATTAAATTATTATTCCATGCCGCGATCATCGTTCATCAGATATCAATTAATTCTCGGGATACTTGCAGAGGAAGGCGAAGAGCCCTCCGTGAACGTGGCCCCGAAAATTACGAAACTCGGTAGATATATCGTTTTATCAGGCATCGCGTACAAGTCGGCCAGAAACAGAAGAGAACAATGTTCCACGGGGAACCGGGACGTTATCACGTAGACGGCGTGTAGTATAAGCAACGCATTATCATGATCGCGGACAGTGAATTAACGACGAGACGATTCCGAGGCATTATATTGCGTCCAGCTGACAAATGGAGACGCCGTTCTATCTCGTGACACGTGTTGGCGAGTAATCAGCCGGAGTACCCGCCGCGCCGCGCCGCGCCACTGCGACGAATACTTTAAGGGATCTCTCTACTTTCACGGTTCAAAAGATCGTGAATTTTTGTTACCTTCGCTTACAATTTCACTCGCGAAATTATCTATTGTCGGCGAGTCCCTGAAATTGCCGACTTTTCGGCTTATTTCGACAGACGATTGTCCGATCTGCAGTAATGTCTCTCTAATTGACGGTCATATTGAGCACAAAAATGGACAATAGCAGCACGTTTGTATAGTTCTTGACAATTTACTAACTATGTAAACGAACCGCAAGGCTCGAATAATCGTATCTCTTGTTCCCAAATTGTTCCCATTTTCTGCACAATCTAAGCGTCAATTAGAGAGACATTACTGTACCTGTTTATGCATCGGAATTGATTTCGTAGCCTTCGACATAGGTCACGTCGAAAGCGGTACAGTAAATTCTCTCAAATTGTCCCTCAGCTCGTACACAATAATGTACAGTAATGTCTCCCTAATTGACGTCCAGATTGTCTCCCTAACTGACGCTTGGATCGCGCACAAAAATGGACAGTTTTGGGAAAGGAGATACGATTGTTCGAGCCTCGTGGCTCGATTTTTATAGTTGTGTACAATTCGTAACTATAAAAATGAACCGCAAGGCTCGAATAATTGTATCTCCTCTTCCCAAATTATCCATTTCTGTGGGCAATCTGAGCGTCAATTAGAGAGACATTGCTGTACAGTAATGTCTCCCTTACTGACGCTCAGGTTGTGTACAGAAATGCACAATTTGGACAAAAATGGACAATTCTCGTTCGCAAATGGTATGTCGACTGCAATTTTTGTAATTTAATAATTGATTGATAATCATTTATTTCTCGAATGATTCCTTTATCGAGAAGCAGCAAAGTGGGTAAACCCCTTAAGCTCAGATTTGGCTACCTCCCCCTACGTGCAGGAAGGTAAAAGGGTGTAATGGGGGTGGCGGATGGCGTGCGACGGAGTATTATCGTATCCGTTTTCAACGTTACCGTCCGGCTCGCAGTTGTAGACGACGACGACGACGACGTCGACGACGGCGGCGACGCGACGCTCCGAGCCTTCCTGGTTGTATTCCCTTTCGTCGAATCGATTGAATTACCGAACAAACTGCGCGAATCACAGATTATTATTATTATTATTATTATTATTATTATTACTATACTATATAGCATAATTATACTATGTCTAATATATACTACTGTAGCATTATTATTATATTATATAGCATAATTATACTATGTCTAATATATACTACTATAGCATTATTATTATTATTATTACTGCTATACATTATTACAACTACTATTATTATTATTATATTATATAGCATAATTATACTATGTAATTGTCAACAACTATAAAAACGAGCTGCAAGGCTCGAATAATCGTATCTCCTTTTCCCACATTGTCCATTTTCGTGCACAATCTGAGCGTCAATTAGAGATACATTACTGTAATCTGAGCGTCAATTAGAGAGACATTACTGTAATCTGAGCGTCAATTAGAGAACCATTACTGTATTGCGTTTGCAAATCGTCACTCGTCACGGATAGCAGAACTTTTTTTCCAGGGCGAGAGAGGCGCTGCACGCTGGCCAAGCTTTATACGATTTCTGTACACGTTCCGGCAATCTGCAGCCGGGGCCCGTATTTTTCGAGTAAATATCGCGTGCCAGTATCTAGCACGCGTGTGGCCCGATGGTCGCCGGCAAGTATTTTTCGTCGTCCGTAAAAAGAAATTGGACAAACCGCCTGTTCCCTATTGACTCGCTGCCGGATGTATTATAGTTTGCCGCTTTTCCTCCGTTCCCCGTGTGCGATAAATATAAATCACGGCGACGCGACGCGACGCGATGCAACGGGAAGCACGAGCGCATTTAGTTTGCGCGAACAAATGAATTTTTCTGTTCGAAAAAATTTATTAAAGCTAGACCGGCAAATTTGAACACTGTATTTCGGATACCGAAAAGCGAAATATTTTGAGGTTTAGTGTATTTTATTATACCTAATAATAATAATAATAATAATAAAGTCAACAACTATTGAAACGAGCTGCAAGGCTCGAATAATCGTATCTCCTCTTCCCAAACTGTCCATTTTTGTGCGCGATCCAAGCGTCAGCTAGGGAGACAATCTGGACGTCAATTAGGGAGACATTACCGTACATTATTGTGTACGAGCTGAGGGACAATTTGAGAGAATTTACAGTACCGCTTTCGACGTGACCTATTTCGAAGGCTACGAAATCAATTCCGATGCATAAACAGGTACAGTAATGTCTCTCTAATTGACGCTTAGATTGTGCAGAAAATGGGAACAATTTGGGAAGAGGAGATACGATTATTCGAGCCTTATGCCTCGTTCGTTATAGTCGCCGATTGCTTAACAACTGTAAAAATGAGCGACGAGACTCGAATAATCTCCTCTTCCCAAATTGTCCATGTCCGTGTGCAATCTGAGCGTCGATTAGGGAGACATTACCGTACCTATATTTAATTTCTCTTCCACCGCAGATTAAATCACTCTGCAAATCAGATCGTATGAATCGTTCACGGCTTACGTCAAGGTTACGTAAAAAATAAAATATAAAACGTCTTATTGAACAAATATAAAGTTAATTACGCCCGAAAACAAATGAAAGAAGCGACCGATCGCTGCAGAATAACCGGCTCCGCGCGCCGTATAATCGAAAGAAAATGCTGCAGATCGTCCGGCTGTCTGCGAGCGAAGGGGGGCTCGCGTTCCTCGGCAAAGTTATTTTTCCAGAGGAACTTCTTCTCTTTACTGTCCGAGATTCCGCTGTTATATAGATTTAATTTCCCAGAGGAAGTAGACGCGTGCTCGAACGATCGCCCGCCGCGCGGAATGCCCGGAAGATACGTCGGTCTTTCGGTCGGTCCTTCGACGCGCGGGCGGAGACGCGCGGCCACGTGCAACCGGCCCGAAAACTTTTACGAGTTTTAATCAGACGAACGAGCGGCCGAGTGGCCCCGTGATACGAGTTCATTTGCGCTAATGAAATCAGTGTTATCTCGTCGTCGGCCGGCGGCGTGTCTCGGCGTTCCACGGAGACGGCTATCCTATCTGCGCGAACCGCTTGTATTGTAAACCTTGGCGACCAGAACATGAACCACTCCGCGCCGCTCGTAAGTTCCGAGGGGAACAGGAAATGTTCGCGTGTTCCGACCCACGTGTGTTCTTCTTGCACGTGTACCTGCGCGGACGTTGCCTGCTTTATGATTAGGTGGAATAATAACCCCCCGACTATCCGTAAGAGTCGACGCAAAAAAGGGACAGAGCTCGCGGCGTACAGCGACGAACGAAAGTGTACACACACATACATACGTACATATACTGCATGCTCGTGAAAATAAAGATCATGCTGCCGATTCCTTAACTAATCGGATCAAACTATCATGTAACAGTAATTAGAGTCACCTTGTGATTACGATCGTACAAACTCGATCGAATTGTTGAGGAACTTGTGACGCGAGATTCAATGTAGATGATGCATGCGGTGTATGTGTACAGTTTTGCTCGTCGCTGTACATGTTACATGAATTTCTTGTAGGTGTAGGAGAAATTGAAAATGTCAGGAAACGCGGTCGAAAGGGTCGTTTTAGTGGCGAACATGCGTTTGAAGTTCCCTAACTGTGAAATCGTGTGAAATCATCCTATTCGTCGAATAGTAAGTATGATGACAGATTAAGAATGCTGGAAAAAAGTATGAGATAGTATTAGATTGGTGAGTATGAAATGTGGATTTTTAATTGAATATATAGAACTGCGTAGTGCAACATTTCATGTGCATCAACTTAATAATTTAACCTAAATATATTGTCCATAATATATAGTCAGTCATCTTTCAAAAGCTGTTTATTTAATCAAAATATGCTTCATTTGATTCCATACGCTTGTAAAGTGCAACATTTCATGTGCACCAACTTAATAATTTAACCTAAATATAATGTCTATAATATATAGTCAGTCTATAAAAATATATTGTCTATATTGTCTATTTTGTATATTTGAAATTCAATGGCACATTTTATACGTTCTATCTTTCGTATAATGTTTCTAGAATGAGCGTGCAAATATATAAATAAGTAAGATCCAGAATGAACGAGTAATGTATCCCTAACTGACTTTCGAATCGCGCACAAAAATGGACAATTTGGGAAGAGGAGACACGATTACGCGAGCCTTGCAGCTCGATTTTATAGTTATTGACAATCGATAATCATAAAAAACGAGCCACAAATCTGCATCCAAAATCTCCTCTTCCAAAATTGTCCATTTTTGTGGACAATCTGAGCGTCAATTAGAGAGACATTACTGTATTTGATAAATTCATTGGGATCTCTTGTCCTGAATAAAATGTCGAAACACGATCACTTTATGGAAAGAAACATATAAATTACATATACAGGGTGTCCCAAAATTATGTTATTTCCGGGAAATGAGGGGCTCCTGAGATCGTTTGAAGCAATTTTTTCCTTAGCGAAAATCTTCTCCGAGACTTTGTTCACGAGTTATTAACGAAAAACACTGACCAATGATAGGCAAGCTCGACTGGCGCGAGGCGGCCGAGCCAACGACCGGTCGACGCCCAGATCCACTGATTGGCTCGACTACCTAGCGCCAGCCGAGCTCGCCTCTCATCGGTCAGGCGTCTTTCGTTAATAACTCGTAAACAAAGCCTCGGAGAAGATTTTTGTAAAGGAAAAAGTTGCTAGAAATTACCAGAGGAATCCCTTATTTCCCGGAAATACCATAATTTTGGGACACCCTGTATATTCACATGGAAAGAAACATTTAAAATTTGATAATTTCGAACAGATCAAAGACTGTAAATAAATGTTAAAATGTTGTCCGCGCATTCCATAAGAGACAAAATCAGAACAATAGTAATTAACTGCCTCGTAGATGCAAACAAAGTTTAGCTTGCCGTAAACGATTGTAATGAAGCTCAATTTTCAAGTTCGATAAAAAGACCGTTTCCAATGAAATAACCGAAAGAGCACACGGTTCATTTCCACTGCACCGGGAAAAACGCCGGAAAACTCGAACAAAAGCATAACCGCGGGAGAACTTTCGAATACAATCGTAAAAACGAGCGGTCGCAGTTGAAACGAAGTAACCGACTCGGTGATCTCGGATTCGAGGCATTCGTTTTCCCGGTTAATCGCGGAATAGTATTACAATTCCGCTCGAAGACTCTCGAACCTCGCGTTCGAACACCGAGTTTCAAGAGAAGAATCACGGAACGCCAGAACCGTATAAATTAAAGGAGAACGCGCCGCGTTCCTCCTCCTTTATCTCGCGCGCGTGATAAAATTTTATGGAAAGTTCATTTGCAAATGGCTTGAAACAGGAACTGCCCTTGTGCCGGTGGAGGAAACCCGGGGTGGAGAGGTGGGGGGCGGGGGTGAAAGAAGGAGCGGGAAACGGGCGAAGAAACTGCCGCGGAGTAGAAGGATACGGCGCGCGGGGCCGAAACCGCGTGAAACACTTTGAATAATTTCGCGATTCAAAGTCGTCGCTGGGAAGGATTTTATATTTCTCGCGGTTGCTGCACCGAAACTGCATCAACGGTGCCAGCCAGACCGTCTGCATTTTTCCGAGCTCTTATATAGGCGTTTCTCGATGAGATTCAAGCTGGAATTCCGTTTGAAAACATCGCGTACCGCGGGATCATCGACTCTGCCGTAACAGTAAAAGCTGAGATCGAAAATCTGAACAGTTCGTTCAATTAATAGCGCTCTCCTCCTTATGGCTCGAATTTCTCGAGAATCTCGTAGAACCACCGACGAAATGTTCCATGAATCCTGTGCCTCGGATAAACATGTTTGTTCAACGCGAGTCGAAGATTCTGCTGAATGAAATGCTGAAATGATTTACAGTCAACAATGTCTCCCTAATTGTCACCAAAATTGTGCAGAAAAGTAGACAATTTAGGGAGAGGAGATACGATTATTCGAGAGGCTTGCGGTTCGTTTTTATGATCGGCGACCCGTCAAAATGGCGGGTCGCTAATTTCTCAATTTACGATTATTCATTTACGAGTTATTTATTCAATTTATATGTTATCGATGGCAAATGTTACGATAACGCTTGTTAGAAATCAAAATAAATATCTTATTGTTACTTTCGTAAAGCTGCTTTTTGTGCTCCGTAAATCCAGTGTTAATAAATAATATAAAGAATATAATATGAAGAAAATCAAAGTACAGTGATGTTTCCCTAATTGTCACCAAAAAAAATTGTGCAGAAAAATAGACAATTTAGGGAGAGGAGATACGATTATTCGAAAGGCTTGCGGCTCGTTTTTATGATTGTTGACGATCGGCGACCCATCAAAATGGCGGGTCGCTAATTTCTTAATTTACGATTATTCATTTACGAGTTATTTATTCAATTTATATGTTATCGATGGCAAATGTTACGATAACGCTTGTTAGAAATCAAAATAAATGTCTTATTGTTACTTTCGTAAAGCTGCTTCTTGGGCTCCGTAAATCTAGTGTTAATAAATAATATAAAGAATATCAAAGTACAATGATGTCTCCCTAATTGTCACCCAAATTGTCGAACAAATTGTTTTTCACCTTCATTGTTAGCAGCTTTAATGAACGATCTATCAGGGATGTGGAACAAACAGGAAATTTAACCCTTTGCACTCGATTGGTGACTCCGAGGCACCGCTAATATTGTTACATCGCGTTCCAAGATAATTTTTATATTAACAATGTTTATATTTAAAAAGCTATACGCATAAAATGCATTTTGTCATACAAAATGGAAATACTATAAGTCGGAGAAATTATTTTCGATTTACAGTTAAAACGGCTTCGAGTGCAAAGGATTAATGAGAAGGTTGAACCAGTATGATGATCGCTATTATGCTTCTAGCACAATACGAAAACTGTATCAAACGATGCAAACGAGTTATAAACTTTCTATTTTGCAATAAGAACGCCATGAACCGCTTGATTCCCGAGGAATGTGATCGTGCTTCAGTAGTTTCCCGTAAAAAAATGCGAATGAGTAAACGGAATAAATTGTTTGTACTGGTAAAAAGTAGTTAACAGCTAAACCGGCTTCGAGCGCAAATGGTTAAAATAGTAAGCATTAATTAATTCGAACGTGATCGCGTGATCGGCAATTTGTACGTGGAAGTTAATTAAGGAAGACTTTTGAAGTTCTTTCGTTCGAAGAAATCATGCCGCACGCTAATTATCTGTGTCACATCGAGCAGAAAGGATGTCGCTGCTTCCCCCTATTACCTTTTTCCCCTTTCGAGGGTACGGCCACCGATAGTGGGATAGGTCAGCACGCCCTTTCGCGCGTGTTAATGCCATATTAACTTCTTCTACGGTTAATGGATCATTCCGTTATTCAGCCGCTATTTTGTCGTGCACGCCTAGGACACGTAAGTACACGGATAATAGCGCGGCGCGTGTCACGCCGTACTTTGACCCAACATACCCCTAATTGGCACATATTTTGAAAGGGGCTGGGGAGGGGGGGGCAACCCTTTGCCAGTCGTCACCGGTAACTAAAGCATGCGTTCGAAGCACGACTTTTTCGTCGACTCGCTCTCCTTCGTGAACGAGCACGAACTCCTGGAGAATGTTCACGAAATGCCGGACCGAACGAATAAATAAACAAGATTCGAATCTTTGGCTGACGTTTATTTAAACAGGCGCGCACAAAAGTGGAACAAAAAGGTTCAGCGAAAAAAGTTTGGCGAATAGAGAACATCGTGGAGAAAGACGATCTTTATTTTCGGTGCAAAGAACTCGTTTGCGACCTGATCGACGATGATAAAGTATTATTTTGTTGGTAAGAACGTAATGTCGGTTCCTATAAAAGTCATTTTAATAATACTGTTTCGAGACAAATCTTCGATTAAAATAATTGCGATAGTACAGTAATGTCTCCCTTACTGACGCTCAGATTGTCCACTAAAATGGATAATTTGGGAAGACGAGATACGATTGTTCAAGCCTTGCGGCTCATTTTTATAATGGTGGACAATTTATAACTATAAAAATAAACCGCAAGGCTCGAATAATCGTATCTGCTGTTCCCGAATTGTCCATTTTTGTGCGATCGAATGAAAGCAGCATCTCCGAGAGGAAAAGATTGATTTTAAAAAGAACTTCATTTTAGTGTTATCTAGACATAAAGTTATGTGACATGCCTTCCCACTCTCAAAAATCCGGAAAACGAATTCCACTAATCTCAGTAACTGGTCCAAAATTCTGCTGTTCACCTAGGGGGACCAGTTACGGAGACTAGTAGAATTCATTTTCCGAACAGTTCCCAAAAATCCTGAAAAACCATTCCACTAGTCTCAGTAACTGGTCCACCTAGGTCGACAGCAAAATTTTGGACCAATTACTGAGACTAGTAGGATGGATTTTCTGACAGATGTGGTTGCGAGTGTAGATCAATTTTTTGTAAACGTCCTGATTACTTTGGCTAAAAATATCGCTAAAATTAACTGTTTATTACAGTTTATTATTACTCTTAAGTCTGTCTCCTACACATTTGCTATGCAACTTAAAGTTTAAAGTTCCTGGTTTCTTTGTGGTGTCCTATCCCTATCTCCACTAAAATCCAGAGAAATCATCGATCGTCGTCACGCCAAGATCGTTCGAAAATAATTATCACCGGAATGGAAGGAAAGCAGCGTCTCCGAGAGGAAAAGGAAGACGAAGGGCGACCCAAGAATTCGAAACCGAAACAATTTCTCGCAATCTCAACGATCTGTTTGCATAAAATGCAAATTCCTCTTGTCACGGTTGCGACCATCCTAGATATCAATGCTAATAGAGAAACGAATGTTATCGTTAATGTTGTCGCGAAACCAATGTTCGATTATGCGCAAGCAAAAACCTTGATGGATGACTCGTTTGGGTTCCGTAAGGCTCGAATAATCGTATCTGCTCTTCCCAAATTGTCCATTTCTGTGGTCAATCTGAGCGTCAATTAGAGAGACATATTGCTGTACTTCGATTCCTTGAAAATGTCTGATAAAATCGCCATTGGTAATCTTCCCTCCAATTAGCGTTTACTGAGACAAACTCAACAACGAGTTTGTCATGATTGCTGTCATTATTATTGCGATGTATTATTGTACACGATTGTTATCATTGTGATAACAAATATTATATTATCAGAGCCAATTTTCGACTTTACAAAATTTGAAAAAATCACTCCAGTCATTGTCCAGTATCGCTCTATCATCAAAAAAAAAAGAAATCGCCTTGAAAGACGCAGCTCTTACGTCACAAGACTATAGAACATTAAATCACTACCAAATCTATTTTGAACTTCGGTTCAGGTACGAACCTAGATTTCGATTATAACATAGGTTAGGCTCGTGCCAAAGTTCGTGTCCTAGGTCTGAAGATAAACCGGTGTTTGGCACGCGAACAACGCGTGAAAAGGATTTACGTTAATTGCGATCCAGTCTGCGCGGATCCGCTAAAATGCTGATTTAAATTTATGCCGGATTCGAGCAGCGTTTAAGTCGCGTAAGAATTGGTAAAGCTAAAGTGCACATTGCATTGTGACGTTCAGGCTTAATCGGAGAGCGAGGCAACCGGAAACCAGCAAGGCGTGACGCGCGGATTAAAAAAAAAGTCTCGCCGCAGTTGTTGGCCGATCTTTAATCGGAATGCTTTGGTAGTCCTCGTTGAATTCGCTGTAACGCCCGGACCGATCAACAGCTGGCTGCGCTACGGGGGAATGCCGCTAAGAGTTTAAGTGCGCTTTTAAACTCCGTCGACGACGTACTGACGCGATGAGTAGGATAGGTTATGGGGATCGAGGTGGAACACTTAAAAAGTGTACCGGGTGTTTAGTTTCATCGACTTGCCCGGCTCTCGAGCCGCCGTTACAGAAGCGATAATATGCAGGCTTATTTGCACGTGAATTAATTCGAATAGAATTATTATGATTCGGCAGGATTTCATTTCGAATTTCGATCACGATCTAAAGTCGCCGATATTTTCCACCTTATCGCGGCGAAGTGTTTTTTCCAAGTTTTTCGCAAGTGTTGCGAACGATGTTATGTACTAATACCGATACTAACTATACACGGTGTCCCAAAATTATTGTATTTCCGGGAACCGTGGGGTTCATGAGATCATTCGAAGCAACTTTTTCCTTTGCGAAAATGTTCTACGAGGCTTCGTTTGCGAGTTATCAACGAAAAACAGTGACCAATGAGGGGCGAGCTCGGTTGCGTCTATGCGTGGCGGCCGAGCCAATGAACGGGCCTCGCGTGCTCTTGGCTGCGCCGCCTCGCGCCAGCCGAGCTCGCCTCTCATTGGTCAAGCGTCTTTCGTTAATAACTCGCGAACGAAGCGTCGGAGAACATTTTTGTAAAGAAGAAAGTTGCTTCGAATGATCTCAGGAACCCCATATTTCCCAGAAATATATATTAAATAATATATTAAACAGATTGCAAAGTTACATCGTGGGAATAGAATCGAATTCCATAAGCTTGCAGCTGAAACGGAAGCGCGGAGACACTTTCGGTGTAGAATCGATAAAATTCCGTATTTTCGCCAGCAAATTTTGACTTTGGAAATCGAGCGAAATGCAACGACTGGAACGAAGCGCGTGAAAACTCGTTCGACCGAAACGTTTGCTTTCCACGTGTATCAGGCACACGTCAGTGTCGGATCTTAATAACCCGGGAAGGGCGTATTTTTTCGACGTTGCGTAAATGCGGCCGGCGACGATAGCATCGTAAGAGTGCGTGCGCCCCACGGGAACCCTCTTAGCAAACGCGTGCATCACGCACGCGGACCCCGCGACGGGACTCCTTTCGACAGATACGACGCCTGTCTCCTCCCTGCGCGTCGTCCACTTTCTCATCCTCCTCCTCGCACTCCTCGCACGCACACTGACCTTCGGCAATGATGCCGCGAGGGGCTGGCTCTCTCTCTCTCTCTCTCTCTCTCTCTCCTGGCTACTCATGGAAATTACGGTGTTTTCAATTAAGTTCGAGGGCGAATCATCGTGATAACGGGCGTCATTTGTGCGAGCAGGTTCTCCCGATCCCTGACACATTAATAACGCTCGTTCGCCGGCTGGATGAATTTACTGGGCCAGGCTCTAGGGGACGGTTTTTCTCCTCGTCGGTCTATGCTTCCCCGTCGTAACTTGACTGATGAGCCTTTTTTACGGCGGATTAGAGCAACGAAGAGCCGGCATGGAAAAAAACAGTTAGAACTGTTTAGCCGCGTTGCCGAGTTTGTGTACTCTTGGAGGATCGCGATGGCGTTCGCGAGCGGAGAACAGAGACACCTCACGGTTCACCTTGTTCATAAAATGTGAATTAATGTAATTTACGATCATAATTTTGAGGTTGTAGTTTAAGATCGTAGTCTAAGATCATCGACGTGTCTTTTCTCTGATTCTAAATTCGATCATACCGATATTAACAGCAGGGATCTCCAATATTTAGTGATTAATGCTAGATTTACGGAGCACGAAAAACAGCTGTTTTATATATTAGTTTATAAAAGTAACAATAGGGCGTTTACTCTGATTTTTAACAAGCGTTATCGTAACATTTGCATAACATATAAATGAGATAAATTGAATAAATGTATCTTTGCGGTGCGAATATATATCTCTCTAACTGACGCTCAAACTGTCCACAAAAGTCGACAATTCGGGAAGAGGAGATACGATTATTCGAGCCTTGCAGTTACTTTTTAGTTTCTAGTTTTTATAATTACCGACTGTCAATAATTATAAAGAGCAGCAAGGCTCGAACAATCGTATCCCCACTTCCCAAATTGTCAATTTTTATGGACAATCTGAGCGTCAGTTAGGGAGACATTACTGTAAATATCAGACTGTGGATCTTTATGCGAAATAAAAAGTATCTCCATCGATTGCAACAAGCTTGAATCCAATTGAAACTGATTTTGTTAAGAATTTCAATGAATTGAAAGCAATACAGTAATGTCTTCCTAATTGACGCTCAAATTGTCCACGAAAGTGGACAATTCGGGAAGAGGAGATACGATTATCCTTGTTTGTTTTTGGGCTCCGTAAATCAAGCGATAAAATACACCAAAATTCCTTTATGTCTCTTTATCGACGCAATATACATGTACAAAAGCAATTTTCTAAAATTGTCTTGCTAACAACTTGAACATTAAACATCACAAAAACAATAAACACTCAAAACCACGTATCATTGAATTCGGTGCATTTCTCCTCGCGGGGAAAGTTTTCAAAAGTTGCGAACACGTTGATTCAACTTCCGTCGTCAACAACATTCGCAAAAGTTGATCGGAACGTAATTTGTCAGGACACCCCGTATATATTCAGGAGCCACCACACGTCAAAGGCCGCACCAGCCGTAAAAGATACTACGAGATCGCGTTATAGTCGGTATAAGGAGCACAAGTCGAGTCTCGGTTATAGTGGCCGCAGGAAATAGGAGATATTGTGGTATGGTACTTAGGAATTATTGAGGATTATGTGCCACGGCGAGCGCTAGGGGAAACGCAGATAACGTACTCGCGTAAGATACAGGAAATGTTTGTGGTTCAGTTACTATATAACTGGTATTAGAGATGATTTATGGCAGATGAGATACGCCGGATAACCTATTGTAAGAGATAGAGCAAATATTAGGAGTTACGTGATACGGTGGATGCAGATGTCGCCGATGATTTACAGCTGATACTAAAGATGGACAACTATTAACAGTTGTAAGAAGCACTTCTTTTTTTAGGGACAAACGTCGGCACACGGTCGATCTGTATCTGTGCACAGGTGAGACGGTGGTGAATTTAGAAATAGGATAGAATAGGAATAATAATAGAATAGAGTAGAGTAGAATAGAATAGAATAGAATAGAATAGAATAGAAATAATAACAGAATAGAACAGAATAGAAATAATAACAGAATAGAACAGAATAGAAGAATAGAATAGAATAATAGAATAGAATAGTAGAATAGAATAGATTAGAATAGAAATAATAATGGAATAGAATAATAGAATAGAATAGAATAGAATAGAATAGAATAGAATGGAATTGAATGGAATGGAATGGAATAGAATAATAGAATAATAGAATAGAATAGAATAATAGAATAGAATAGAATAATAGAATAGAATAGAATAATAGAATAGAATAGAATAATAGAATAGAATAGAATAATAGAATAGAATAGAATAATAGAATAGAATAGAATAATAGAATAGAATAGAATAATAGAATAGAATAGAATAATAGAATAGAATAGAATAATAGAATAGAATAGAATAATAGAATAGAATAGAATAATAGAATAGAATAGAATAATAGAATAGAATAGAATAATAGAATAGAATAGAATAGAATAATAGAATAGAATAGAATAATAGAATAGAATAGAATAATAGAATAGAATAGAATAATAGAATAGAATAATAGAATAGAATAGAATAATAGAATAGAATAATAGAATAGAATAGAAATAATAATAGAATAGAAATAGAAGTAGCGATCACCAACTAGCGGTGAAATAAATATCAGATGGCATCATTGTGGCGAGCAATAGGCGGGAGCATCGAGCTTAAAGCGTGCGCCTGGTACAAATTGCAGATATTAACGACGGAACCAGGTTGAAAAATGCGCACAGTTTAAAAAAACCCCACTGTACCCATTTGCATCATAAATCGTCTCCGACCTGGACTATCCCTATTCTCCATTCATCCGGCGATGATTAATCTCTCTCTCGCGCGTACCGCCCACGGAACTCAACAGTTCTTCCTCGTCATCAATTTCCTTCGATGGTGTTGCTCTTCGGGTTACACAAACCAGCCTCGCCTCGCGGACTAATTACGTTATTAGCCTTGTTCGGGATCGCGATGGCCACCGTTCTCTTTCTCCTCGCTCGCGATTCGCGTTTCTTGTCGAGCTGCCGGGCCGTCCGTCGCGCTAATAACGGGTCGCGTCGCGTCGCGTCGCGGCGCGGCGCGGCTCGCGGACGATGAATCGAACGGAAGCACGAAACGGCCGGTAATTTACATAGAGAAGAACATTAGTTAATTACCAGAGACATAACCAATGATTGGTGATCGAGCGCGGGCCACAACTCACGGCACGCTTAAGCCCGAAGTTATTGCCCGGATCATCGTTAAAACTCGAAATGTATCAGTCAGGAACAGTCGACCGCGGTCGCTCGCGTCCGCGCGAGCGCGCTTTAATCCCCTAACATGCGTCACTAATCCTGCGTTATGACCTCCGAGGACCTTCCCCGTCCATCCGCACCGCTCGCGAATTCGAATAGAATCGATTTGAAAAAAAACAAAAAATACTAATCCGAGAGGACACGCCGAATTCGGTTGCGCGCTGGATCATCGTCGATTCTGCGACGCTGACGCGTTCCCTGAATATTTTGTGCTAGGATAGTGGAGCCGGTTACTGTGGGGTGTGTGTTTCTTTTTTTTGTTTTTTTTGAATACGAAAGTTTAACGCGTTGAACGCCACGTCGCTCATATTTGGGTGACGGCTGTGTTCCCGCAGTCGAAGCGGAAATTCAAGCAAGATTTCGGGGGTAAATCATAGTACAGTAATGTCTCTCTAATTGACGCTCAGATTGCGCACGAAAATGGACAGTGTGGGAAGAGGAGATACGATTCATTTGAGTCTTGCGCCTCGTTTTATAACTACGAATTATGAACGACTCTGTAAAAACGAGCAGCACGACTCAAATTAATCGTAACTCCTGTTCCCAAATTGTCCATTTTCGTGCGCAATCTAAGCGTCAATAAGGGAGACATTACTGTAATCTGATTTGTAACACAAGTATAATACGAGTATAGGTAATATAGGGTAACGATAAAGTATAAAGTAAACGAAAAGAAACGTTGAAAATATACTTGTATTAATAATGAAATAAAATAATAGAATATAAAGTATACTTATGCTAAAAAAAATTATACTTATACTTAGGTTAGTTTGTAAGATATTATAACATTTTATAATATACGATATATAATAATATAGTAATAATAAAAATACTATAATATAATATAATAATAATAATAAAAATGCTATAATATAATATAATAATAAATATATTATATAATAATATAACAATAATAGTACAAATACTATAACATAATATAATAATAAATATATTATATAATAATATAATAATAATAAAAATACTATAATATAATATAATGACAAATATATTATATATAATAATATAATAATAATACAAATACTATAATATAATATAATAATAAATATATTATATAATAATATAACAATAATAAAAATACCATAATATAATATAAATTACAATGGAATTCGTTAAAATATTGTAACATAATTAGGGTGACTCTGGACACTCGGGACAATACGTCTTCTGAAAATTTTTGTTGCTTCTTATTCTTGCCTTAATATGTCTAAAGGCACAGTAACTGGTCACCTCACAACAACCGACTCCATTACCCTAATGTTTCAACAATAGAACAGGGACATCTGATACCGTTCCAAAATTAGTTCCTTTTTTCAAATACTAGCAGCGACAGAAAGTACGATCCAATATCGTGAATTGATTCACGAATTAGATTCAGTTTCGCAGAAAAAACTTTTTTTTTTATAGCAATTTAAAAACAGCGATGGCAACGTAGCGAAGAGAAAGAGTAGCAGCGACGGTGACAAAGCAACGCGAGAGATGCGGGACGTTGCAGGTCCGTCGCGCTCGGGACACGCGGTAACGAATTTAACAGAACCGCGCGGCCCCCTTTAAACAACAGAATTACACAGTTTTGAAGAAAATATGTTACGAGTGATATTCGCGGGCATCCTCTCTCTCTCTCCTCTCCTTCTCTCTCTCGCTCTCTCTGAAACCAATTTGCCCGTGTTTCGAAAGTGGACGGCACCCGCGCGGCCGGTGAGGGCGGAATCGTTTACATTGTAATTCATACGCGTGAAATCTTGTTACATACATCGCGGACGGTTCTCCTGGAGCAGCACGGTTCTATTTTTACGGTGTCTCTCGGATCTGTTTTTAATTGCACGGGAAGGGTTCGGGTAATCGTGCACGTCAGCCGGCGGAGGCCGCTTAATGAAAGCAAATAAAGTAGCCTCGGAATAAATTCAGTGGGGTGCTGGGCGAAAGAGAGGAGCCGGAGAGAGGAGCGAACGAGAAGAGAGAAAAAGAGAGAAAGAGAGAGAGAGGGAGAGAGAGCGGAGGAAAGCCGGTGAAAACGTTGATGTATATATTGACCCGTTGAACGGCAACGTTGTCATAGCCATGCGAGGGGACCTATATTGGACACTCTCGGGAATTAGGTTTCGCGGTTTCAATTAGGATCGCGGACGAGTTATCGTGATAACAGAGAGTGAAAGGGGGAGAGAGAGAGAAAGAGAGAGAGAGGGACGAAGAGGACGATTACCGGGCTCGTTCGGACCCGTCGAAATTGCACGAAGAGCTCTGCCGATGCGATTTCATTTTGATCGAATCCGAGCGGAATTCCGACAGCAGCCGGCCCTGTCGTGCCTGCATAGAATTGTCAGGCGATTTTTCACCGACTTCCCCGTGATCGATGTTTAGGTGCCCGTGGCATTGCGCGAAGACGGGCACACTTTTGTGCCAAATAATTTATTCGTGAGACGCAGCGTTCGGGAGTTTCGATTCGGCATTGCAAATGAAATTGACGCGATCCAACGACTGACAAACGACTTTGGCAAGTTAATTTAACGACAATTTCTTGAACGTTGCCATTCGAGATGAAAATTGTTGTTAATTTTCGTTCTAAAAGGTAGAAGAAAATTAGAAAGGATGAAGAAGATCTAAGAAAGAAGGTCCAGGAGTTTCGATTCAGTATTGCAAATGAAATTGACGCGATCCAACGACTGGCAAACGACTTTAGCAAGTTAATTTAACCGCAATTTCTTGAACGTTGCCATTCGAGATGAAAATTGTTGTCAATTTTCGTTCTAAAAGGTAGAAGAAAATTAAAAAGCATGAAGAAGATCTAAAAAAAGAAGATGCGACGTGGTCGTTGTTTTTGATTTTTAAGTATTGTTTCTACCGATTCTGGACACGATTATTATTATTATAATTGCAACTCGATCGAATATTTCCGAAAAAATTAGCTGCCACATTTGCTAAATAAACCACATGGTTTAAAACATTGCTAAACAAATTCTACTTCATCATTATCGATCTATTAAAATCTACAAAGATCGCTAAACAACGTTACAACCCTGTTTCCTTCGACTGGCCTATCAAAATTTGCATAATCGGTGCTTCAATAACGAGCATCGCGGTTCAAATTTCGTGCATCCCTCAGCCTTTGTAAGCGGCCATGTAAAAACGCGAATTTGCATGAAGATCCGCGGTCTACGCGTATAACGAGCTTACAAACTGCAAAATATTACAGAATTAAAAATTCCAACGAGCAAAGGGGGGGGGGGCGGATATGCTTGGCGGTCCGAACCGAAGCGGGTTCCGCCGTAGGCGGTAAACAGTTAAAAGTTACTTTGAAAAAAGTTGCACGAAGCAACGGTTACCGCAGATCCCTGGATCCTAATCGGCGAGTAAGCTGAAAGTTGTCCCCGAGAGCAGCGTCGCTGCTCGGTGAAGAACTTTCCTCCGAATACGTAATCGATCCTTGCGCAAACACGACCCCGACGGGGTTCGTTAGTAGCCTCGGAAGGGGTTGGGAGAGGGCAGAACGAAGTTTCCTCCTCGCCGAGCGGAAACGTCGCAAGGGGCCATCGATGCGGCCGCTAATTATCCAGGACAGTGGATTAAGAGCGAAGACATGAAAATGAAAAAGATGCTATATTCTGCGGAACGACGCGGATCGCGGCAGTAAATCCTTCTCTCCTCTTCGTCGCGTATAACGAGTTCCGCTTTTGCACAGCCGTGTCGCTGCGCAGACGGGATGATCCAGGTAGTGACGGGTAGACTGTGAACACTCGTTCTAGAACTTCGTAAAAAGAAAATTTGGGAAGAGGTGATACGATTATTCGAGCCTTGCGGTTCATTTTTATAGTTATAAATTGTCCACAATTATAAAAACGAGCCGCAAGGCTCGAATAATCGTGTTCTCCTTTTCCGAAATCGTCCATTTTTGTGCGCGATCCAAGCGTCAGTTAGGGAGACAATCTGGACGTCAATTAGAGAGACATTGCTGTACAACATTGTGTACGAGCTGAGGGACAATTTGAGAGAATTTACTGTACCGCTTTCGACGTGACCTATTTCGAAGACTACGAAATCAATTCTGATGCATAAACAGGTACAGTAATGTCTCTCTAATTGACGCTTAGATTGTGCAGAAAAATGGGAACAATTTGGGAACAGGAGATACGATTAATTTGAGCCTAGCGCCTTGTTTTTATAATTACCGATTCTCAACAACTATAAAAACGAGGCAAAAGACTAGAATAATCGTATCTCCTCTTCCCAAACAGTCCATTTTTGTGCGCGATCCAAGCGTCAGTTAGGGAGACAATCTGGACGTCAATAAGGGAGACATTACTGGGAGAGGACATTTAGGACATATTAGGACATATTAGGACATTTTTTAGTGTGCAAAGAAATGGCTTGGAATAACGTGTTTTTTTAGCATGACGAGAAAAATTAGTCGTCGATTTCAAAATCTATACGATTCTAATCGCAACTATATATTTTTTAATGCAATTTCATAGCATAATGTTGCATCTTCGCAGCCGTCTTCGTGAAATAAAAATCTTCAAAATTCTGACCTACTCTAAAACAAACATTTATAAAACGTGTGCACGTTAACAATGAATTAACGAGGGATTAATATTACTTATATTACTTGTATTAATATTATATTAATAATAATAATAATATCATATTATATATTAATATTATATTTCCAGCAAAGTCAAAATCTTAAATAATTGTATATTAAAGCATAATAATATATATTGTATATATACATTGTATATTAAAGCATATACAATGGCAAAATAAACTTAAACAAAACTCGTTATTAAAAGGAAACGATTTCGCTATGTTATCAACAACCGAAGCATTCGACAAACAATCGAACGAAGAACCGCGTTAAATTCGATGCGACTGTCGACAGGTTAAATATATCGACGTGGTTCTCGAGAGTTTTTCAGGCGAATTCGAACAAAGGACGCACCCATCGCTAACAACGACCAACACAACGTTACGCAACGCTCGACGAGAGCCCCGTTCTCCATCCGTCCGTTGTATCTTGCGACTTTTCGAGTTATCAACGGGGGTTTTATTAATGACAGCTAGACGGGGGCCACCCGAGGTTTATGGAGGGACATAAACTCTAAACTGATTAACAGTAGCCGGTAGCCCGCGCCCGGTATATGCAATATATATGCAATCGCGGACGGACCCGTAGAGCGCCGGGAAACCGAACTACCCTGCGCTGTGTCTCGTTAGCGATACACCCACCCGGTTTATAGTCCATCGTCGGCAGAGGTAACATTGGCCAATTAAATTGATGGATGTCTCCGACGGCATTAACCGGGCGCGATACCTAAGTAAAATCGAGCGTAAATCTGGCGAGGAACGTCTCCTCCGATTTTATTGCCACCGATCTCGTTTTTCGTCCATCGAACCGTTTACCGATTTTCATCGGCTCTTTGATCCGCCGTGCCAGGCGACGCGATTGCTTTAACTTCTACCATCTTGATTTTACGATTCGAGTGTGCTCTCTCTGTTTCCCCGAAATTTATCGAATTTCAACTGACCTCGTTGAAGATTTTACTGCTAATTCGCCCTCTTTAATGGACAATATTTATCGCAAGCTGTGTCTCGATGAGAATACATTCTTGCGGAAGGGTTACGATTTAACCTGTTTTCCTGTAAAATTGATTCACGAAACAATATTAACCCTTTGCACTCGACCGGTGACTTTGATTCACCGCTTAAAATTTTTACATAAAGTAATTAATTAATTAAAATTGTTTCAAAGTAATGTCAACGTTATCGAAATTGTTTATATTTGAAAAACCGTTGAAAGTGTAATTGTTGTCAGAAAATTCAATTTCATGTAAAAGTATTTCAAATGCACTTGAGTCGTGCATGATGCAAATACCGTAAGTCAGAAAAAAGTATTTTGAATTCGTAGTTGAATAGCTTCAAGTGCAAAGGGTTAACGCTAGATTTACGGAACCCGTCAAAACGACCAACTAATTTTTTCATGTGCGATTATTTATATCGTATAGATACGAAGGCAGAAAGATAAAGCACAAGGAACAGATATTATTTATATTATCGATATTATTATTATTTTATTATTATTTTATCATATTATTGGTTTATAAAAGTAACAATAAGGCGTTTATTCTGATTTTGAGCAAGTGTTATATATAATATTATATATAATATTGTAACATTTGCCGTAAGTAACGTATAAATTGAATAAATAACTCATAAATCTTTATCTCACATATCTTTACGATATGAATAATCATAAATTAAAAAATTAGTGACCCGTTATTTTGACACGTAAATCTATTAAACCTAATAACCTAACCTAATGAGATATATAACACAATTTTATATATAATAATAATAATAATAATATTATAACACTTGCATAACACATTTTTGACGAATCCAATGCAAGAGCTAAATCATTAAGTTATCTTCGTTAGGAAAACTCTAAGAAGTCAGTCTTTGATCAACTTCGACCAACGCGATGTTTCGTCAAATATTTTAAGTTAACTTAACATTTCAAGTTAACTCTTTCAAGTCAACTTAAGTCAATCTCTTCACTGATTCAATCTCCACTTCCATTACCAATGCA
Source organism: Megalopta genalis (assembly GCF_051020955.1). Taxonomy (NCBI): domain Eukaryota; kingdom Metazoa; phylum Arthropoda; class Insecta; order Hymenoptera; family Halictidae; genus Megalopta; species Megalopta genalis. The sequence goes on from NW_027476093.1 coordinate 2,215,562, forward strand.
ACCCGATTCGCGGTAAGTAACAAATGCGAGCAAATCGCACAAAAAATGGAAAACAGTATACATACAATAATGTCCCTCTAATTAACGCACAGATTGCCCACAGAAATGGACAAATTGGAAAGAGGAGATACGATTAATTTGAGTTTTGCGCCTCGTTTTTATAATTACCGATTCTCACCAACTATAAAAACGAGGCGCAAGGCTCGAATAAACGTGTCTCCTCTTCCCAAATTGTCCACTTTTGTGCGCGATCCAAGCGTCAGTTAGGGAGACAATCTGGACGTCAATTAGGGAGACATTATTGTACATTATTGTGTACGAGCTGAGGGACAATTTGAGAGAATTTCCTGTACCGCTTTCGACGTGACCTATTTCGAAGGCTACGAAATCAATTCCGATGCATAAACAGGTACAGTAATGTCTCTCTAATTGACGCTTAGATTGTGCAGAAAAATGGGAACAATTTGGGAACAGAAGATACGATTATTCGAGCCTTGCGGTTCGCTTACATAGTTAGTAAATTGTCCAGAACTATAAAAACGAGCTGCAAGGCTCCAATAATCGTGTCTCCTCTTCCCAGATTGTCCATTTTTCTGGACAATCTAAGCGTCAATTAGGGTGACATTACTGCAATCGCATCGCGCGGAAATGAAGTAAATTCGAGAAAAGTATCGAAACTATAACTAAACACCAAATGCAAATAGATTATCCGCACACTGTGAAGCTTCGACAGCGTGGCGCAGAGCAGCAAGAGAATCCGTTGAAAATAAAAAGCAACCCCGTGGCAACGGGCGCGAGCACTCGCGGCGAATTCCAGCCGACAGGGTGCATAACTCGTATCACGATAGATCCATTAACCCAGAATTTCATTGTCAAGTCACGAATATAATCCCCGTCAGCTTCAATCCGCACCTGTATCGTGTCCCCCCGACCGCCGCGCCCGTGTCCGTCTCTCGCTGCGCGCCCGAAAGGGATGAGCAAGGGCATATCCGGCTAATCCAAGAGCCGGCCGACCCTCGAAATGAAAGCGGAGCCCGATCGCGATAAGCGCGCGCCGCGGTCAGAGGCATTGATAAAGCGCAATTAAATACATCTCGCGCTGCGATCGACCCTCGTCTTCCTCTCTGCAACGGCCCGCCCCTGCGGGGCTGCTCGGTTGTCATCGTTTCACAGAGAAAAGGGGAAAACCTCTGTCAGTCACCGTGAAACGCAAAGCGAATTAATAGACCGCGTTACCGCTCGACCTTTGCCCTGTTCGGACGCGAGCCTGTGCTCTTTTATGACGCCACCCCCGTGCGTGCGCGCGCGCACGGGGGTGGCGTCCGTTCGCCTGCCACGGCGGCGATCCTCCAGCGCGAATAAATAATATCTATTAATTATGTTTGCCCGGCCGAATTCGCTGCGCATCGACGCAACCGCTCGGCCATCGGGGGTGGCCCAGCGCGGGGGGGTGGAGAGCATTGGCGGCGGCGCTGGCCGAGAGAGCAATAAACGGCGGCCGCGGTTTATCACGAAACGGAATTAAACGGTTTACGACTGGACCACAGATTAGTACGGACGCGATGGACGAATGCATGGGTGGCTCGAGTTACACCCATCCCTCCCCCTACCAACATCGTTCCAGCGTCCCCTCGATATACCATAGGCCGAACGCCATCCTTCTACCACCCTCCCCCCACCCCCCAATCCGTTAATATTGCCCGTGTGTTCGTACGGTTGGAGCCCCGACTCTTGATTTGAATTCGAAACGCGTTTGAGACGTCGGGGATTATCTTGAGGCGATTCGGCGGACGCGGAGTCCCGAATGCTCGGTAATGGAGTCTGCTTGTTTTTGCGCGCGAACCCTTCCGCGATGTTGTTTATTGTTCGAGTATGGTTCTCCTCTGGGGCGACTTTATGGGCTGCCGACAGAATTCTAGCGGCAGTCTCTCTTTGCCGCTGTAACGTTAAACCTTTTAGTGCTGCAGCAATTTTCCGGATAGTTGTGCGGAAAGGGTCGCCCTTTCGTTCACCGTTTCGTCGACGATCGCTTGACCGATACTGTAGCATCGATATTTATCGATCGAACAGCGTGCCCGTTTGACAAAAATATTGCAGAGTTTGCTTTGGAAACATTAGTTTTAATACAGAAACGATGAAACGTTTGCAAAGCTTAAATCAATCGGCAGAAACAAGCAATTAAATAACGATATTTATTCGTTGCATCGAAACGGACCCGCGGCCGATCGTTCAAGTGTACATTTTGCTGACAATGTACAGGGTGTCCTGAAATTATGGTGTCTCCAGGAAATGCAGGGTCACTGGACGATGACTCAAATGCTTTTTTTCTTTAATTTTGCTATTACTTGGAACGAGAAAGACAAACAGGAAACTCTCGTTTTCTTAACTTTTTCATCTGAGCCTACAAGGAAAGTTTAAAAAATGTCTTTTGCTGATCTCGTTATAGTTGTTACAGTTTTTTTTGTCGTTCCAAGTAATAGCAAAATTGGAAAGAAGCATTTTGGTCTGGTAGACTGGTCGTGCTATCATATGAACAAAATTCAAGTGCCTTAGTTCAGTTCTAAAACAAGTTATTGCGTTTTAAAAGGCGTTCTAATACTTTCGTGTCCCAAAATTATGGTATTTCCGGGCAATGTGGGGTTTCTGAGATCATTCGAAGCAACTTTTTCCTTTGCAAAAATGTTTTCCGAGGCATCGCTAACGAGTTATTAACGAAAAACGCTGACCAATGAGAAGCGAGCTCGACTAGCGGGAGGCGGCGAAGACAACGAGCGCGCGGAGCCCGTTCATTGGCTCGGCCGCGCCAGCGTCAGCTAATCTGGCCTCTTATTGGTCGCCGTTTTTCGTTAATAACTCGTAAACAGAGCCGCGGATTGCATTTTCGTAAAGGAAAAAGTTGCTACAAATGACCTGAGGAACCCGCCGCTTTCAGATTGCGAGATCTAATAAACTCGAATAACTATATATATACTATAAAGCTATCTGTTGCTAATGAAGCATTTAAATTGTAATACATAAACAAATAACTCGACTGTTCTTCGTTTCATCTCCGTACAAATCAACGGTGTCTGCGATACGTTCGTTCGCGAGAATTACAATCTCCGAGCAAAAAGACGTTTCATACGCAGAATCGTCGGCGTATCTTGCACACCGAAAATAATCTATCTAGCATTTCGCACTCGCTTGCGGTCGCATAAACTCGCGCCGCATCGACACGCCATCGGTGCGAACAGCGCGCCGAGTAACAACAGCATGATCGCGCCATCACCGGCGAAGAAACTGCATTCGAATGGTAAACGAGTATTTAACTTGGACAATCCGAAACACTTTGGGTTCTGCGAAACGGCGGGAAACCGCAGCTATCAACGCGGCAAATTGCTCAACTTCGTTCGATTCACGACTCGATTAGGGGGCGAACAAGTAGCGCGCGCGCGGTTTGCGCTCGTGGTTCAAAGAATGTCGTCGCGGATTCCAAGTACCGAAAACGTCGACTCACGTCGAATCTTCCGGGAATCTAACGAGTTCCGTGACGCGCGACGCCGGGCGAAGAGACAGAGACCGTGGGCAAAGAAAGCAAAGACGGAACCAACGGGGGCTAGGGCGCCGGGGTGAAAGAGGGAGGTTCGCGGGAACATCGGGAATTACGGCAGTAAAACTAGATACGCATTACATTCCCATAAAGTCGCCCGACGAGTTCGTCACAGACAATCAGACCGAAGTTTATGCCAATTCACCGTCCCCCCACCCCCGTCGGTAGCGTCGGCTCTACACGCAATCACGATGTTGGATCGAGAACTTCGGGGTCTGATTTATTCAAAGACCATTTTCCGAGTTTCTCGATTCGCGGAGAGCCGCGGAAGGAAGGAAGGAAGGAAGGAGCCCGATAAGAGAATTACGATAATTGGACGTGCCACTCTCGCGATCGATCTAACGAGATTCTCAACGCTTCCACCCCAGCCGCGCGCCGCTGTTTCTCCGCGCGCCCACTTCTCGGACAAGACAGCCGGCCGACACCTCGATCGTATTTGACGCCGAGCAGGCCGGGATTGCCCGCTTTAAAATCGAATTTACCGACTCCTTTTGACTTCTCGATTTTACCGCGCGCGGCTCGAATTTTCTTCGATTTCTTCGCGAACTTCGGAACGGATCTCGCATGTCCGATGCCTATGCGGCAATCTCTCGTGCGAACGGGAGCATTCGTTTGGCACCTGTCGACGTGTTGTCGATTCGCTGGTTCCGGATTGATGATTAACGTTGATGCTTCGCGGAAAGTCGACGCAAATTAATGAATAGCTGGCTATTTTATAGCCAGCTAAAAATATAGTATGTATATATTATATTGTAATAGTATAATATTGTATAATATAATAATATAATAATATAGTATTGTAATAATATATTACAAAATAATATTGTATATTATACTGTAATAGTATAATATTGTATAATATAATAATATAATAATATAGTATTGTAATAATATATTACAAAATAATATTGTATATTATACTGTAATAGTATAATATTGTATAATATAATAATATAATAATATAGTATTGAAATAACATATATTACAAAATAATATTATATATTATACTGTAACAGTATAATATTGTATTATGTATTATGTATGTATTATTATGTATTATGTATTTATGTATTGTATTATGTATGTAATATTATACAAAATAATATTACATATTATACTGTAACAGTATAATATTATATTATATAATAATATAATAATATAGTATTGTAATAATATATAACAAAATAATATTATTTGTAATAATATATTACAAAACATATTGCCAATAACCCCATAGGAGGTTCCACAGCTTAATAATTGAAAAGAAAACCGTAAACCCTCGAATCAAATTTCTCATCCCCCTTTAGTTTACATCGCGACATCTCGTCGTCAGATTATTTTGCTTAATAATCGCCCATTAGATCCGATAAGTAACGAAATCAAGAACGAAGAAACTAAAAACATGTGTCGTCGAGGCCGCTGAAATAGCACACCCAACCCGTTCGCCAGCCCCGGCACGATAAAAAAGAAGAAGCAACCCCTTCGGCCGCGCAAGAGTCTCGCGTTCGTTAAGATGTATCCTCGCTTAAACGTGACGTATTATTTCAACGATACTCGTGTGCTCCCATTACCGCGGCACACGCTGATGGAAGGATCGTGCGTGGTAACTCTTTCAACCCCCTCGTGCAGTCGAGGCAACGCGGAGAAAACGCGGGGGTAGCGACGGTATATTACGCGGGGGTGGGGCGAGGGGAGGGATGGTGTGTTTCAGCGATACGGTCGACCGAGGCCGGAGACGGAGAAAGTTAGGGTGGATACCTGCGGGCAATCTACCTGTATTAAATTAACCACCGCGGAGAACGCACCGAGGCTCTGCTCGTGCGCTCGCGCGCGCGTCCTCGTGCTCGCGTGTCCGGGAATGCTCGAAAGCGAAGCACGGACACTAAGAATTCATTAGTCCGGCCACCCTCGTTGCTAACTCGATGGCTCTGCACCGTGCGGGCCCACCTCTACACCCCTCCCTACTTCTTGTCTTCCTCGCTGCTCACGAGGATCGATGAATCCTTCCTCCGAGGCCGAGCCTCTAGCCCTGTTATTGTAATTATTACGACGATCTGACGTTCGAGCGTCGATCTGACGTTCGAGCGTCAATCCGTCGTTCGAGCGGCGATCTAACGTTCGAGCGGCGATCTAACGTTCAAGCGGCAATCCGACGTTCGAGCGGCTATATGACGCTTGAGCGGCGATCCGACGTTCGTGCGTCGATCATCGAAGATTTTCTAATCATCGAACACTGCGGTTTTTTTGTGCATTTCTGGTACAATATATTCTCCCTAATTGACGCTCGGTTTGTACACGAAAATGGACAATTCGAGAGTAGGAGATACGATTATTTGAGCCTCGCAGCTCATTTTTATAGTTGCTATAGATTGTCAACAATTACAAAAACAAGGCGCAAATAATCGTATCTCCTCTTTCCAAATTGTCCATTTGCCCATCCAATCTGAGCGTCAATTAGGAACAGAAATATTGTATCAAAGACTCACACTTCGCATTTGAAATGACAATTAACAGTCGCAACAATAGCAACGAAAACAATAATATTAATAATCGCCTCGGGAGCCATACATTTTAAGAGAAAATTCTCTAAATTAGCGCAGGCTCTTCGCGTTGCACTAATCACGGCATTAGTTACAGAAACCCACCGTGTACGCGTCGCAATTTTCTATATTTGCGGTTTATTAGCGAGTCGAATTACGATCCGTCGGATCGTGTTTCTTCGTGTCGCATGTCCAGGAAGCCTGGACAAGCCGAACAGCCTGCTAAGAATTCATTACAGTCGACCATCCCCCCCTTTTTATGCTGACAGTCATATTCGACATCGTGTATAAACGCCCCTTTCGAACATCGACAGATCGTTCGCGGTCGCGCTGCAAATTGTCGCAACACTGAATTACTCATGCAAACGAGAATCATAGGTATTCGCTTAGTTGTGGGCGTTTATGCCGAATGCCGCTACATCGAGCTAAATTAGCAGCCGGTATAAATGAAGCAAAGGGTTGATTCTAAGTGTGGCCGGCTCGAGGTTGACGAGAGGAAGAGGCAGACCGGAAAGATAGCGACAAGTACAATTGACTAGTAAAATTATTGCTTTTATATTCTTCCTTATTTTTTATTAGTAAGTTAGGTGTACAAATTTATGTTTAACGGGGTGTCGATATGGCATAAAAATGCGATAAGTGGAGCATTGTTCGATCAATTTTAATAAAATCTTTAGTCCCAATAACAAAGTGAATAATGCCACAAAAAATACAAAGCTATGCGTTACGCATTATTATTATTAATATTATTATTATTGTCATTTTATTCAAAGCAGGTTATGCTTTGAACATGTCAATTTTAATAAAATCTTTAGTCCCAATAACAAAGTGAATAATACTACAAAATATACAAACTCGAGTGGTGACTCTGGGGCGCCACTGAAAATTGCTCTACTATGTTTTGTAATTAATTGTAATAGAGTATATCAGACTCTCGTTTGTATTTGAAAGACGCTGAATTTCGTTTGCATAAATTGCAAATAAATCACATAAGATAGAAACTTCTGTGGATCGGAGAAGATATGTTTAAAATGTAATTAAAACAGCTTCGAGTGCAAAGGGTTGAACCACAGAAATTTGAAACAGCGAAGATATTCGAAGAATTTAAGAATATCGACGCATTGTATTCAACTTATCGAAATTATTACAGACAAACGGACAATCTTTATTCAGCAAAAATATTTAAATATGTTTATCGATAATCCTGCACAAAGTTGCAACGCGAGAAGCATAAAAAACAGACAAAGGCGAAAAATGACATTTCGATCGTTCGACGTTTTTCTATAGAACGAAAAATCCGTGGCGCGTACGGACGCGCAAAATTAAGTTGACTCTTTTCAATACTCCTTCGGAATGCATACTGTGTACAACAGTATTTTTTTTTTGTTCACCTGTGGAAGCGTCAACGATTTACCCCGTTTCACAACAAAACCCGTTTCACCCGAGCCACGGAAAATTGATATTTGCTGGTATTTGGACGCGGCGCGCGACGGATATCGAAGCGAGAAATATTACTCGGATTGCAGAGATTTTTTAACGTTGTTTGTCCCGGCAATTGCGTCGAAATTTTCGGGACGATTGAAATTTAATACGCGCGCACGATAAATAGTGGTTGAAACGATACCGCGAGGACGACACGCCGGTATGAAAATGAATTTCCGAGCGGGAACACGCTTTCACCGGGACGGGGAACGATTTTTTCGAGTAGCGAGATAATTTTCAAACTTTCAAACCGAGTCGGAACGCATTAAATACGCTCGATTGAAGCCATTGATCGAGCTCTCATTTTTGTGCACGTCGACGGGGGCGAAATAACGGACGGCGGGCCGACGGTAATTTAAAAATGCGTTTCAATTGCATTCGAATTACCGGGATCCGACTGAAAGAGTATATACAGGGTGTCCCGAAAATGTCTCGCAATCCGGAAATGAGAGGTTCCTGAGGTCATTTGAAGCAACTTTTTCCTATGCGAAAATGTTCTCCGAGGCTTCGTTTACGAGTTATTAACGAAAAACACTGACCAATAAGAGGCGAGCTCGGCTGGCGCGCGGCGGCCCAGCCAACGAGTGCGCGGAGCCCAGTTCCGCACATTGACTCGGCCGTCTCGCGCCATACGATCTCGCCTCTGATTGGTCACTGTTTTTCGTTGATAACTCGTAAATGAGGCCGCGGATTGCATTTTCGCTGAGGAGAAAGTTACTTCGAATCACCTTAGGAATCCCCTACTTTCGGATTGCGAGACATTTTTGGGACACCCTGTATATATACACGTATGTATACATTTTTAAAAATACTTTAATCGAATCGAGGCTCTTTACAGAGAGGAACCGGTCCAAGGTTCGTCGGCAAAGCGTATTGAAACAAAAAAAAAACCCGGAGAATTATCAATCATCGTCATTGACGGTGCACGACGTCGATGGGGAAAACGCGATGGGGGAAGATATACAGCGACACGATCGTGTGTTTATTCAAATTCGATTTGGCACGTGTAAAAGAAGCTTTATACGTATACATTATGCGAGAGGCATGCGAGTATCGCGTGCACGGTTCGCGTAGCCTCTCATCAGCTAAGTGCACTTTCATCGCAGTCTCGCGGATAATCGGCATACGATTTGTTTTAGCAAATGAAACGGAAATGGGCCTCGTCGAAGTCGCTTAATTTCAACGGTATTTACTCCCCCATTGTGCGACGATATTTCACCGGGCAACGCTTCTCGAAAAATTATCGTCCGATCTCGGCTCGTCGCGATTCCTCCAATTCTAAGGAGCGAATGGAGATCAACGAGCCAGCGATACTCTGATTTCGAAATTGAAATGCACGGGCGAAGAAGTGTTTCCAATTTTCTTTCCTTCACTATACTGAGAAAATGCATTTGCTATGCGATTATCGAAGAAAATAAATGACCGCAGTATTAAATATGAAAAATTATGCATTACCGACTAACGAAACTGCTCTTCGGATATAAACATATCGTTAACTTTGGTCACTGCATTTTTATAATAATTTTTATAATCGTCTTTGTACTCGTTTCGCGAAAAGAGTACAATGATATGCGATTATACTTTATTTAATCGTTAGGGTCGTTGGCACAATAATAAAATTATGTCAAGGTTAAATTCACTGCATTTTTATAATAATTTTTATAATAATCGCCTTTGCATTCGTTTCGCGAAAAGAGTACAATGATATGCGATTATAATTTATTTAATCGTTAGGATCGTTGGCACAATAATATTAATATTATAATAATATAATAATATAATATAATAATTTTTTTTTTAAATTATTATAATACTATAATTAATATAATATAATAATTTTAATATTATATATTATATAATTAAAAAATTAAATTATGTATAATTAAATATTAAATTAATAAATATTAAACACGATAATATTAATTCGCAGATTTCTCAATTTGCACAACGCAAAACCTGACGAACTGGTAATCCAACTGGGCAAAATTCTAAATTTTGCAAATTTTTATTCTGCTTTGCAATTTTGCAAATTGCATGTAAATAATGATTATAAATATCGATCATTTTTTGGCAACCACGCGACACAATTTAAGGTGTATGCCAATCGAATGCATGAAAAAGTGAGACTGTCTAGCAGGCAACAAGTTGCACTACTCGGTAAGAAAACGTTAATTAAACAAAAAAACAGTCGAACGCAAGATAAGCCGTGTCAGATATTCTGCATATCGATTCGCATAGTCACGACCGGCTGCAAATTTGAAATCGAAGATTGGTCATCGCTCGGGGCTAGCCTCTCGGATGATTGTCACTATTTATCTGAATCGAGTCGATGACTCGTGAATGAACTCGTTTATTCCCGGCTGACGTTTATGATGATAAATCACGCGCTTCTTTTTAGTCGAAACGAACCGGGATTGAAACTATAAAAGACAGCGGGCTATAATTTTGCTATAATTTAAGATCGATCGAGTCTAGCATTGTTGCTTGAAGAGAAAATCGTGAAAATTTGTGGGAAGAAAAAGAAAATTAACCCTTTGCACTCGAACGGTGACTCTAAGACGCCATTAAGAATTGTTATCGCCACGTTTCAAAGTGATATTAACATTTATCAAATTTGTTTGTGTCAAATAAAAGCTGTGAAACCGTTTGTGAAAACAGTGAAACCTTTGCATCCGTTACAAAATTCAATTTCGTATCAATAAATAGTATAAAATGCGCCGGGTCGCATAAAATGGAAACACTATAACTCGGAATAACTATTTCGAATTTCGAGTTCAAATGGGCTCCGACTGCAAAGGGTTAACATAATGGTTAATATCGGCGTTTAACTCTTTGCACACGAGCAATGACACTGGGGCACCGTTAAAATTTGTTATATGAGCCGTTTATTTTGAAAGTGGCATAAGTCACTTTACCGTAATGAAAAGTGGTGATTTTTTAATGTTTATACGAAATTATTTATACCGAGAATAATATCAGTATCCTGAGATAACAAATACAAGTAAATGTTCTCGAAAGTTAGCATCCATATTTTGAAACGTGTTAAAACGCAAACCCTTAAATATATCGACTTAAAAACAAAGTGACTTATGCCACTTTCAAAATAAACGGCTCATATCACGCTCCAAGATAATTTTTATATCGTCGTCGAGTCGCAGGACTATAAATTTCGTATGCAGAAAATGCACTTTATCATGTAAAATGGAAATACCATAAGTCAGAAAAATTCATTTAAACTTACAGTTAAAATGGCTTCGAGTGCAAAGAGTTAATGAGAAGGTTGAACCAGTATGATCGTCGCTATTATGCTTCCAGCACAATAACAAAACTGTATTAAACGATACAAATGCATTATAAACTTTCTATTTTGTAATAGGAACATGCAATCGTGATTCTGTAATTTTATGTAAAAAATGCTGATGAGTAAACGGAATAAATTGTTTGTGCTGGTAAAAAGTACTGTTCATCCAAAATATAGCTAAAGAAAATAAATTATTAGTAGATTGCAGCTCTTTGTAGAATTAAGTATGAAAATGTCAATTTTATAAATAATAACGAGAAATATATAATATATTTTTATATACATATAATAAGGAATCTTTTAGTCAATATTGCAGTTCATCAAAAGTACTGTTCATCCAAAATATAGCTAAATAAAATAAATTATTACTAGATTGCAGCTCTTTGTAGAATTACGTATGTAAATGTCAATTTTAATAAATAATAACGAGGAATATATAATATATTTTTATATAATAAGGAATCTTTTAGTCAAACAAAGAAACTTCTCTCTTATTCCGGTCTTTGTAAAATTAACTAAGCAAATATCAATTAGCACAAATACTGAAACAAGTGAAATATTTCTTCGATTAGAAGAAACGGAAGTATCTTATTTAATTAAAAGAAAAACCGAATCTTCGATTCTTCGATTTCTTCGATTTCTTCGATTTCGACCAAAAGATTCCTTACGATAAAAATTAAGTCGAAATATTATTAATTTGTAACTGACATAATTTCTCAATTTCTCGTACAATCCGCGCTTGCTATAAAAAGCGCACAAACATCATGTTCGATCGCACCATCTCAAAAATAAAAGCCCCGCAATTTATACTTCGCATTTTCAGCAGATTACCAAAAAAAAAGAAAGAAAAAACATTCCTCAGCGCTCCAAAAACAATCGACAAACAATTCTCCGTCCACGATTTCCTCGTAAGCCGCGCATATCGAAAGTCGAACCGCGACACGCGGGAAATTCAATCTCGAAAAGCAATTCCGCGTAGCCGGAGATAGCATCGACTAATTAATATCGAGATAACGGAACGCATTACATGGCCAATTATATTCGCGATTAGAGGACGAGTCATCGCGGCGATAGCAGAGCGTATACAGGCAAACGACGAAGCGGAGCGGAGCTGGGCGAACACGCGGCGCGGAATAAACCAGCGTGCGCGATTAAACGCGCGCCGCGTTATCCGGCAAACCGTGTAAACGTCGTCGCCGTCGCCGCCGTTGGAATCGGGTTAGAAAAATTCGCCGCTGCGCCGCATAATGGCGCACTTTATCCGCGTAATTGACTCAATAACCATTTGCCAACGTGGAAGACCGACGTCGACTATGTCCCGGCCCCGTCGTCGACTATGACAACGACGAGGAGACTGCGACACAAACCGTCGAGGTTTCTTTATCCGGCTGACCTACTCAGATTGCTGAAGCGCAGAAGACGTGCCACGAGATACGAACAGAAGACGAACGAGCGAGCGAGAGAGCGAGAGAGAGAGAGAGAGAGAGAGAGAGAGAGAGAGAGGAAGAGAGCGACATAGAGCGACTCGGCATAGAGCGACTAGAAACGAGACGGGCGAATCGAAGAGAAGCAAAAAGAGAGAGAAACTCGAGGCCCGTGGAGAACGCGTTATTATTGCTCGGCAAATGAGTCACTGTCTCGCGGGCCAATGGGCAACGAGGAAAACGCGGCTCGCATTGCAAAAACTCCTGATAACCGCTATCTATCGTTATGCGCGCGCGCGACGCGACGCGCCACTGTCCACGAGATTTATGCCCACGGTTGTTGACTAACCGTCGCCTAATGAAATCCGATGCCGAGGATCGATCCGATCGATCCCTCCTTCGTCTTCCAACTGCTGTTGACACGCCGATAGATATATCTATAGCTAGAGAGCCGGGAAACGCGATCGCCCGAATTCCGTGAATGTTGATCCTGATAACAAAGGGGGCCGAGCGTTTTGCGAGAAGATGCGGCGGACGTGAATGGATGCGATTGTTCGTGCGCGTGATCATTGTTAAAGAGGAACTGTGTTTACCGTTTGGCGGCTATTTTTCTGTAGATTGCGTGGTTTTAAGGAGAAATCGATATTGGGAGAGTTGCGTTATTTAACGCTAGAGTTACGGAGCACAGAAAACAGTTGTTTTATACTAGTTTGTGGAAGGAACGATAAGACATTTATTCTAATAATCTGATCTTTACGAATAATCGTGAATTAAGAAATTAGGGACCTGTCGTTTTGACGGATTTAATGTAAATCTAGCGTTGATCTTCGAAGTGTAGCTGCGGTTTACTTTTGCTAAACAAGAGACCTATATATACAGCAATGACTCTTTAATTGACGTCTAGATTGACCATAAAAATGGACAATTTGGGAAGAGGAGATGTGATTATTCGAGCCTTGCGGTCTATTTTTATAGTTATAAATTGTCCACAATTATAGTAGTATAATAATATGTTGTATAATATAGTAGTATAATATAGTAGTACAATAATAATAATCTGTATTATAATATAGTAGTATAATAATAATATGTAGAATAATATAGCAGTATAATAATAATATGTAGTATAATATAGCAGTATAATAATAATATGTAGTATCATATAGTAGCATAATAATATGTAGTATAATATAGTAGTATAATAATAATATGTAGTATAATATAGTAATTATACTCCACAGAATATTCTCATAAAGTACGAAATCGTGGCTCCGATATAACAATACAGTAACGACGACGACAACAACAATCGAATTAAAGACTCTCGCTTCATCCCTACACACAAAGACACCCCAGCAAATTACACGAATTTCTGGGACCAATAAAAAGAACGTCCAATATGATCCGGAACCGGAGCGAAGAATGCACCGGTCTTTTTTTCCTGCACCCGAACAATACGTAGGACGCTGGACGAAATATTTCCAATTAGTCCGAGGACTTTGATCGAGACCGAGCCATCGTCGACCGCAAGCGATTAATTCGAATCACGAGCATTCCACGCACTTTAATTCCCATCATAGCCGATCGCAACCCTTCCCGCGTCGAAACGCGGCCCGCTGCCCTTCATTCGATTTTTCTCTGCCAGGCGATGCCCGGCTCGAGGAAACTCGTGGCGGCGGTGGACCAAACTGCTGGCCAATGGGAAGTTCCGGAACTTTAAACCGGGGTTTATCGACTAATTTAGACGAAGCCAAGGACAGCCGAGGACTTCGGAGAGACAGACTTGGCGCGGGGCGCCGCATCCGATTGGACGGTCGACTAGTTTCGAACTCGATAAACCGAGGCGAGAGGAACCCACCGGCGAAGTTTCGATTCGGAAGCATGCCGCGTCGTCGTCGCACGCGTCCCGAGACGACCGAGATTTCGTTAAAATCAACGCAGAACTCCGCTCTCAAGTTTAATTCTATTAAAGTCGTCCTCTCTGACCATTACCGGGCTCCATAACGTTCGGCGAATTAGGTGCGCGCGCCCGAATCGTATCGCATTGTCGGATCGATGGATTAATTACCGAGAATCGATCGCACGGTATTCCGAATACCGTAAATTCCCGCTAATTGACGCTCTGATTGCGCATAAAAATGGAGGATTTGGGAAGAAGAGACACGATCATCCCAATATTGCCGCCGATTGTTAATAATTACAAAAACGAGGCTCGAATAATCGTGTCTCCTCTTCCAAAATTCTCCAATTTTGTGCACAATCTGAGCGTCAATTAGCGAAAATTTCGCATATGAGCGAAGTATAGTATATACTAGGCATATATGCTATCTATATATAGTATATACTAGGGAGTCCCAAAAATGTCTCGCAATTCGGAAATGGCAGGTTCCTCGGATCATTTGAAGCAACTTCTTCCTTTACAAAAATGTTCTCCGAGGCACCGTTAACGAGTTATTAACGAAAAACAGTGACCAATAAGAATCGAGTACGGCTGACGCGAGGCGACCCAGCCATCCAGCGAGCGAAGCCCGGTTCCGCTCATTGGCTCGGTCGCCTCGCGTCGGTTGAGCTCGCCTCTCACTGGTCACTGTTTTTCGTTAATAACTCGTTAACGGTGCCTCGGAGAAAATTTTTGCAAAGGAAAAAGTTGCTTCAAATGACCCGAGGAACCCGTCACTTTCGGATTGCGAGACATTTTTGGAACACCCTGTATTTATGGTTGCGAAAAAGAACGTCGCGTGTCTTTTTTATTTTCTGCAACCTACGAAACTTAGTTCCATGTGTGATTTTCGGTGGGAAAAATAACTTTTCATAAATATCCAAATACGTATTCCCGCGAATTTGAAACAATTTTAAACAATTTTTGATTGAAATTTGATCGACCGTGCAGTTTGCGAAACTCGTTTGCCTTCATTAAAATTTAACGTTCTTCAATATTGATTTGAAGCATCGTCTTCGCTTCGCGTATCTGATTGAATCTGGGTTTCATTGAATGTTTATTGAATGTTCATTGAATGTTCATTGAATGTTCATTGAATGTTGTTTCAACTTGTCGAAAGTGGTTCTTTTAGTTTCAGAAGACGTCATATTTCGTTTCAAAGAAATCTAAAGAATCTGCCTGAATTTGATTACTAATCTGCGACACAAGCACAAACTTGCTATGGCGTTAGAAGCCTAATCATCGCGTGACGAATGCGATCATTCGCTGCGCGCGATGGTTAAATGGTGAGCGCAATCACGCTTTCCGATATTCCGGTGAAAAATGCGAGAACCACGATAAAGCTCGTCGCATTTCTTCCGCTGGGAAGTGACTATTGGGTGGATAATTATATGCGATGATAATTATTATACTTTGTGTTCACTTTCTACAATATAAATACTCCAAATAACATTGGAACCAATTTCGAAATACGTCGTTCGAATATATATCTCAATATAAATAATATATAATAATATATAAATTATATATATATATATATATATATATATATATATATATATATATATATCTTTATCTTTATCTTAACATGTTAGAAACTAGTAAAATCGATTTGTAAAATTAGAAAGAGATTACCTTGATTATCGTGGAAAAAGCACCGAAACGATGAACGTTTTCTTACAGAGATGCAATGGCGTACCAAAGAACTGGATTTTGGATGAATCTGAATCATAAAAACAACATTTATCTATTAATCATGCTTCGATAGGTAATTAACAGTGCACTCAATTTTTCATTATCTGAACATTCAGATATTGCAGGACCATAATATTATTATAATATTATATATATAATAATTTAATATATAATAATATTATAATCAATATTATATAATAATAGTATAATCAATATTATATAATAATATTATAATCTATATTGTATAATAATATTATAATCAATATTATATAATAATATTGTAATCAATATTATATAATAATACTATAATCTATATTGTATAATAATACTATAATCTATATTGTATAATAATACTATAATCTATATTGTATAATAATACTATAATCAATATTGTATAATAATATCATAATCAATATTATATAATAATATTATAATCAATATTATGGAGGAACCTACGAAAATATTTTACGACTGACAGGAAATTTGTACAGTTAATGAGAGAACGGTAATAATTAATTATAGAAAAATTACAGTGCCTAAGAAAACTGTCTTACAAGCTACACATAAAACAAAATAAAAATGTACAATAAATGTGAAAATAAGTAAAGAGCTGAATAATATCGCGAATTTAACCCGTTCGCGAGATGCATCTGCTTTGATGAGACACGCCGTCGCATCGTACAAGTTAGCCGCGGAAAGACCGTTTCTATTTCGGAAGAGTTCTCTTCTTCCTGGTTACACGGCGCCGCTAGAGACGAGTGTAAACTGTGTTCTGAAACATGTTTAGGTTATAATGCATAAATATCGCGATTGATCCACCGCGTTTGCGCACCCTCTCTCTCTCTCTGAAACAGGGCGCTAGAGGACCGCCAAGCCAGCGTGGAAGCCAACGAATTATTCGTATCTTTCCTCGGGGCACATTTAATTTTCCTGCTCGTTTTATGGTTAACCGTGATCCCTCCTCTCTTAAATAGCAGCGTATGCTTCCCTATCCGAGAGCGAGCACTTTGATTTTGTGTACCGTGGAACTCTCTCTCAAGTAACTGACAACCGTGCCCGGCCATAATATTCATTGAAACAAGTTCCCTGAATAAACTAACCGCGATAGAAGGCAGCCCCCTATTAGGTTTACTATCCCGCTGTCCCCTCCCCGCGATAATTAAAACACCGGCAAAAATTAATTGAAACGTTTGCATCGTATCAAGGATAACGTTTACAAGCTCTTCCGAGCTGTTTACGTCGTGTAAATAGGCGATTAGCCAGGATTTAAGTGCCGCAAAACGTAACGATATACGAGTCGATCGTAATGGAAACGTTTCTCAGATATCGCGGACGAGATATGCAACATTCTTGAGCTAATGCACCAGGTAATGATCTTCTTTTGCGTGTATTTATGTAACAGCTTATTAAATCGATTACACGAATAGGGGAATTTTTAAACGCGATAGCGATCTCTGTGATAAAGTCATTAACGTTCGCTACGATGCAATCATTGAAAAGTCTATTTTGCGTGTAAACATGTGATTCCTCTGTTTGCAGCTAAATTAACGATGTAAACTGCCGTACAATATTACGTTGTGAATGTTTATGTCTTGATTGTTCATGAATCCTGCAACTCCGTAATTCATGCACAAATAGATGCGCATATATTGGCGAAAGTATTGTTAAAACTATTAAAAATACTATGCTGATGAACGATGTACTCAGTTGTTCTGAAACATCTCATGCAACAATTGAATATCGCATAAGATATCTTGGACTCGTTAAAAATCTCGATGCTTGGATCCCGCGCGAATTGAAAGAAATTTACTTAACAGTGAATACACAGAGTGCTCCAAAATTATGGTACTTTCGGGAAATGGATTCCTGAGGACATACGAAGCAACCTTTTCCTTTACAAAAATTTTCTACGATGCATCGTTCACGAGTTATTAACAAAAGAAACACTGACCAATGAGGGGCGAGCTCGACTGGCGCGAAGCGGGCGAGCCAACACGCGCGCTAAGCCCAGTTCCGCTGATCGGCTCGGCCGCCTAGCGCCAGGCGAGCTCGCCAGTCATTGGTCAATTGTTTTTTCTCAATAACTCGTAAACGATGGGTCGGAGAAAGTTTGTTTAAAGGAAAAAGTTGCTTGAAATCATCTTAGGAACCCGTCATTTCCCAGAAATACCATAATTTTGGAACACATAATCTTGGGACACCCTGTACATCGGCATTGAATGTTATATGGTATATGCTACGAAGTTATTAACGTCTGAAAAAAAAGAATTCTAATTACTTCGCGAACTTCCTGTTTGACCAACTGATTTCCTGCAAACAGCTGCGACGCTTCTTGTAATTTAGATACGAAGATAACGAGCGTGTGCGATGATCGAACGTTGAAAAAAAATCAATGGGACATTCAGCGAATCCATAAGGAACATCCTCGATATGTTAATAATCGCGTACAAGATTAATTAAGTTTCAGGGTCGGGAGATCGAAGATTGCGACTTTTCGATGGAATATTCATCATCGACTGTGAATTATTAATATCTATCGGTTCTATCTCAATCGAGAGACGCGCTTTCCAACAGGAAGTTACGCGCAGCCTCGTGTGTTCCTGCGTTATTTCTGTCCCCCTCCGCGTGCTTAATAGCGAACGCGATCCTTAATGACGGTTCCCAAAGCAATGTTCCCTCTGGCAAATGACCTTTCTCGTAAACGAGGCATAATTTTACCTGCTGGAAGTCGCGAACCTGTGGATAAATGAAGCGGTAATTTATTCGCGAGCCTCTCTTGCTCGCGCGACGAATTAATCGCATAGAAAATAATTAAAAAGTGTTCTTATAATATAGCTAGAGATATAACATTTTCACTGGAAACAAATACTGCGATCTATATTATACGTATCACAATATTCAATTAATATTTAGCATTTAGCATTTTTAGCATCTTGGATATAGCAATTTATTAACTAGGAAAGCAAACGAATCTAGGAAAGCTTCTTGAAACTGATGGCGATAGCTCTCTAATTCGAGAAGTCAGGTTATTGAACAATCATCTATTACCATTCACGAATAAAAACGAAGGAATTAATTGAACGTTCCAACAAGACAATGCCACCATTCATAGCAGTCGGGCAACTGTTATGGCACTGGCACGATTGCGAAATCGCAACATTAACTGGTTAAAATGGCCAACGTGCTCTCCGGACCCAAATTTCATGGCAAACCCTTATGGAACATCCTTATGTGGTAAACCAATTAATAATCGCGATCGTAACGGCCTGAAAATATCTACAAAACGTGATGCGTAGTTTTTGTGAATTGCGTGAATTGTTATCCTAATTCTATTTTATTGCATTCTAAGAACAATTCTGTTACAATGACATATATATACATACAATTTTTGTTCTCCATGTTATTAATTTCTCCACTTTATGTACATTTTATCTTTCTCTGGTAAGACATTCTTTTGCGACAGATCCTTAAAAATGGCATATTTCGTTTATAATTACTAGACTGCGAATCATTGATTTATGCAGCATCATTTGTGAATTAATTTCGTGCAAACGAGTTCCTTTTTTTAAAATTTATTCGTTACTGTGTTGCTTCTGGCCAAATACTTATTGCCACGGGGTATACTTTAAAAATGTGTAAACATTATAAATGCATAAAAATCCGCGGTCTAATTATTGCTTTAATTACAACATATAATATATATCATTATCTATATTTATAGTTTTAATAAGATATATATTTGCAGCTTTAATAATAATTCTGTGTGAGAAGATTGCAGTTTAAAAATCGCAAGCCAGTCTAATTATTACCTTAATTATACTATATAATATATATCATTACCTATATTTATAGTTTTAACAAAGATATATATTTACAGATTTAATAATATATTCTGTGAAAATGGATTGCAGTTTAAAGATCACAAGCCAAGAGTGCAAATGAAAAAGTTTCCAACTTCGAATTACTGAAATTTCATAAAATTCGAGCTTCAAGTTCACGATTAAATATCACATTTTCATTTGCAAAGCAAAATCTCTACACGATTTAAAAGTCCAATCTCTCTCTCTGCACGCGCCCCCCTCCTCGTACCGGCACGTATATCCTTATCACGATCGCATTATACTGCACAATGGAGTCCTTGAACGGCCTCGCGGCGAAAAAGCAACAAAAGGCAAGTTCTTCTTGGCGCGCTACGATGATACACGCGCGAGTCGCGTCGTTGTGGTCATCGTCGGGTCATCAATCGGACGCACGAGAGTACGCATCTACTACGACGTTAACAGCTTGTGCGTTGCGATAATTATGCATTTAATATCGAGCATTGTCGAGGGAACAATTCACGGTCCCGCGGGCCGGGCGCATCGGTTTGTTTTGACGCTCGGTGACAATTCGAGACAAATCCATTAAACTATTGCCGGCTTTTGTGTTCCAGATAGGCCCCATTACATTATCAGTGTAAAGTAGAGGCGGCGGTCGCTTCGAAGCGTCGTAGAACAGCAACTAGCCGGGCCAGCTGTTCGCGTCCAATTAGCCTCACTTGATAAGCTCAACAATACCGGCATTATTACAGAACAACTGAGCGTTTATACGTGCCTCGTAGCGGCGGCGTTACATTTTGACGTTTCCATTAGCTCTGTCTTCTAGCCTCCCTCCCCCTTCGCCCGTCGCTTCTCTCGCCTTTCCCGCTTCGTCACCCCTCGCGCCGGCCGTTGCATTTCTCGATCGAATCATCGGATTAACTTCTACGCCTCTTTTTCTATTAATATCTAATCAGCCGAACGCGGATATATTTTTGTGCATTTATCGGACGCGCGGATTAAACTCGCGCGCGCTACGATTTCTATCGCGATCGGCATTGCTTCTTCTGGGTTTGTTCATTTATTTTCAGGCTTTGGTCGTCGAAAAATCAAAGTTTCTTTCGTTCTAGAATAAATTAGTAATAGAATAAATGAGAATGGATGTTTGCTAGATTTACGGATGAGCTTCGAGTGCGAAGGGCTTTTCTTTAATTTCTTACGCTCTAGCAAATATCCATTTTCATTTATTCTAGAACGAAACAAACTTTGATTTTTAAGCAAGAAGTTAAAGAAAAGTATTAACCATTTGCACTCGTAGCCGTTTCTATCGCGATCGGCATTTCTTCTTCTGGGTTTCTTCATTTATTTTCAGACTTTGATCGCGGAAAAATCAAAGTTTCTTTCGTTCTAGAATAGAATTAGTACTAGAATCAAGGAAAATGGATGTTTGCTAGATTTACGGATGAAATAGCTTCGAGTGCGAAGGGTTGATACTTTTCTTTAACTTCTTGCGCTCTAGCAAATATCCTTTCTCATTTATTCTAGAACGAAACAAACTTTGATTTTTAAGCAAGAAGTTAAAGAAAAGTATTAACCATTCGCACTCGTAGCTGTTACTATCGCGATCGGCATTGCTTCTTCTAGGTTTCTTCATTTATTTTTTTAGACAAACAATCGCGTATCTCCTCTTCCAGAATTGTCCATTTTTGTGGACAATCTGAGCGTCAATTAGAGAGACATTACTGTACTTATTCATACCAGTTTATTTTAGAAAATATTGAAGATTAATGAAGATATAATTCAACGTGCGATTCTAGGAGAATTGTTCTCACTAATTAATTATTAATTCTTCTAAAATTAAAGGAGAATCAAACGTTGAACCGCCTGTTCAACTGTTTCCATTTCCAACAATTCCAAAAAGCACGTATTTCACGTGAAAATCTCGCGCAACCTTATCCCCTTTATTTTCGCGCGAGGAATCACAGCGTGTCGCGGTTGGATCGTCCTTTCGGCTGCGCAACGGATTCAATTCTTATTCTTCTTCGACCAAAGCCTTTCGTATTTCTTCTTCGACGCGTTCGTACTCCTTCTTTTCCACGCGTCCGCTGACAGCTCGAAGGAAACCGCTGCGTCGCCGCGTTCGGCCGCTTTAAAAAGTCTATTCGAAAGGACGACAATATCTTGTCAATGCGGACTATTCCGCGGCGATCAGATCGACGCGGCCGCATCTGAATTGCAGATGTGTATCGGGGAAATTGTACGAGCGAGTCGCGGGACGTCGACATATCCGGGAATACATTATGTCGAATGCGCGCCGTAAGTCCGCATTATTACCCCTCAAACTTCGCTTCTAAAATACTCTCACATCTTCTGCCCCCCTCTTCTGCCCCACTCGCCCACCCCACCGTGAAATATTCATACTTCTTATCGCGAACTTGCGACAGTAAAACGGATGTCTCCGAAATGTACCATTAAAACCTCGCTATTGCATTTCCGTTTTCGGATTAGAATATTCAGAACTTAACTGTCGAACTCGAATCCTTCCGCGAGCTTGACAGACACAGACTGTGGGTTCGGGGTGATTGTTCTCTCGGCATGATCTCTCACGAGACGGTGTTCGAACGCGTGCATTTGTAACGTCTGACACGCGCCAGATATCCGTCCTTCGAGAGCGAACAGACTTTGTTAACATTTTCAATTGTATTCGCATAGCAACGTCGAGGGGATAAGATTGAATTTAGTCAGTTAATTGCACGACGAGAAGAAAATCAAACTTTAACCCTTTGTACTTGAACGGCAACTCTCTGCGGCGCCACTAAAAATTGGTGGACAAATTTTTGATTGTCCACAAAAATGGACAATTTGGGAAGAGAAGACGCGATTTTTAGAGTTTTGCACCTCGTTTATTATAGTTACTGATTGTCGGCAACTATAAAAACGAGCCACAAGGCTCGAATAATTGTATCTGCTCTTCCCAAATTGTCCATTTTCGTGGACAATGTGAGCGTCAGTTAGGGAGACATTTTTCAAAATCATTCTAAGAGCATCGGATTCGTTTATAGTTAAAAATAAGCTATTAAAATTGCATTGTACTTTCCAAAACGAGCCACGAGGCTCGAATAAGGCTCTCCTTTTCCCAAATTGTCCATTTTTGTGGTCAATCTGAGCGTCAGTTAGACAGACATTTTTCAAAATCATTCTAAGAGCATCGAACTCGTTTATATTTTTAAAAAAGCTATTTTAATTGCATTGTACTTGCCAATAGCCTCAACTTCATATGCATAAATCGCAATAAATTATATAAAATAGAAATACCATAGATCAGAAATCATGTTCTGGATTTCGAATTCGAATAGCTTCGATTGCAAAGGGTTAATACTTTCGATATATACCGAAAATCTCGTTCGACTATGAAACATAATGGACGAATTAAACAAAGGTCAATTACAGGGCTGCTAATTTTATTAATATCGCTGATTATAGATATAAAATTGAAACACTGTGGATCAGAAATCATGTTTTGAATTTCGAATTCGAATAGCTTTGACTGCAAAGGGTTAATACTTTCGATATATACCGAAAATCTTGTTCGACTATGAAACATAATGGGCGAGTTAAACAAAGGTCAATTACAGGGCTGCTAATTTTATTAATATCGCTGATTAGAGATCATGGTATAAGCGTAGAAAGTTGACGAAATCGGTGGTCTATTATTATAAATCGACTTAGAAATTGCTACAACTTAGCCGCTTCTCTCGCTCGCGTTAATATCGCAAGCAACGCGAAATATAAATGCCATCGCAGAAGCGAAGATATAAATTATGCAGCGTGGCAATGCAAACTCCGCGATTCTCAAAGAGCAAGATTAATCAAAACCGTGCGAAGCTATTCCTCACTGTGGAAACGATAATTGGGAAATCCAAACACGTCTCAACGCGCCTTTACGTCTCCTCTTTTATTAAAGAACGAAATTTATATGTCCAACAACATGTGCTGAATTTGCAGAATAAAGCAGACAAATTTATGGCGCGTGCACAAGCAAGCGGTCGAAAGCAGAAATTTTATAATTCGAACATGTTAATTTGTGGATAATGAAGGATTAAGTAAAAGTTTTGTAAAATGTGATAACATGAAACATTGTTGCAACTCTCTAATATAAGGAAATTTCAAGCTTAAAAAAGATCAATTAAAATATTACATTACAAATAATAGTATAATATATTATAATATTATTATAATATAGTATAATATATTACACTATTATTATAATATAGTATAATATATTATACTATTATTATACTTTAAATTATTATTATTATTATTATATCATATAAATATAATATTAAATATGATATAATAGTATAATTAAAGAAAAATTATTGAAGAAATTGAATATATGATCAAAAATACGATTTAATAGCAAAAAATTGACTTAGATCACTTTTATGAGATAAAAGAAATGGAAGATACTGATTGCTACGATTTTATTCGACTAAGAAGCATCATTTTATGATCGAAAAGAGAAACTATCCGAACTGCGTCTATCACGATTCTCTTAAAAATGCCCCATAGCTTATTTATGCAAGATACAAAGATTGCCAAAATAAGATGAACGAAAGTAGCTCGAACAGTTTTATCCAGACAAAATTTACAAGCGCGGAAAACTCCAATTTTGCGTTATTTTCTGTAACGATAGTTTCGATACTAAGAACAAACGAAGCGATTGCTTGTGTACAATTTAGCACGATCTACGGTAATGTTTCTCTAACTGGCGCTCGGATTGTGCAGAAAAATGGACTTTAATTTGATTCTAATTTGAGTTGTGCGCCTCGTTTTTCTAATTATCGATTTTTAACAATTATAAAAACGAGACGCGAGACTCGTATAATCGTGGTCTTCTCCTCCCAAATTGTCCATTTTTGCGCGCAATCTAAGCGTCAGTTACGGAGACATTACTGTATTTGCAAAGTGTCTATTCCCTATTCGCGACGACTAAATCCGCAACAACGGCGATAAAGAAAACATGTCCATAGCCTCGTCTACGTTGTCCACCCACGCGTACGCGACATCCTTTCTCGATACGGAAGCTATCACTCATCCTGCAGAATTCGTTATCGTTCCTCCATGCGAATCTTTCTGGTCTCCCACCCGCCCCTTCCTCCTCCCTTTTTTCCAGACTCGTCCTACAATATTCACGGGCTCTTCCCCTTCTGCATTGCTCGTTAACAGACTGCACTCATGCAAACGCCGGACCCAGAATCGCAAGGATTAACTGTTGACTAAATTTCGTTCGTCGAACAAAAGACTTCTCTAAGACTGGGACAGCGGAACCGGTTACTGTGGGGTGACCAGTTGCTGTGCCTCTGGTTTTCGGGCATAATTAACGTTATATTTATCGCATAAGGCGTGTTAAGTATATACAGGATGTCCCAAAAATGTGTCGCCAGCTCGACTGGTGCGAGGCGACCGAGCCAATGAGCGGAACTGGGCTTCGCGCGCTGGTTGGCTGGGCCGCCTCGCGTCAGCCGTACTCGATTCTTATTGGTCACTGTTTTTCGTTAATAACTCGTTAACGGTGCCTCGGAGAACATTTTTGTAAAGGAAGAAGTTGCTTCAAATGATCTGAGGAACCCGCCATTTCCGGATTGCGAGACATTTTTGGAACGCCCTGTATACAGTAATGTCTGCCTAATTGATGATTAATGTCTCCCGCTCAGGTTGTCCCACGAAGATGGACAACTTGGAGGTGCGATTATTCAAGTCTTGCGGCTCGTTTTTATAGTTGTCGACAATTTTGTAACTATGAAAATAAACAGCAAGCCTCGAATAATTATTCGATAATTGTCGAAAAATTCTCCATTTTCGTGGACAATCTTAGCGTCAATTGGAGAGACATTACTGTATACATAATACAAGAATACAAAAATTTAATAATTACTACAAAACATTATATAAAAAATCTAATGGCGACACCACAGTAACCGGTTAAAAAATAATGTATCCGGTGACTTTTAAACAGAGGAGCTCATTCGATTCGCGTCCGTAAGAAACTTCAGCGCGGCGAACAAATTTTTGTTCGTTCCGTTATATATGTATAGATCTGTAAATTACACCATAAAAATCGATATCTACATAAACATCCGCAGTTCACTCATTAGTAGATTGCGAATTTCAACTTGAGCGACGTACACATCGCGAAGCCAGGCCACTTAAGCGAAGTTAGATAAGGACGCAAGTGCTCCGGGAGCAGAAAATTGACAATAAATTGCTCGGATCGTTAACTGCAACCTTAACATGTCAATTGAGAAACTTCGTTAACCTCAATACCCATATAAACGCAATTAAAGACGAACGGAACAGATTCGACGCGTCTTACGGTCGCAGAAACAGGCGACGAAGACTTCCAATTCGATTCGCGAATACGACTCGAAATAATTACGATGTTACGCTAAGTAAACCTCGACGCTAAGTAAACTTCGCAATTATCATTAAATTATTTTACCCTGCCAATAAATACTATTAGACCGCGGATTTTATGCGATTTCATATCGAACGCGAATCTGAAAAGTTTTACAAGAATTCGAGGATACTGTTGCATTATTTTCAAACGCGTTACAATTGTTACAAGGAGCAATACCTTTTCGAATAAACCGCGTTATTTTAACAGTTAACTTAGATAATTTTTATTTTCCATAAAGATCCGCGGTCTAGTAATCGTCAATAATCGAAGAAAGAGATCACAATTAACCGAATTCGCAGGGGAAACGAGCAGCCCTCGAGCATTTCTTTGCGTTGGCGATTCGGTGTCACTGCGCGGAGCGTTCCATTCATTCGGATAGCAAAAGATGCTGCGGAAGAACTTTCGTGCGGCAGCATGGCAACGAAACATCTCGTCGAACGTTCCTATCCACCGACCAAAACCGATCTCCAAACACGAGGCCCCCGACTGCGTGCGTAAGCTGCCTCCAATCGTGCGCTCTTATTGCGCCCTCTCCGCGACCTCTCTCATCATTACTCTCGTCTCTCTCTCTCTCTCTCTCTCTCTCTCTCTCTCTCTCCCTCTCTCTCATAAGCACACAGATAGACACACACTTGCTCTCGTATATGCACCGGACTGCGTATTCATCACGAGCGAATGCGCGTATCCTCGTTATCGTCTTACACACGCACGCTCGTGTAGTACGAGACGTAGTACTACGCGGCACCCCCTCGGCCGCGCGCCCCGCCGTGTGGATCGGTCAGTTCCCCTCTTGATTCGCCTCTCCAACCATCCCCTCGTCGATCCCTACCGAGATCGGCTGGTTTTATAGCGGTCACGTGGTGCCGCTGTGACGTCACGCGGTCACTAACCATATTATGTCCGCGGCACTGACCTTACCCCGTTTCGCTCTCTCGCTCTTACTCGCTCTCTCCCTCTCTCTCTTTGCCCTCTCTCTTTCCTACTTTTGCTCTCTTTCTTAGTCTTCCTCTTTCTCACTCTCTTTTACCTCCCTCCTCTCTCTTTAAATTTCTTGTTTACACAGTGTGTGTTTCTCAGTCGTTCTTTTAAGCTCTCTCTCTCTCTCTCTCATATATATATATATATATATATATATAGTAATATGAGAGAGGGAGACAGAGAGAGACAGAGAGGATGAGAAATAATATGAGAGAGAGAGAGAAAGAGAGGATAAGAAATAATATGAGAGAGAGACAGAAAGGATGAGAAATAATATGAGAGAGAGAAAGAGAGACAGAGAGGATGAGAAATAATATGAGAGAGAGACAGAGAAGATGAGAAATAATATGAGAGAGAGAGAGAGAGAAAGAGAGACAGAAAGGATGAGAAATAATATGAGAGAGAGACAGAGAAGATGAGAAATAATATGAGAGAGAGAGAGAGAGAGAAAGAGAGACAGAAAAGATGAGAAATAATATGAGAGAGAGAAAGAGAGACAGACAGAGAGAATGAGAAATAATATGAGAGAGAGAGAGAAAGACAGAGAGGATGAGAAATAATATGAGAGAGAGAAAGAGAGACAGAGAGGATGAGAAATAATATGAGAGAGAAACAGATAGAGAGAATGAGAAATAATATGAGAGAGAGAGAGAGAAAGACAGAGAGGATGAGAAATAATATGAGAGAGAGAAAGAGAGACAGAGAGGATGAGAAATAATATGAGAGAGATACAGACAGAGAGAATGAGAAATAATATGAGAGAAAGAGAGGGAATGAGGAATAATATGAGAGAGACAGAGACAGAGAGAATGAGAAATAATATGAGAGGGAGAGAGAGACAGAGAGGATGGGAAATAATATGAGATAAAGAGAGTGAGAGAGAGAGCGCGTATGAGAGAGAGCTTAAAAGAATGAGCGAGAAAGAGAGGAAGTATGAGAGATAGTAAGAAAGAGAGAGAAGTATCTGATCCTCCCAATCTCTCTCTCTCTCTCTCTCTCTCTCGCTCTCTGTCTCTTTCTGTCCCTTTCTCTTGGTCTCCCTTTCACTCTTCTCTGACTGGCATCAACTTTTCTCTCAGTCCCCTAGTCCTCGCTTTTTAATCCTCCTCTCGCCCTCCCTCTCTCCCCGCCCGCCTCTTTCCCCTAGTTCCTCTTTCTCCCGTTTATCTCGACTTCTTTGTTTTTGCTTTTTACTACTCCTCACTCGCTCCTTCTTTATTCCGGTCTTTCTCGATCTCCGTGTTCTCATTTTTTACGTTTTCTCCCGTGCTTCTTCTTCTTCTTCTTCTTTACCGTTCCTCTAAATCTTTTTCATCTTTGTTTGGTTATTTTCTCTCGACCTTTCGGTTGTTCCTCTTTTCTACCTCTTCCTCTGCGAATTTCGCGATGCTTCGTGCACAAAAAACTTGTAACTTGTTGAATTCTGATAATTGTACATATGTGATTCGCTTTTTATTTATTATTTTCATGATTTTTATGTGATTTTATTATTTTTATGATTCGCTTTAAATTTTACGGAAAATTTTCTTTCTTCTTCGTCGCAAAAGAATTGCTGTTATAATCGATAGAAGCGACAGTTAACGCGTTCAGCGCCGACAATCGACCATTAAAGTTCTTATAAAATCGAAGCAATTTAATCAATTAAAACTAGAAAGACGAAACTAGAAAGTTAATGTTTATCACGGTGGATGACATTAGAACACTTTCGCATAAGAAACGTCCTACTTAAATGCAGTTTGTTCGAATGTATTACAGCGAAAATGAATGTTTAAAATTGATGAAAAATTAGTGTCACCCAAGTGTCACCCGGCGATCAACGTGTTAATAACGACATAAATTGCTTAAATGTGTAGAAAACATTTTTCTGTAATAAGGAACACAGTGAAAGAAGTTCGTGACCCAATATAAAGGGTGACCCTATTAATATAGTATTCTCATTCTTTGTTCGATTAATTTAACACACGTTCACACGTATTTTATTCACGTTTATTTTTATCACATTTATTTTTATTCAAAATAAATCCGCTACGGAAATTTCTGCTACGATATATAGACGACTCGTATTAGAAACTAATTATCCACCGGTTTAATCGTTACGACATAATTAATTTACGGCGCGAGATTGCTCGGCGGAATAGAAACCGCAATCTCACAATTAACTCCGCAGATTAATCGCGGTAAAACACGTGTTACCTGTAATTATACATTGTGTGTATAATGTTCGGACGAATTAAATGAATTTAATTAGAAATCACTGTTCTAGAAACGATCACGTGATATTCGGCCACGTGTCGAATCGTTTAAAATGACGAACGATTTCTATTGCAATATAGTATGTATTATACATAAATACCGTATATGATTAAGTAATTGTTATTTAGTAATTTCAATATTTAAAAACGATGTTTCAAATTTCGAAACGTGTCTTTCAATTTTACAAATTCACCCTAAATCAACCATTTTTCTTTTCTTTTTTCAAGAACGACTAAAAACGTGTTTATTCATATATATAAATATTATATAATATTAATTATATATATTAAATATACAATTATATATCATTAAATAAATATTATAAATATTTATATTATAATATTACAAATATTATATATATTGATATTATAATATAACAAGTATTATATATATGTAACATAAACGTGTTTTTCAATTTTACAAATATACATATATACATATAATATTTGTAATATTATAATATAAATATTTATAATATTTATTTAATAATATATATATGTCTACGTTTCGAAATGATAGCTTATTTTAATGCGCGCGTATTATTTCCACTCCGTCCACTTACAAAATCGATACATGGAAACGCGAGTTTACACGCATAAACACGCATTCGTTTTATCGTTTATTATACGGTTATCGACGTAATCCCAACGTCTCGCCGCAAATCAAATTAATACCAGCCTAAAAATCGAAATTCCTTAACGTTTAATTAAATCGCCCCATCAGCGTTAAAACGTTCGATGGCTCGCCTAATGAAATAAACATTCCCGCGATCGGAAAAATCTCTCGCGCATCGTACTATTAATTCCATAATATATGCTTCCCATAAAAGTTCCTAATACCTGGCTTCCGTTCGCCGAGCATCGCGCAAGTCAAGCGTTACGCAATATTAATTGGATAATAATGGCGGTGCCGCTAATAAGATAAAACGGTAGCGAGCCGGTCGGGGCTCAGCCTTCGGGACACCATTAACAAAAATCACGCTCCATAACTAAACATTGAAATTTATCCGTGCACGCGAAAACTCAAGACCGCCGTAATTAACTCCGCCCGGAGATTTCGAGAGACCGTTTTCTGTGGACAAACTGTGAGATATACGAACGTAATTCCCTGCTTAATCCTCTTACCATTCCTCCGTGTTGCTAACGCGAGGCGACAAGACCGCGCGTAGAAATCTCTACGGTTTTTTGCTTGACACCTTTTTCTATAATTTTCGCTCGAAGCGTTTAACTAACTTTTGTTCAAAGTTCTCTAAAGTTTGTTCTCTTCTTCGCGCATTCATTGGACATTGGGTTCATTTCCCGGACAATTTTATGCCAGACATTTCAAGCTACAGAAATGTCTCCCTTACTGACGCTCAGATTGTGCACAAAAATGGGCAATTTGGGAAGAGGAGATACGATTATTCGAGCCTTACGGTTTATTTTTATAGTTATAAATTGTCCACAATTATAAAAACCAGCCGCAAGGCTCGAATAATCGTGTTCTCCTCTTCCCAAATTGTCCATTTTTCTGCGCGATTCGAGCGTCAGTTAGGGAGACATTACTGTACATATTGTGTTCGAGCTGAGGGACAATTTGAGAGAATTTACTGTACCGCTTTCGACGTGACCTATTTCGAAGGCTACGAAATCAATTCTGATGCATAAACAGGTACAGTAATGTCTCTCTAATTGACGCCTTAGATTGTGCAGGAAAATGGGAACAATTTGGAAACAGGAGATACGATTACTCGAGCATTGCGGTTTATTTTTATAGTTACAAATTGTCCACAATTACAAAAACGAGCCGCGAGGCTCGAATAATCGTGTTCTCCTCTTCCCAAATTGTCCATTTTTGTGCGCGATTCGAGCGTCAGTTATGGAGACATTAATCGTTCATTCTAGGGCCTACTTATTTATGTATTTGCACGCTTATTCTAGAAACAGTATATGAAAGATAGACCGTATAAAATGTGCCATTGCCTTTCGAATATACAAAATAGACAATATAGACAATATATTTTTATAGACTGACTATATATTATAGACAATATATTTAGGTTAAATTATTAAGTTGGTGCACATGAAACGTTGCACTTTACAAGCGTATCGAATCACATGGAGGATATTTTGATTAAATAAACAGCTTTCGAAAGAAGATACGCAGTTCTATATATTCAATTAAAAATCCGGCATTTCATACTCACCGATCTAATAAAAAAAAAAGTACCTTATACTTCTTCCCGGCATTCTTAATCTGCCATCATACTTATTATTCGACGAATGGTATGATTCCGCATGATTTCACAGTTATGGAACTTCAAACGGATATTCGCCACTAAAATGACACTTTTGACCGGGCTTCCTGACAATTAGGGAGACATTACTTTATTTCGCTGAGTACAGTAATGTCTCCCATACTGGCGCTCGGATTGTCCACTAAAATGGATAATTTGGGAATCTGAGCGTCAGTAAGGGAGACATTACTGACGCTCAGATTGTCCACTAAAATGGACAATTTGGGAAGAGGAGATATAGATACTTGGATGTTAACCTTCTGAACCGCGGTCCCCTGTGCCGGGGTCATTTCTGACCCACGCAGCGTTCTTGATCGCGTGTTCCAAAATCGGCAGAGAAAACGTTAAAAAAGAAGAACAATGCGGCAAAAATTTCGATCGCTGGGTGACATTTTATCGCAGCTCGATTATGATAAATCGCTGGATCGCGGGCCGATCGAGGCCCGATAAATCGCTCGATCTCGGCGAGCGCGGCGGTCTGAGATTTTTTTGCCCGCGGACGCAGCGGTCTGCGGACAACTCGGTAATCCGATATAACGATTTAAGTTGTCGCCGAAGCTCGACGTAGTTTAACTGACTGCGGTGTAGCTGGCGGACACTGCCGTCTATTGGTTAACCGCCGGTGCGGCGACGGTTAGACGGAGGAAGAAGCGTTTTCAGCTCGCCGCGCGGCTGGGCTCCGAGCGTGAACGAAGACGGAGGAGGCCGGTTCCATGGCTTACGGAGTTTTCTTCGGGGCTCGCGAGAGCACACTTCAAAGGCGTCCTTACGGGCGAAGGATTAAAGTGCCATTAGGCTCATTAAACTGTATTTAATGCCGGGTTCCGCGGAAAAGGCCGAGTAATCCTAATTGAAGCGGCCCCGGGGTAACGTTTATTCAATCGACGGACCAAAATAATTACCGGGGACCTTTAATCGTTTTTCTCGCCCCACGAGGACCGAGGAATTATTATTGCCGATCTCGACGGAGGCCGGCCGAGATGAGATAATAACACTGCGAAGACGGATAGGGAGGGGACCAATCGTATAGGTGGATCTCACGAAAATGTACAGGCTGCCCTACGATGAATCCCACGTTTTGTCATATACAGGGTGCTTCGGCGAAACTGCAAATCTAAGTACAGTACAGGGTGTCCCAAAAATGTCTCGCAATCCGGAAATGGCAGGTTCGTCGGATCATTTGAAGCAGCTTCTTCCTTTACAAAAATGTTCTCCGAGGCACCGTTAACGAGTTATTAACGAAAAACAGTGACCAATAAGAATCGAGTACGGTTGGCGCGAGGCGACCGAGCCAACCAGCGTGCGAAGTTCAGTTCCGCTCATTGGCTCGGTCGCCTCGCGCCAGCCGAGCTCGCCTCTCATTGGTCACTGTTTTTCGTTAATAACTCGTTAACGGTGCCTCGGAGAACATTTTTGTAAAGGAAAATGTTGCTTCGAATGACCCGAGGAACCCGCCACTTTCGGATTGCGAGACATTTTTGGGACACCCTGTATATTCTACCGAATTGTTTGTACACGATTCTCCCTGTTCTCCCTTTTTTGGTACGCAAAAATGGACGATTTGAGAAGTAGAGGTACGATTATGTCAAGGTTATGTCAAGGTTCAAGATGCGCATAATCGTGTCTCCGCTTCCCAAATTGTTCACTTTTGCGCACAATCTGAGCGTCAATTAGGCAGCGGATCTTTATTCAAAATGCAAAATTTCTGTATCTGTTGCAAAGAATTAGGAGTAACTTAAATGTTTGCAGTCCTTTCTTAATCATTTTAGTTGGTTCAAAGTAATATATTCACGTTATGAAATGCTTTTAATCTTTTTACTGCTTGATATTACAATCGTAAACGCATAAAATCTAGTTACGATTAGATTAGGTTTTTATGCAAATTCTCATTCTCAAGAATTCTTTTATTCGAAGAATAAAGAAGAATTCTCAAGAATTTTGTCACACCAGCTAGAAAATTGTTTCTGGTGAACGTAGAATAATTAATACAATTAATTTTTATAATACACCATAAAAAATAAATGCATAGAAATCTGCAGTTTTGTTACGATTCTGTTGTGCCGTTTGCAGAGGAAATCGATTAATTCCACTTTTTAAATTCTAAAAGATTTTATTATCGAAGAACTTGATTTCTACATTCGAAATAAAGTTCTGTAATAGTAGACTTGACAACGCGAAATAACAAAAATTTGTTTAGTTGTGAAATAATAGTCATTTCTTTATTAGACATATATATATATTATAATTAGATCGTGGATTTTATGCATTTATGAGAGAAATTAATAGCTTAAATACGTTAATCATATATTTCTAATATCAAAAAAGAATCTTAACTATATCTTCAACTGTATTATTCGCACAAAGTAAAATTAATGAACGTAGATTACGCAGATTATCGTAGAGATTCTTTTGAATCCTCGTAGGAGTTGCATCTATTAGTTCAGTGTTTAACCCTCTTAGAAAAGAAAAAACTAGTTCTGCTTTCTTTCTCTCCCTGATCGAACATCATAAACGATTTGACGAAGCACGACAACGTTTTATTTCATCTACCGTTACGCATCCGTACTAAAACCTTCATCTTAATGAGAATTTAGAGACAGAAAATAATTACGGGTACCGTTGATTGTTTCTCTCATCTCGCACAGATCAAGGGATTATTACCGATCTTGATCGCTACAACGATTCAGGCCGGGGAATACGAGATAATAATACTATAAAGAGGGAGAGAGGGAGAACAGAGCAAGAATTAGGGTGCTCTGATACATATACGCGGTGTCCAGATGCGCGTGGAAATAAGAGAGCGAATAATCGACGTCGTAAAAATAGCGAATTGTATAGACCTCTCTCTAAAATATATTAGAATTAATTATACGAGATCCCCTCTCTCTAAATACCCAAATAGCGAATTATATAGACCTAAAATATACTAGAATTAATTATATTAGACCTAAATGCCTAAATAACGAATTATATAGACCTAAAATATATTAGAATTAATTATATTAGACCTAAATACCTAAATAGCGAATTATATAGGCCTAAAATATATTAGAATTAATTATATTAGACCTAAATGTCTAAATAGCGAATTATATAGACCTAAAATATATTAGAATTAATTACATTAGACATAAATGCCTAAATAGCGAATTATATAGACCTAAAATATATTAGAATTAATTACATTAGATCCTAAATACCTAAATAGTATTCTTTCCAATTCATTAAAATTGTTAAACGAGGCAATAAATATCTACAAGACTCCTGCGTCCTGCAACGAATGCGATCAATTTTTATTTTGCATAAATTTCTACCGCGTTCTTTCAGCAAATTAGTCTGTTTTTGCTTCTGTAATTTTTACCGTTAAATACACAAGCATTCGATTCATACACACGATTAAGAAATCACGTCGGCTGTTTCGTACATTTGTAACAAGCTTCTTGGTCGCGCTCATGCACAGGGTGCTGCGCAAGACACCCTGTACAGAATCGTACACAGAAAATCAGCGAAAGAACCGAAAGGTCGGAGGGGGTTCCTTCCATTGTCATAAATCGAGCGATTGGCATCGCGCGCTATCGACAACTTCTGGATGAAATGAATTTATACGACGCACACGGGCCCGTAAATAGCGACGGGCCGACGTCTTATTGCGTCGATCGCGACCGTTTATCGAATTATGGATCAATTGTCGCGATCACGTGACGATAGCCGGTCCGGCGAAGGGACCTGCTGTCCGATATCGGACTTCCGATTGCAAGTATTGCATATATGTATACGTATAAATCTAGAACAGGTTTTTGCGCGCTCCCGAACGGAATACTGAACTGTCATTGCATATAATTCGCTAGCATAACTTAGATCGGACGATAGTCATTATGAAGGGGGGGCGTAGGGGGGCGGCTTGCGTGCGGAATTGCTGGCTGCACACGCGACAGAGCGATTCCGGGAAGCGAATAAAACTTACTCTAATATGAATGGGCAAACAATATTCTGGCTGTACGGTGAAGAAAATTACAGTGCTCGCGCGCGCGCGGAACGCAAGACTTATATGCTAACTGTTACTATCTTTACTTAAATCGTGAAAAAAAAGAAAGAGAAATACACGGCTGGAGTTTATGGTTTTCCCGGGAGAAAATGTACGATGAATGTCCTAAAATTGTCGAGGTGTGCTTTCATGCTACGAATGCACATACATCGACGTATAATTGTACAAAATATGCAAGCAACAATCACTTCGCAGTCTTTCAACGAAAAGCAACGTATTTAACCCTTTGCGCTCGAGCGGTGACTCCGAGGCACCGCTAAAATTATTACAGTAATTTCTTCCTAGATACTGACGCTTAGATTCTGCAAAAAAATGGACAATTTGGGAAGAGGAGATACGATTATTGGAGCCTTGTAGCTCGTTTTTATAGTTCTTGACAATTTACCAACTATGTAAGCGAGCCGTAAGGCTCGAATAATCGTATCTCTTGTTCCCAAATTGTTCCCATTTTTGTGTACAATCTGTTGCGTCCAGAGACAAGGGCCATAAAAAGGTCCCACCATTGGGGAAACCCTCTCAGGCCCCAACAAGGGTCAAGGCAGACACCCCCCTCCAAGAGGTGATTCGTGTCTTGACCAATAATAAACAATCTACCTCCATCCACGGGTGCTCTTCCACGACTTTCCAGCGTTGGAAGAGCATTCTTCCACCAGCGCTCGCAGAGAGTACAACACAAAAAATAAAGTTCTCTAAGACTACTAGAGACCCTTCCACGTCATTAATTTGCCGTAGGAAGCGCGAATCGAG
The DNA here is from genome assembly GCF_051020955.1 of Megalopta genalis. Taxonomy (NCBI): domain Eukaryota; kingdom Metazoa; phylum Arthropoda; class Insecta; order Hymenoptera; family Halictidae; genus Megalopta; species Megalopta genalis. The sequence goes on from NW_027476093.1 coordinate 2,252,087, forward strand.
CGTACAATAGTTCGGTCGCGCATGTACGTTAGGCGACTAACCGAACGTACGGACAAAACACAATCTAAGCGTCAATTAGAGAGACATTACTGTATTAGGAAAGCCGTTTGTCCATCGCGATCGCAATCGAGGAGAAAAAGAAACGGAGCACAGTTTGGAGATTCGTATCGCGTCCTGTCGTCCCGCGAGAACCTCTTTCTCTCTTTTATTTTCTGGATCCCGTGGACTTTAGTGTCGCGACGCAGCCGGACTGCTTAAAACGCGCGGCTCCTTGCGCGCGACCGTATCGTTTGATTATCGTTATCGCGCGACCCGCTCCAACTTCGGTCGCAATTTTCATCCGCGGCGGTGGGTAGGGGTGGCCGGGGGTGGGTGAAATAGGAACTTCGAATCTGCGGCAATATCGTAGAACCTTTTATTGCGCAGATTCCTGGTGCCGACGATACCGTACAACGCCGATTACCCGGAACAAACTTTCAGATAAGGGGATGAAAAGTATTCGCCGTGACTCCGGCGAATACAGAATTACTTTTGTCGCGGTGTAACTAACAATTTTCTGTCTCGCTGAAAAAATTAACGGAACATTGGCTGCAGACAGTTACTGGGAGGATGATTAAATCAAGGATAATTAGGTAGATTGTGTAATAATTACCTGCGAAAATACTCGAACTGGATGTTAAACAAATAATATTTAAAGAAATATTTTTCTAAATATGCAATTAATTGGTGTGACCAATAAATAGAGAGCTCGCGTTTTTTTTAAGATTTTCGTCTGGGCCTAAAAAGATGCGAAAATCTTGAGATTTCTTACAGTTATCGCTGGCAACAATAAAAAAATCGTGAAATTCTGCAGCCGTTTTACCGAGTTTATTTACGCGTTTCGTTCTTCGTTATTAATAATTTATAAATTCAAGCTTATTAATGAGAATCTATAATTTCACATAGTTTGTTTCTGCTATGGAACTCTTGATCTGATACTAATTTTTGAGAACAATATAAATTATCTTTTGCAGTGGCAAAATTATTTGGACTCTGTGAGATGTTGCTTTGTTATCATTAAATATGAAAGCAGATAAAGTTGTAAATTACATTGTATTTATACATTCCACATTTATAATTGTTATATGGACCATCGATTGCTTGGATATGAATTTCTATCTTTTCTGGAACAAGTTTTAGTCATTCTTGACAAAATGTTAGCGAAAATCGTTCTGGAACTTCAATCTTTAACATCGATTAACATTTAATGAAATATTTATATAAAATATTTCAAATAATTAAGCTTCGAATATTGTGAAAATTTTGCTATCAAGCTTGACACAATGGTAAAAAGACCCCAAATCGATAGATAATTAACTTAAGATCAGACAAAGCAAAATTTTAACAGAAATGATTCACGTTGTTCAGGTTAATTGTTGCTCGGGAATAATAAAACGATCTGCAGAACAGTTTGTCTCCTTAGCATCCGCGAGATCAATTTAACCGCTTTCGTAATCGGCAGCGGAAAATTGCGCGCGGAAAAAATGTTTCATCATTGTACAGTAATGTCTCCGTAACTGTCGCTCAGATTGTCTCCCTAACTGACGCTCGAACCGCGCACAAAAATGGACAATTTCGGAAGAGGAGACACGATTATTCGACCCTTGCAGCTGGTTTTTATAATCGTTGACAATTCGTGACTATAAAAATAAACCGCGCAGCTCGAATAATCGCATCTCCTCTTCCGAAATTGTCCATTTTTGTGTACAATCTAAGCGTCGATTAGGGAGACATTACTGTAAGTGCAATGTAAATACGCGCGGAACTGCAGCAGCGCATCGCTTGTTGGAAAAAGGACGAGCACAGGGGGCCAGGTAAAAAAAAGGAGGAGGGCCGAATGACTCAGGAGGGTCGAATGAAAAAGGAAGGGCACAAGAAAGCAGAGAGTAACGGCTGGGGGACCGGGACGCACGTGGTCGAACACGTGTGTCCACGCGGAATAGCCACTTCGCGGTAAGAACTGTGCTCGCGTCTACCTTCCGTCGGTTTACACGCTCGATTAGTCGTGGTGCATCTTCGTCCGAGGTGTCGGTGCCCTCCTCTGCGAGGGATCCGAGACGTTCCCCTGGTCTTCCTGCGTGACTGAACACACAATAACACCGAGAGGATTCTGCTTTTCTTAACATCGTCGTTTCAGAACTGCGATCCTTTGATAGCTCGCGCTACAATCTCCGTGGATTCATGGAACTGAAACAATTTTGTAACAAGTCTTGCGTCTTCTGATAGCACAAAAGGAGGAAATGCGCTCGTCTTCGTGGAGGTTACTATGATGTTAATCAAATGAATTGTTCGTGATTCGAATGGGAACAGAGGAAATCCAGAATCCTTGTTGATAAGATATTATTAGTATTTAAGTATTATTAGGTATTTTTAAGATATTATTAGTTAGTATTTTTTAGGGCTACGAAAATTGTTGTCTAATGTACTCTTCAGTTAAGTCATTTATTATACTTTATTATACTATATATACTATTATACTATTATACTATATTATATATTAAATATTATAAATATTATATATTATATATTATATATTATATATTATATATTACTTACTATATATTATATATTATATATTACTTTCAATCTATTAAGATTACTAAAACAAAAAGTACACCTTTACAAATGTACAGTTTTTTACAATCGACATAGACAATTTTTATTATATATATAAATACATATTCAGCATTTTACTTATGCTACATTACTATACTAGTGTAATTATTATATATATATAATAATTACTATACTATATATATATATATATATATATATATATATATATATATATATATATATATATATATATACGTCCAGTAATAAATATCAACGAAGCAGCACCATACTTTCGACACCAAAAAAAGGAGGACAGCTCGCAAAAAATCGTGTAACCAATTACGTGCAAATCCAGCAAATACTCTCCTCCGAGCCCTCCGCGAAGCGATCCCTCCACCCCCCTAAATATAACGCAGGAAAGCTATTATCGCATAATACCCGCTCGGCTGAATAAGATCGGCAGGCACGAATTCAATATTTGGCGCGCGATAAATTCAACGAATTTAATCCCCGGGACGCGTCGATGAAATACGAGCGACGTTAAACACCCGAGCACCGATTAAGGGATTGTATCGAGTAACCTACGCGATTCTCGAATCCCATAACGATACCTCAGCCGGACGTAAGCCGATGCCAGCCGGGCTTTGGCTCGCGGTGGCTCGCGAAAAAAGGCGTAGCCGAGCTGCCGAGCACGGGCGGCAGAAAAAATTCAGCGAATCCAAACGATTGCTCTTAAAACCATTAGCAAACGATCGTAAACAATTGGAACGATCGGCCACGACGACGACGACGACGACGACGACGACGACGACTACGATGTTGGAACGCGAGCCGCGAATGCTGGGAGGACGGTACACGCATTTTGAATGACGGTAGCGGGTCTGGTTCCCATTAACGGGCACAGATATCACCGATTACATCCCCGGCAGCGTGCAACCCGCTGCGAACCGCGCCGTAATACGTTGCCCACGATGAATGGAGCAATCGTATGTCAGCGGGAAAACGAGAGCTCGAAGAATATACACTCGTACGCGAAAGTATTTCGAACGCTTACGTTTCTAACATTCGATTGATAAAATATATGTGTTAAACCGAAGCATTCGATATAATATGACACATACAGGGTGTCCCAAAAATGTCTCTAAATCCGAAAGTGGCGGGTTCCTCGGGTCGTTTGAAGCAACTTTTTCCTTTACAAAAATTTTCTCCGAGGCACCGTTAACGAGTTATTAACGAAAAACAGTGACCAATGAGAGGCGAGCTCGGCTGGCGCGAGGCGACCGAGCCAATGAGCGGAACTGAGCTACGCGTCATCCGTACTCGATTCTTATTGGTCGCTGTTTTTCATTAATAACTCGTTAACGGTGCCTCGGAGAACATTTTTGTAAAGAAAGAAGCTGCTTCAAATGATCCGAGGAACCCGCCATTTCCGGATTACGAGACATTTTTGGGACACCCTGTATGTGTTATATTATATCCAATTATGAAGGACATTGAACTTTTTTCGTACACTTTCAGAATTTAAATGTAGCATTTTGCAACTATTACGATTCTATGATTTTGCATAAGGTATAATTCTTAATATTTTTGTTATATCGAAGAACCTAGAATCCGTATATATTTAAATAAATTTTAAATTTCAATACTCTTCGCTGTGTCTTAAAATCTTGTCCATTAGAACAGATTTTCTGCTGAACTTTTTTCGTACATTTTCAGAATTTAAATGTAGCGCTTTACAACTATTACGATTCTATGATTTTGCATAACGTATAATTCTTAATATTTTTCATATATCGAAGAACCTAGAATCCATATATTTAAATAAATTCAAAATTTCAATACTCTCCGAAGTGTCTTAAAATCTTGACCCCTAGAACAGATCTTCAGTTGAAGCCACCCCCTCCCCCGAAGCGATTCTCCATCCGATCGATAAGTTTTCAATTTTCCGACAATCTCCCGAGTACTTTTTAACGCTCGACTCGAGGATCGAACGAGAGAGCTGCGCTTCGAAGTCGGTTCGAGAATAACAAACATCGGGACGAGTACCCGGTTCCGATCGTCGAGACGGGATTTTAATGCCGCAGGAACTCGGGGGAGGGGAGGAGAGGAAGAAGACGGTGAATTTTAATTCGGAGGAACGACCCCCCGTCCAGATCCCGGCGTGGCCTGGACAAACCAGAAACAATCGGATCCCGTCGCGCGACGGAAATCCGAACGTCTCGAATTGGTAATTCAGCCGTGTGCGACGAGCGTGCACGCTGCGGCGAGAGTCCAGAGAAACCACAGTAACCCGGGAGACACCGTCACGAGAGAAAACTCGACCGCCGGTGTTCTGGACCCGGCTGGACAGTAGTCTGGCTCGGATCAAGTGGCAGAGACCAATCAACGGATTTCTACTGATCCGGTGCGCACGACTGACGACCCATCGTGATTATAACGCATCGCGGCCACGTTCAGCGCCCACCGGACACGCATGTGTATACGTGTACCTGTGTGCGCGCACATGCGAGTTTGTACTGGCTGCTTCACGGAACAATAGATTTTCGCCTCTATTGATACGGGCGTCCTGCAGAAATGACGAGTCCGTCGTGGACTGCGATGCAAGCTAGATGGCAATTCTTATTTTCAAAGGCTTATATTCAAAGGTTTCATTTCTACTTTAAAGATTTTGTTTCCTTGGAAACAAAACAATTCTAAAGACTCTTTTAAATACAACGGTACATTTGTTTGCGTCTTTGCGAACGTTTAAGCACGATGGGGTGATTCCTCAGGTCATTCGAAGCAACTTTTTCCTCAGCGAAAATGTTCTACGAGCCTTCGTTAACGAGTTATTAACGAAAAACGTGGACCAATCGGAGAGCGAGCGCGGCCGGCGCTCCGCCTATTTCACTGATACCGCGTCGCGCCGATCGTCCGGCGCAGCGACGATGCTCGCGAGGGCGTGGCGTCAGCCGTGCGCGATCGCTCGTTGGTCAGCGTTTTTCCTAAATAACTCGTGAACGAAGCCTCGTAGAACATTTTCGCTAAGGAAAAAGTTGCTTCGAATGACCCGAGGAATCGCCTCTTTCTGTCTGTTAACATAATTATGGATCACCCTGTATACAACTCAACAGGATTACGAGGACTCCGGTTAAAGCGAGCGGACGAATCGAAGTATCCACTTGTCCCAAACGGTCTGAAAGATGCAAGGAGAACGATCATCCAAGCGGGAGCTCGAAATCCGAAGTTCAAACACGAGCATCAACATCAGTGCAAAGATCCTGGCTCGATTAAGCTAGCCGGAGCGTTGAAAAGCTCGCCGAGAGCAAAAAGTCTCCGGTTGCACCCCGTATCTCGACCACCTCCCGTAGGTAAACAATGTCCACGCAGACCATTTTATGGAACGGTCTGTGCAATGCTCGCGCACACCGTTCTCCTCTGTACACACGTGCATACATAGAAACGGTGTACAGTTATAGGTAACCGGGTTTGGTAATTGCCGGTACGGGCAGAGGTCCAGATGCTCCCCAATCAGCGGCAGTCCTCTACTTCTGGCTTCGCCTCCTCCTCCCCCTCCTCCTTCTCCTCCTCCACCTCCTCTGGCTATCTGCGTTCTCCTCTTACGCTCTCTCACACGGATATGCGTGAGCGGAGGTCCGTGATCGTGTTGAGAACGGCCGGTTAGTTCCTGACCATACGCATGGCAGCACCGTTTAATTGGCACTGGACACAATGGATTATGGAACGGTGCCGCCCCTCACCGATGTCTACCACCGCCGGTGGCCGCCACTTCATGTCAAAACCATTTCGCTTGTTTTACGTACGAAAGTGCCACCGTGCCTCCCTATCTACGCCTATTGGTTATTGGATCGCCGAGAGCTGCTCTCTCGTGTTTTGTATCTCTCCTCTACTTCATGCTCCCTGCTCCCTGCCCCCCCCCTCCCTCTCCGTCGGCATAGTTCGTGTCCGCGCGCTTTCCTCCTGTCGCGGTCCAGCTGAAACGTGGAGCTTTCTTCTCGCGGTCGACGCGCCTTCCGCTTGCGAAAACGTGATCCTTTAATGCGGAACAGCGGCGGAGCGGCGAATCGGAATATGAGGCTAATAACGAGGTTAATTATTGTTATTGCTCGACTTATTAACCGCCGTACGCGTGCCCGCAAACAACCGTGAATTACGACTGCGATCCACGTGATTGCTGCATCGCGTAGACGCAGAGATAACCGGCTGAACAATCTTGTTCGAAATTGATTACCTCGCGGATTAATTGGCCTGCTGGAAGAATCGACCGCGCTAAAATCTGAACGGTTGAAGGATCATTGTACTTGAAAACTATGCTATGGGTTGGCAACTAAGTAATTGTCGATTTCAGTTATAGATGTCTCTCGCTCCCATTTTTATGATATCCGTAAATGTTATATTATAAAATTATTATTATTATTATTATTATTATGTTATTTTTTATTATACGTGAATGTTAGCAACTGGACAAATTGAATGCAGCGGTCAAGGAAAAGCGACCAGAATTGGTTAATCGTAAAGGTGTCATTTTCCAGCAGGACAATGCTAGGCCGCACACGTCTTTGTCCACTCGGCAAAAATTGATGGATATTGGTTGAGAATTGATGTTACACCCACCATATCTCGCGCCATCGAATTACCACTTATTTCGATCCCTGGACAACTCCCTTCGTGGTAAAACTTTTAATGATGATGACGCTGTAAAATCTGACTTAACTCAGTTTTTGGCCGAAAAGAATCAGACTTTCAACGAGCGTGGAATTTTCAAGTTGTCAGAAAGATGGCGAAAGGTCATCGAACAAAACGGAAAATACATTACAGATTAAACTTCATTCCAAGTAAAAAAAACTTTTTATTTCATTGAACAAATCGGCAATTACTTAGTTGCCAACCCAATATTAGCGAATGGTGCGTTTTATCCGAACGGAAAGTTTGTTTAACGATTGGAATACGATTTTTCCGAGTGTGGTGAAATTCCTAATTTTACGCTACGGGTAAACAATTTACGGCAAATGATAAGTTATAATAAGTTGCGATAAGTCTATTGGTAAATATTTTAACAAAAAATACCTCGTTTTACGCTACTCGTGGGGTAAAACAGGGAATACCGCCATTTTTGCAAAATCGTATTGCCATTGTTAAACAAATGTTTTGTTTGGGTAAAACGCATTATTTCCTAACAGTTTGAGTTTGACTGAATATTTTTAACGCCTTTAAACATTTAGTTTGCCATCCGATTTTCTGTTAACAACTAAAATAACTTTGCACCCTCCCAATACATTACGTTACTATACTAAATACTAAAGCAACTTTTTCTTACGAATTAGTCATCGAAACAAAATAGAGGAATCTTCTGGCACGAAATAAACAATTATTTTTGTTTTAATATCTCGCCTGCCTACAGTGCTTACTCTTATTAATATTCGGACATCGCGCTATTAAAAAAATTGTTGCTGCTTTCGATTAGCTGTTCGTTGCTAATGATTAGCTGTTATTAATTGTTGTTCCTAATAGTAAATTTGGAGTCATTGTTTTGGAGTCATTTGTCGAAAGATTTTTCTCAAACTCGGCTTCACAAATTTTCAGCATCGCCGCCTCGTATCGCGAGTCCAATTCTTGGGAAAGCTACGTTCCCGGGAAAGAAAACACCGCCGAATTCTCGTCGAAGCGAAGTAAACGAGAGTGAGAAAATTCAGTCGGGCGACAGTGTGTATCCTTCGAGCGCCGGGACAAAAGAAGACGATGCCGATGATCCTGAGACGGGTTACCTTCTTCAGCTCCGGGCGTCGCGTCGCGACTGTGCAATTTCCTCGGGCGAAGACAATAAGAGGATCGGGCCTGGGAGAGAGTTAGAACAACGACGGTCGTTACAGTTAGAAATTTGGTCTAATAAAACGCGGTTAAATTAATAAAATAGAACGCGGTTAACACGTTCGTCGCCCAGCGCAATTCGGTTGAGTTTCTCGCGGGGCCCAAACCCGACTGACTGAGCACCGAAACATAAACAGAACGATAAATTTTTTAAATAAATAATTTTAAATCAATTTAACCTTGACATAACCTGAACGTCAAGAAGCGAAAAGAAAATGTAGAAAAAACTACGACCTATTGTTCGAATTGTCGAAAATCACCTGAAATGTGTTTAGAACGTTTCAACGCGCACCATACGACATAGTATAACGTAATGTGTTATGCTAAATATAAATTAGCAAAAAGTATAGTATAATATGTATATAGTATAATATCTTTAGTATTTTCAAGTTGTATATCCTGTATTTATATTTCAGTGCTTGTTCCATTTTATTCCTTTTAAAATCCAACTGAAAGTCCTATAAATTGAATAAGAAGAGCGTCACCCATATTTGGGTGACGTGGCCCCCACGGAAGCATACCTGTCACCCAGATCTGGGTGACGCGGCGACGAACGTGTTAAATTAATAAAATAGAACAGGGTTACATTAATAAAATAGAACAGGGTTGCCGGGCATCGATGTCCTGTCTCGTGGCGCGACAATAACAAACAGATGTCACGAAAGGGGTGAAAAAAAATTATCCACGAATTGACGCCAACGAGTTTGTTCCACGAACAACATTTTCAATATCAATCACGCGCGGACACGCTAGCTGGCACGGCCAGAGGAATTTTATTCGGAACCGATCCCCGCCGAGGCTACGAGGCTACAAACACGCGGCTATTTTTTCCAAAAGCGTCCGACGCTTTTTTTTCCGCGCTTTGTTCCCGTTCAGTTTTCCCGGCTCCGCCTGAATACAATCCGATTCGCCGGCGACACACTGGACAGAAAAACTGTTAAAAATGTACCGGCCGGTGTTTCGCGTTGAAATTTGTGTACTCGCGGCAGCGCGCATCGACGAAGGAGCCGAGAGGGTTCTTGCGAATAGTACAGTAATGTCTCCCTAACTGACGCTCAGATTGTACAGAAAAATGGACAATTTGGGAACAGGAGATACGATTATTCCGGCTTTGCACCATGTTTTTATAATCGTTGCCAATCGGTAATTATAAAAACCAGGCGCAAGATTCAAATTAATCGCATCTCCTCTCCCCAAATTGCCCATTTTTGTGGACAATCTGAGCGTCACTTAGAGAGACATTATTGTATTTGAAACTGTGGCAGAAGTAGTTTCTTAGAGTTCCGCAGGCTGAGCGTATGTTCTCGGGAGTTTAGTAATTAGTAAGTCGGTCCGCGAGTTCGTGCGGTTTTAACTTCAATTTCAATATTTCGCGTAATACAGTAATTTCTCCCTAAATTCGCGCTCGGATTGCGCGCAAAAATGGATAATTTGAGAGAAGGAGGTTGAAAAGAATTATATTGTAGGTTGAAAAGAATATCTTCATTTTGGAGTTAAAGTAGCCTCGAGTGCAAAGGGTTAACATTCGTTTACCAACACGTGGCTTAAGAACCGAGGAAAACGTTAACTATATTTTCGGTCGACTTTCGCTCTGCGATCGAAACTGGAGAATTCTCGAAACGAGTACACGCAGCTAACTGCAACGTTCCCGAGGATGCACACTACGGCGCGAATTGGTGCGAACTAGTCCCGAGGGTCCGTCGACGCGTTTTCCCCGATGGCCTTTTCGCCGCCATCGAAAAGCAGTAAGCGTCTCGAATTTATCGGCGGCGCTATTCCGACGCCGCGACGCGACGCGCCGAGGTGGCCGAGAATAAAGGAACGGAGAGCAGTCCGATCGACCCCCCGGTGCCTCCTTCCGCAAGAACGGGGAAGAAGCGAGTCTGCAGAGAGAGGGAAAATAATAAAAATAGACAGTTACGGGTTCGGGCACGGTAGACTGACCCTCGACAATCGTCGTTAGCTATATTTTGAGAGTCTCATTACGCGATTCCTGGAGTCGCGGTGCTGCTATTCCCTTATTTCTCGCAACCTAAGCCGCCCCCCTGCCTCCGTACCGTCGCATCGCTGCCTTTTCGCTTTTAACGCGACTCGACGACTCCATAAAACTTGGACCTCTTCCTGCCGTTGCCTCGTTACCGGACACAGACACGGATTCCGGCGCGAGTAAATGGATCAGGCCACGGTCTCCACGCGGAAAAATCGTCGAGGAAGCGACCGGACGGTCGAATCGTTTCCCTTATCCGAACGGAAATCGTCTAGTAACTCGCGTTCCCCGACACCAATGGAAAAAAAACCACTTAGAGAGAGAGTCTCGGTGACGTAGTCTTCGCAGATACAGAAATACAGTAATGTCTCTCTAAGTGACCACTCAGATTGCCCACAAAAATGGACAATTCGGGGAAAGGAGATGCGATTAATTTGAATCTTGCGCCTCGTTTTTATAATTACCGATTCTCAATGACTGTAAAAACGAGGCGCATGACTCGAATAATCGTGTCTCCTTCTCTCAAATTATCCATTTTTGCACGCAATGCGAGCGCGAATTTAGGGAGAAATTACTGTATTACGCGAAAGATTGAAATTGAAATTAAAACCGCACGAACTCGCGGACCGACCTATTAATTACTAAACTCCCAAGAACATACGCTCAGCCTGCGGAACTCTAAGAAACTACTTCTGCTACAGTTTCAAATACAATAATGTCTCTCTAAGTGACGCTCAGATTGTCCACAAAAGTGGACAATTTGGGGAGAGGAGATGCGATTAATTTGAATCCTGCGCCTCGTTCAAAGAACTCGCGCCCAATCTTTTATCATGATAAACCAACACGAAATTATTAGATAATGTTTCTCAAAATGACTTGTTGCTATATAATTAAAATAGTTAGCGTCGTTAAACAATACATTAAGCACTTCTCACCTGCAAATTATAAACTTTCGAACGCTCTAAAATAATCGCCGGACATCGCGTTTATTGCACTATATTTCTCATAAACGCACAAAATCCGCACAGCTTTTTCAAACGCGAAATAGTCGATTCTGATCGTTCCAAAACATTTATCCGAGAATCCCGATAACTATGATAGCCGTTTTAAGATTTACCTTGACTCGTTAAACAATGCATTAAGTACTTTTCACCCGCAAATTATAGACTTTCGAACGCTCTAAAATAATCGCCGGACAACGCGTTTATTGCACTATATTTCTCATAAACGCACAAAATCCGCACAGCTCTCTCAAACGCGAAATAGTCGATTCTGATCGTTCCAAAACATTGATCCGAGAATCCCGCTAACTATGATAGCCGTTTTAAGATTTATCAACGAACAACTTGTCCGGATTAATCGGTCGGCCGGTAATCGCTGCGAAAGGCTAAAAAAGAAAGGCGGATGCTACGGTAGAACGAGTGACCGAGTATTCCGAGTCTGGGTGCATCGTCTAAGTCGAGACAAGGCATAATTTAACGCGCCCATTGGCCAAGGGTAGACGGTACATAACTCGGCTCCCGTTCCACTCGTTTCGTTCGGGAGACTTGGCGCCCACCTCGCTTATTCCTCTTCACCCTATTCAACCCTCCCTCCGCTCGCTGTCTTCCTCCGGGTCTGTTCGCCCTCCCCCGGTCCTCCCGCAATATCGTACGGTCAGACTGCGCCGGACAATGCGTCGCATTCAATTCTATACCCGAACCGTATAGAATCCTAGGTGACCGGGGTCGTGTGACCGACCCCGAAGGGGGCGAGCGGGGGGGACGACGAAAAAGAGCACGCGAACGCGGAAAAGAGCGAGACTCTACTGGACGAAAGCGGGACGAGAGCGCAGGGGTGCGCCGGGAGGAGGAAACGAGTGGCGATGAGGCAGAGAGAAAGTCGGAACAGTATTTTCTATAGTCGCAGGACTGCGCCGATATAACCGGCGGAAGAACGCCGGTCGCGATTTAATTTCTCAGCTAGAGCAAATCGCTTCCGTTTCGTTTGCTTTGGACGGCACGTTCTGAGACAGCGACAGTGTTCATGGAAATTTATTTATGCCTTCAGTGAAATCGTCTGATTATGGTCGCGGCAGTTTTATTCCGAGGTGGGCGTGCTTTTAATTACACTATCCGACAAAATCAAACTTTTTTTCTGATTTCCTATAGCCACTATGAAATTCTTGTGGAGCTTCACTATCCGATCAGAGGATTCGAAAACCGAATTGCTCCATCGAAAAAAACGAGCTTTTGTAAAAATCCAAAATTTTCGACAAAAATGAGGTATTGCATGAAAAGTACAAACGTAAGAAAGTTCTGATCGGTGTTAAAAGATAGAGGAGAATTTCCCGAATATAGTGGCATGCAATTTATTCATTGTTTTTGGTCCTAGATAACTATAAATCAATGTCAAAGTTTAAAAAAGTGTCGATGCGCGCAGTTTCTGCGCAATAATTTTGTACTTTTTTGTTATCGGGGCAGAATTATTCGGCAGACAAGCGTAGTCGAAGAACGGTGTAAATAAAAGCAGGTTGAACTTGGAGTCTAAATATTTTATTATTGTAATTTTAGATTTAGAAGCGCGCCTCCTTTCTTCGAGAAATAAAATCACGAATAATCTCTGCAATAAATAGTAAATATTTTGCAAAAGAATCGACGTCCAAGATTTGGATCGAATCGAAGTCCAACGGTATAACGAAATACAGTAATGTCTCCCTAATCGACGCTTAGATTGTACACAAAAATGGACAATTTTGGAAGAGGAGATGCGATTATTCGAGCTTCGCGGTTTATTTTTATAGTCACGAATTGTCAACGATTATAAAAACCAGCTGCAAGGGTCGAATAATCGTGTCTCCTCTTCCGAAGTTGTCCATTTTTGTGCGCGGTTCGAGCGTCAGTTAGGGAGACAATCTGAGCGTCAGTTACGGAGACATTACTGTACAATGATGAAACATTTTTTCCGCGCGCAATTTTCCGCTGCCGATTACGAAGGCGGTTAAATTGATCTCGCGGATGCTAAGGAGACAATCTGTTCTGCAGATCGTTTTATTGTTCCCGAGCAACAACTAACCTGAACAACGTGAATCATTTCTGTTAAAATTTTGCTTCGCCTGATCTTAAGTTAATTATCTTTGGGGTTTTTTTTACCATTGTGTCAAGCTTGATAACAAAATTTTCACAATGTTCGAAGCTTAATTATTTGAAATATTTTAAACAAATATTTCATTAAATGTTAATCGATGTTAGAGATAGAATTTCCAGAACGATTTTCGCTAACATTTTGTCAAGAGTGATTAAAACTTATTATAAAGGAAAGATAGAGATTCATATTCAAGCAATCAATGGTTCATACAACAATTATAAATGTGGAATGTATAAATACAATGCAATTTACAACTTTATCTGCTTTCATATTTAATGATAACAAAGCAACATCTCACAGAGTCCAAATAATTTTGCCACTGCAAAAGATAATTCATATTGTTCTTGAAATCCCAGTCAAAGAACGAAAGACCAAGCCGGAGAGTACGCGAGAAAGAATAATAGAGAGATCTTGAATGCGAATATCAGAAAAAACATACTATCATTGTGCGAGAGAGTCCGCAGCGATGTGAAGAAGGACGTCGTGCGACAAAGAGGAACGCGATAAATTGGTATAAGAACCGAAGAACAGATATGGGCGGAAGGTTGGCGATCGAAGCAGGAAGCGAGGAAGAGGGTGAGCCGGGCTAAGAACCGGCGAGAGAGGGATGCCGGACGGGTGGGCCTTCGGCAGGCAGGGTACTCATGTGTCATTTAACTGAAATACCTCCGTTGCGTCGAATTGATTTACAGTCGGACGCTCGCGCACGTTCCAGCAGACTCGTGCGGGCTGGCGTGGGTGTGCGCGTGGGTGCAGAGGGGTGCTCGCAGACAGTGGGGTGGCCCGGTCGGTGCCGATCCGCGAAATAGCTGGAGTGAGTCGTCCTGCTAGCTCGAAGAATTGTGGGCCTCGCGTGACGAAATTTATTTATTGCCGTAGAAACCGGCGCGGCGGCTCGCGGATTCCGGAAGGGTCGGGATTAAATATGGAACAGAATTCGGCCGGGATCATTAATCGACCGAGTTAGGTCGATGCCGCAATGATGGATCGTTCCTCCGGCCAGGGGGAGAGGGGGGATGGTTAAAAATCACTCGACCAGGCTGAGAGTAATAAGAAGCATTAAAGCGGCAATCAAAGGAGCAGTCGCTCAAAGGATTGTTCAGCCTTTAGCGAAAGTGACTTAGCCGGCTCCTCTGGGGTCGGGGGGATGACTTTATGATTTTCTGACGGCGGCTAATCGTTTCTGCGACGGTGCGACGAGTCGTTGCGACGCCCCATTCTGTCTGCGTCGAGATTTTCCTGCGAATGTTCGGAATATTTTGCATTGTTTGAGAATCGAAGATCTTTGCGCTTCGCTGCAGTTTTTACTCGATTCGTTCGTGCGGGAAGTTTAAATTTAACCACACGTAGCCATTTGTAGAATCCTAATTAATTTCTAATTATATAATATACTATATCTAGGTCTTGGTATCTCGAGTTCCGATTGCAGTTGCTAGAATTATTTCCACTAAGGTGCACTTTTGCCGCTGAATTAACAATTTCCTACATTTATCCCTAGATTGCGATTATGTTATAAAAAGAAAAATATATTGATATTTTTTTTATTTTTTTACAGTGCTCGTGTCACTGTTCGTCGGCTCACTCACGAGTAAATGACAACCATAAGGGTCGAGAGATGAAACTGACAGCGGCTCGTCTGCGACTAACAAACTCTCTCTCTCTCTCTCTCTCTCTCTCTCTCTCTCTTTCGTACTATCTCTCTTTCTCCATTCTTTTAAGCTCTCTTTTATATTATTTCTCATCCTCTCTCTCTCTCTCTCTTTCGTACTTTCTCTTATACTTCCTCTCTTTCTCCATTCTTTTAAGCTCTCTTTCGTACTATCTCTCATACTTCCTCTCTTTCTCCATTCTTTTAAGCTCTCTCTTTCATATTATCTCTCATCCTCTCTCTCTCTCTCTCTCTTTTGTGTACCATCTCTCTTTCTCCATTCTTTTAAGCTCTCTCTTTCATATTATTTTTCATCCTTTCTCTCTCTCTCTCTCTCTCTCTCTCTGTCTTTCTCTCACACAGACACACGCAACAATGAAACAAATTCTCGGTCACGCACGACTGCCGTAGTCCTCGGCTCCTAACGCATGAATTATGTTTAACTATCAGGTTGACTCGCGATTGATTACAAGCATCGATGTATATAAAAGGGAAAGAATAATGAAATATCGAAAAATTCAAGGTAAGTACAGAGCGAATAACTGTTCAGGGATCTTAAACAATCGGCTGACTTTGTAACCGGCTATAGGCTCATGCGCAACGACGTCAACATGAACGATAATAACAGTGCTCGGAAACGGGCGCGTTCAATCGTGCTTGAAAATTGCGAAATTGTAGCTATTTTCCTGTTGCACCTGCAGGAAACGCGCACGCGAATGTAATGCGAGCTACTTTATAGTCCGGCCACGAGCTTTTCAATGATTCAAACACGCAACAACATGACAAAAGTGGAGCCTTCGTAAACGCATGTAACCGGCAATTTCTGCGACAGGTTCCATTTCTATCTCGACCACCGCAAGGCCATATTTCCATGAAACTGTTGCGATTTTTTGTCAACTTTATGCTGCCAAGTCGCTTCTTGGCGGAGTCGTATAATTTGTACAGGGTAATTTGATAGTTAAGCGATGAAAATCGAACCTCGTGACAGCGGAACCTTTGCGCTGAAACGTGTACCTGAGCATGATGCTTGGCTGATTTTTTGTTTGCTGTTCAATTTGCTCCTTTCGAGGTTTCGATAGACACTGACGCCATGTTAGTTACAACAACTGTATATATAACAGTGTACTTAAAATGTAATTCTCAGAAATAATTTTATTTCTTAAAACATTTGAAAACTGTAATACTGACGCATATGTATATATACGTATGCGTCAGTATTACAGTTTTCAAATGTTTTAAGAAATAAAATTATATATATATGTTAGAGTCACAATTTTTTTAGAGACATATATGTGACAAGGATTTGTGTGTTCTATGAAAAAACAGAAAAGTTTCAAGAGCAGACTATGAAATGTGCTTAAATATGTATATCAATACATAATAATAATTTTATAGGAGGGGAAATATATTTGGAACCTTTAAGGTTAAATAATAGGTATATTAATTCATAAGTGACGCTATCACAGTAAAATGATCAATAAATAACTATAAATGAAATAATGCTGTAACGATTAAGATACCGAATTTCAGATAAATTTTTCCAAATGAATTTAAAAGAAACAAAATGGAGTCTTTGAGTGTCCTGTGAATCAAAAAGAAGCAACTTTTCTATCTGATTCGAACTTTTATTTAATGAAATCTTGCGCTTCACTTACGGTAATTATTTATAAAGCAAATCTTGGAGGATATGTCAATGCTAAAATCGAGCGAAGATCCGTTAGAAAAACACTAATCTTGCAACATACAGTAATTTCTCCCTAACTCGCGCTTAGAATGCGCCCAAAAGTGGACAATTTGGGAAAAGGAAAGCCGATTATTCGAGCCTTGTGTCTCGTTTTTATAATTGTTGATAATAGGTAACTATAAAAATTAACTGCAAGGCTCGAATAATCGAATCTCCTCTTTCCAAATTGTCCATTTTTGTGCAAAATCTGAACGTCAATTAGGGAGACTTTACTGTACTTTCTTGCCAATCCAATTGACGCTTCGCTTGGAAAAAATGGATAATTTGAGAAGAGGAGGAACGATTAATTGAGTTTTTATAGTTTTTATAGTTGTCGACAGTCGATGACTACAAAAACAAGCGACAAGGCTTGAATAATCGAATCTCCTCTTCCCAAATTGCTATAAACTATAAAAAAAAGCCGCGAGGCTCGAATAATCGAATCTCCTCTTCCCAAAATGCTATAAACCATAAAAAAAGCCGGGAGGCTCGAATAATCGAATCTCCTCTTCCCAAATTGCTCTATAAACTATAAAAAAAGCCGCGAGGCTCGAATAATCCAGTCTCCTCTTCCCAAATCGCCATAAACTACAAAAAAAGCCTCAAGGCTCGAATAATCGTATCTGCTCGGCCGAAATTGTCCACTTCGGCGCGCAACATTAGCGCGAAATAGAGAAAAATTCCTGTATCTCGAAAACCTCGAACTCGTCAAGATCGTCGGCATTGTAAATAATTAGCCTGCTCGCATGGACAATAATTCAATGCGCCGTCTAGAGACAAACAAACTGTGTATGTCAATTGTAGCTCGAACAGTGGTGGCGCCCAACAATGAACAATCTCGCATGACGCAACAAATATCCTCGGTACAAAAACCGAGTTCAGAGACACTAGGCGATCTTTGGCGCACGCTCGAGTGTCCTCTCATCTTCGCTGGGAAGATGACACGCGACGTGCACGTGACATTGTAAAAAAGGTACTCGTGCGACAGTCGCGAGAGATCGGTGGATCGGTTCCGTCGAGGATCGGATCCTTTCATTGTCGATTCGCCCCCTCGGATCGTCACTAATTTCGGCCGGCGAAATCGTCGCAATTAACACGTTCGTCGCCCAGCGCAATTCGGTTGAGTTTCTCGCGGGGCCCCAACCCGACTGACGGAGCACCGAAACATAAACAGAGCGATACATTTTTTAAATAAATAATTTTAAATAAATTTAACCTTGGCATAACCTGAACGTCAAGAAGCGAGAAGAAAGTGTAGAAAAAACTACGACCTATTGTTCGAATTGTCGAAAATCACCTGAAATGTGTTTAGAACGTTTCAACGCGCACCATACGACATAGTATAATGTAATGTGTTATGCTAAATATAAATTAGTAAAAAGTATAGCATAATATTTTTAGTATTTTCAAGTTGTATATCCTGTATTTATATTTCAGTGCTTGTTCCATTTTATTCCTTTTAAAATCCAACTGAAAGTCCTATAAATTGAATAAGAAGAGCGTCACCCATGTTTGGGTGACGGGGCCCCCACGGAAGCATACCCGTCGCCCAGATCTGGGTGACGCAGCGACGAACGTGTTGATAGAAGAAGTGACGCGGAAAGACGATCGCCGGGATCGAAAGAGAGCCGATCAGTTTGCGAGGACTCGGCCGGTTTTTGCACGCGATCCTCGCGGCACGGCCACGCACGATCGATCGCGGTCATTTCGGCCGATTATTCGCCGCGGTGCCGGGGCGAATCGCTGCTTTGTGGTCTCCGCGTCCTCTTACACTGTGCACACACGTGTTTCTGCGAGTGTACACACTGTAAACCAGGCGCAGTCAACTACGGGGATTACACGCGCGCCCGAACCTGACATTGTTGCTCCGAATCCAGTCTCCGGTCACACGTGACTCGGCTATCGCTGAGCTTGCGGCGATCGCCACGCTTTCAGCGGATACGTCGCTCTCTCTCTCACTCGCTCTCTCTCCCTCTCTCTTTCTCGCACACTCTGTCCCTCTCCCTCTCTCTCTCGCTCTCCTCTGCTCTCTCTCTCCCTCTCTCTCTCTCTCTTGCTCACTCTGTCCCTCTCCCACTCTCTCGCTCACTCTCTCCCTCTCTCTCCGTCTCTCTCTCTCTTTCGCTCACTCTGTCCCTCTCTCTCTCGCTCACTCTGTCCCTCTCTCTCTCGCTCACTCTGTCCCTCTCTCTCTCTCTCTCTCTCTCTCTCTCTCTCTGTCTCTCTGTCTCTCTCTCGATGACAGACAATTTGCGGATGCTCGACTTCCAAGCAGATTAATTGTCAGGAGCGCCGTAATTATGTGTCAAATAGATCTCTAATGTGGACGGTTCAATGCTAAGTTTGCTTTGGGCGCAAGCTGCATTGCTTAGATGCGACTGGAAATGTGCAGGCAAACCTGTCTATTATTTTCACAGCCCTATTTCTCATCTTTGTACAGGTGTATCCGAAGGTAATCATCTTCAGTTGCTCGCAAAAGTGTTCGAACACCTTTTTTAAGACGCGATAACTTTCTTCAAAATGTCTGGACTAATGACTAAATGAGTAGACAATGACTAGAATGCTCTTTTTTAATTTTGCCATTACTTGGAATGACGATAAGAGATAAGAAACTCTCGTTTTTTTAACTTTTTTATGTGAGACTGTAACGAAAATTTAATAAATGTGTAGATCTCGGTAATGTATCATTATTAATATATTATTATTATATATTATATTATAATTATTATATATTAATATTAATATATGCATGTTGACAATTTTATTGAAATTGGTTGACGCTGTTATGAGTCACAAAAACTTATATTCATTCCAAGAAATGTAATTCCGTCATACGATTTCTCTGGAGATATCAGCTTGTATACATAAAAAAAGTAGACAAAGATAAATCCTCCCTTTCTAATACGAGAAAAGATAATTTATGAATTATCTAATATATCTATATAATCCTCCCTTTCTAATACGAGAAAAGATAATTTATGAATTATCTAATACATCTAATATATCTATATCTAATATCTACATATTATGAATTATCTAATTATTTATTATTATTTCGGTTATGATCTCCTCTTCCTAAATTGCTATAAACTATAAAAAAAGCCGCGAGGCCCGATTCAATGAAAAATCTGTGATCCGCACGATATATATTTTTATATCGACTTCGCAATATACCTATCAGTTTAAATAAGAGCGTATCGCGACGAAAATAAAATTACGGAGCAGCTTGTAAAAATTATTAATCCGTTCTTCTTTTTTTTTTGTATCGGTGAATCGGTATTACCTAGAATAGTGAGATATGTAACCGGTCGGTTTCCTCGCTCGAGATTCATAATTAAGTTCTTGTTACAAATTAGCCTGTAATTGAAACTCTTGGTACGCCTTAGTACGGAATGTAACCGGTTGTACGATGATCGCGTCGAGCACCGTATCCGTGTTGCTGCTTTACTAGCTTATCGCTTAGCGTTTGCACATAATTGGTTCGATATTCAAGTAAGCCGGAATAAGCGTGCACAAAGTTGCGCATCATGAATCCGATATCATGCCAGCAACCGGTCGTGTTTTTTGCGACGCGTAATATCGAAGCTACCGCAGCGATACCTTGATTTGTTCGTTTAGCGGGACAATGTCCGGTTTTAGCAGAATTTCCGCGATCATGTCCGCGTCAAATTATATATAATAATGCTGCGGCAATATTATTATCGCATGTTTATATGTATGCTCCAATGCTTTCTATTTCTTTTTTGTGTATAATGGAGAGAATTCAACTTCGAACAAATTTGCTGCGATCAAATTGGAATTCTGCTTGTCCTGTAAATTATACTTGGAGAAATTAAAAAAGAAATTTGATAGAATTGCGAGTTACGTAATTTTCGATGTTAGGCGATATTGTATCTAAATATAATAGAATAGAACAGAATAGAATAATTAGGTGATATTGTATCTAAATAATAGAATAATAGAGTAATAATAGAATAGAATAGAATAAGTAGGCGATATTCTATCTAAATAATAGAATAATAATAGAATAGAATAGAATAAAATAGAATAATATAGTAATAATAGAATAAAATAGAATAATATAGTAATAATAGAATAAAATAGAATAATAGAGTAATAATAGAATAGAATAGAATAATAGAGTAATAATAGAATAGAATAGAATAATAGAGTAATAATAGAATAGAATAGAATAATAGAGTAATAATAGAATAGAATAGAATAATAGAAAAGAATAGAATAGAATAATACAATAGAATACAATAGAATAATAAAATAGAATAGAATAATAGAAAAGAATAGAATAGAATAATACAATATATATAGAATACAATAGAATAATAATAGAATAATAATAGAATAAGATAAAGGAACGTTTGGATTCCAGAACATTATAAAGATAAATGTTCAGATAAAGAAGTCTCTACTGTAATTTAATTTTAAATAAGACGAGCCCATTTTCAACATTAAGAATCTTTTTTATTTCAACTGTAACGATATATTTGGAACGTTGTAAACATCCAAACTCATTTAAACAATATTTATAGAGACAAAGACGCCTTTAACAGTCAAATTTGTTCAAATACTTTTTTATTAAACCATGTTCGAGCATCATGCACAACCAACAGCTTATCAACCGTGAAAGAAATTGAAATTTGTTGGACAGCATTGTTTACTACCCTCGTTACTTCGCTGCTAATATCGAAAAATCATTACAATAAATAAACAAACGTGTGCGCGAGTAATTCGCTTCTATTCGAGCCTCTCTAAAAAGCGATTGAGTTCGAAGCTTCGCCTGAAAAATTGTGTTTTCGCTGGAAAATCGTGCTTTCCCTCGATCCTCGCGCGATCCGATCGTGGATCGAGGGTCGCGGAGAATGTTATGCCCGCCGGTAGCTCGGCTATTGCTATTAATGAACTACAAAAAGACCGGATAATTGCCGCGAACTCGTGACAAATTGCGAACGAACAGAGTCGAACGACTTTGTCACGAAGCCGGGAGAACGGGGGCGCGGGCAACGCGCGCGTCGTCGACGACAGGGCTCTTTGATCGAGGATCGGGCGCGCAGCGCGTGGTGGAGATTCGGCCGCGGGATCGAGAAATCTAAGCCCGGCGAGAGCCGCCGATCGACGGATCTCGCCTCGCGGCTCACGTGTACGGATGAATGTGCTTGCACGTCGTTCGCCATATGTCGCGTGGGTCGCGTGCCTTCACAAGTGGGCATTCGTGGCTCCGTAATTACGTGCTCGAGGAATAATGAACGGCTAATATTGTCGTCCTAGCTCCCATTTCGTCTCCTTTCTTCGCCGGTCACGACTTATCGACCTTTCGTTTTGTTGCCCTTTCAACCACCCTCCTCCCTCCCTCCCCTTGCCCCTCTCGTGGCCCGCACGGATCCTTTGATCGCGAGCGCGCATATATTTCCTCCTGCGTTCTTCTTCTCCCCGTTCGCGGCCTTTCTTGCTCGTTTCTTTCCGTCCCCTCTCTCTCTCCGCCCTTTATTATTACCTCCGCCCTTTGTCTCTAGAGGACATTTTGTCGTGAACAGTCGGCACAAATGATTAATTCCTCTCCCGTATCGCGTTCGCCGTGCACCGTCGCGGGAAAATAGAGATAAGGATCTCTGTCGGACAGGTGAGGCGTGGGAAGCGCGAGCGCAGGCGGCCGCGGGGGGCAGCGGGGGGAGGCGCGTTCACGAATCTCGACGTCCCTCAAACCTTCTGACAGCCATCCTACAAATAATTGAACTCTTTGTCGTGACGGGCCCGGGAACGACGACCGCCGCTTCACCCTTTTATGCTTGCCGCTCGCAGGCCCTCTCGATTCTGTATGGATTCCCTTTGGCTCGAACGTGCAACAGTGATGTTGAACCGACGCGGACCATGGATCTCTCTCTCTCTCTCTCTCTTTCTCTCCTTCCGAGAGAGCTTTGTTCCACTCCGCGCCACGCGGTGACGCGATTTTTCTGACTGGAATCGCCCTGATCAAGGAATTCAATGCGATTCCATGATGGTTTATAGTCGATCGTTTGTCCACGATGAGTTTCGCTGCGAGCTTCGAGTGCCTTGTTCGGATCCGTTGCTTACCTTATTGTTGGCCACCAACTGGTCGTACAGTGGTAGTACACAATTATCTTTAATAATAATAATAGTAATAACAATAGCGTTTGTTGACGTCGATGGTAGAAACGCTTTGTCGCATAGCGTACAGTAGAAAAATGAGATGTGAAAAGAAATAGGTGAAAAATGAAATAAGAAAAGATGAAAGAAGTAATATAATATGTATATATAGTAATATATAGTAATATAACAATAACAATAGCGTTTGTTGACGTCAATGGTAGAAACTCCTTGTCGCATAGCGTACAGTAAAAGAACGAAATATAAAAAGAAATAGGTGAAAAATGAAACAAAAAAAGATAAAAGAAGTAATATAATATACAGTAATATATAGTAATATATAGTAATACTATATAACAATAACAATAGCGTTTGTTGACGTCGATGGTGGAAACTCTTTGTCGCATAGCGTACAATAAAAAAAAAGGGAGATAAAAAGAAATAGGTGAGAAAATGAAATAAAAAAAGATAAAAGAAGTAACATAATATATGTATAGCACGCTACAATAATTTTCAAGATGTAACAAGAGCGGATAAACTAGATCGTTCTAGGCAGAACAAGATAAGCGATTGCTAAACGCAATAGCGTAGGTACCGATGCTCCTGATAGATACCTGCAAGTATCTGATAAGTTCCACGTATCCAAAGTAATGTACAGGGTGTCCTAACATTATGTTATTTCCGGGAAATAAGGAGTTCCTGGGGTCATTTGTAGCAACTTTTTCCTTTACAAAAATGTTCTACGAGGCTTCGTTCACGAGTTATTAACGAAAGACGCCTGACCAATGAGAGGCGAGCTCGGCTGGCGCTAGGTAGCCGAGCCAATCAGCAGATCTGGGCGTCGACGACTCGCCGACTCGGCTGCCTCGCGCCAATCGAGCTCGCCTCTCATTGGTCACTGTTTTTCGTTAATAACTCGCAAACGAAGCCTCGTAGAATATTTTCGCCAAGGAAAAAGTTGCTTCAAATGATCTCAGGAACTCCTTATTCCCCGGAAATACCATAATTTTGGGACATAATAATATTGTACAATATATCGTATATGTAACAGCAATTTTGCAATAACATATTACAAAAAATATCGCTAAGAATCCCGAAGGGGGTTTCATAGCTCGATAAATAAATAAAAAGAAATTGACTTACCACTCGCTCTTCGAAAAAGTACAAACACACTACCCCGAATACGAGCGACTCCTTACGAAACGCTCACACATGCTTCTCCTGTTTTCTATTCTGCTAAGTAACCCGGTTAGCGATTTAAGCATCGCGGTTCCAGGGGTAGAGGGTGGTGCGTCCAACTCCTTAATTCAGAAACTGTGCACGCGTAAGGTTACGTGCAAGGCCCGAAGTAACCGAACAGCTCGGCAAAAACTCCAATGTCGAAGCTTTTACCGGAATCGTCGGGAACGCGGTTTAGTCCGATAGATTTCGGCACGACGAATTCGCGAAGTTTCGCGAGTGTATACACAGAGTTCCTCTTTTTCCCTCCGCCGTTCCGAGGGAAAGCCCGTTCCCCGTCCTCTCTTTCTTTCGCTCGTGAAGAGCCAGAGGACAAGGGAGGGAGAGCAGGGGAGGGTTCTAATTAATGGGCGGCACTGTGCTTGACATGTTTACTCTGGGTGCAACCCCTTGAGCCGTTCTCTCTCTCTCTCTCTCTCTCTCCCCATTCTTTTCCAGCTAGGGCGATACAATCCTTGCCCCTCGGTCTTACTTGCATCCGCGTTCTTCCTACGCCTTCGCCGCCTTTTGTCCCACTCTTTTTCTCTCCCGCTCTCTCTCTCTCTCTTTTCATCTTCCGTCGCCGGTACTTCTTTCCTTTCTTTTTTCCTTTATTTCCGCGAGTTTAGTTGAAAGCGCGCAAGCAAATACTCGCGCTCCACGGTACGACCAATTATGCTGACCGGAGAGCGGCGGCGGCGTCGGCGGCGAGAAACTTTAGAGTTCTGATTAAACACGCTGCCTCTAATGGATGGTGCTCCCGGGCAACGCGGTCGGGAACACGTCTTCCGAGTAGATCGATCAACGCCGATGCCTGGAAGGAGGAGTTAAGTACGAAATGTAGCACTTTGCCGACGCGCTTTTATATTTATGGGCTCGGTGACTCGGTGGAACGCGTTCACGCCGTGCTAAATCCTCGAATAGGAGCTGCCCGGTTGCCGCGCACACCCTACACCCCGTCGATGGAATTCTCTCTGTTCCCGCTCTGGCAGAAAACCCACAGGAGAGTCTAATCCCACGCGAATTCCAGCCGCGTCGCTTTCACGTTTCGTGTTGCAGTTTCTCGTGTATTCGGGGAGCGTTTCGGTGCATCGGTGCATCGGTGCACTGTGACCCGTCAACCTGCGGGAACAATGTTTCGGCGCACGGTGAACAGGAATTAGGCCGACGAAATCCTTCGACTGAATGGAACACGAAAATTAGCCTTGGGAGATGCATTCGAGGGCTTTTATGAAGGTTTTTGTGGAACGTGAGAGTTTATCTTGAGTCGCGCTGAAACAACGTACAGTGAGCTGGATGCCTGTTTTTTCGTGGCTGAAATTCTATCTTCGTGGCTTCGCATTATGAGCAAATTTTTGTATGCGTCGATTAATAACGATATTTTTATCGAATTCTTCTAGTTTTATCGAATTTTATTTTTTTATTTGTTTACACTTTATCTTCTCTTTTAGCGAATTGTCGATAGATAAAAAAAATTCGTAAAGAAGAGGAATTAAGATTGTTGTTGCCATAAGCGATCAGTAGACTGCAGAATCGATGCATACAAATTTTTGTATGCATCGATTAATAACAATGTTTGTATCGAATTCTCCTATTTTTGTCGAATCTTATTTTTTTATTTGTTTACACTTTATCTTTTCTTTTAGCGAATTGTCGATAGATAATTCGTAAAGAAGAGGAATTAAGATTGTTGTTGCCATAAGTGACCAGCAGACTGGGGATTTTATAATAAAAATAGTTAAGCGAATTTTAAAGCAATGAAATTATTGAAAGAATTTTAAGAGATTTTTCTATCATTTCTGACTCGTGAAATTATTGAAAAAAGGAATAAAATTGACAGATTTTTGTTACAATTGTCAAAGATAATTTGTAATTTCCTATTGACACTCTAGCGACCGCGCGAGAAACCTAAAAAATTTCATAAAATGGAAGTATTTAACCCTTTGCACTCGAAGTCATTTTAACTGTAAATGAAAAATAATTTCTCTGACTTATAGTATTTCCATTTTATATTAAATCGAGCCTCGTGGTACAACAAACCTATATGCCATACGTAACATGAATTACTTCTTCAACATTCGTACCTCTTAATAAAATCTTAATAAAATTGAGTAATCATTTTTAATTTTTAGAACTTAGAAGCGGGTGATTTCCCCGTTCGGTCATCAATCGACTAATAATTTGTCCGATATATCGAGCGATAACGACTGCAATTCTATTACCGATTCTGATGGTGACTACAATAATGTCTCCCTTACTGACGCCCAGATTGCGCACGATTATTGCTCCGATTATTCGAGCCTTGCAGCTCGTTTTTATAATCGTTGACAATTCGTGACTATAAAAACAAACCGTAAAGCTCGAATAATCGCATCTCCTCTTCCCAAATTGTCCATTTTCGTGCGCAATCTAAGCGTCAACAACGGAGACATTACTGTACTTCGAAAATTTTGAACGCTGTTCCCGAAATAGTGACAGCGACGACGAGATTATTAAGCGCGAACGTGAATCCATGTAACTAAATATAAAAAAATCAAGCGAGCCCGAACAATCGAAAAATGAAGATGTTTGGATAAAGAGAGACAGAGCCACAAATCAGTAAGCTTCCGAAGGCAATTCTGTACTAAAAAATGTAACCAGAAGTTGTTCAAAGCACGCCGCGGTCTTACAATAAGCCTGGCTTACGAAATAATACGCGGTGTTAATAAGCGTATCCCGCGTCAAGACATCCGCCGAACAACCCGTCGATAAACACGACGTTTTACATCGCCACTCCGCAGGATTGCTGTCAAATGTTCCGCGACGGCGTCTCCTGGTTCCCGTCGGAAGGAATTAGCAGGGTCGAGAGAGCCCCGCGTCCCGCGTTTTTATGGAAGCGCGGAAAGAAGCGGAGGCCGGGCACCGGAGTCGCGGATAACGCGAAATTAGAATTAGAGGGTAATCGGGGAACTGGAAGAGCCGCGAGCGAGGCAGTTTAAGAATAATGCCCCGGTCGTCCGCGCGGCTTAATGTCCGGGATGCAAAGCAGGCGAAACGATAAAGTCCTCGGCACCGTGACGAGGAGGCTGTGCCTCGGCTACGACCTAGACGATACGACCACGACGAACGGCCGAGGATAAGGCGAAGACGCGAGTCACGGAAAATGAGAAAGGGGCGGCCGGGGCTCGGTCCGGGGGAGAGGTTTGTTTTCAGTTTAACAACCCCCCGACGCGGAATAAATTCCTTGGAAGGAAACCCTTTGGACCCCGAAGCGTCACGCGACGGCGAGAGAATCGTCCTCTCGGTGTCTTCATTACTTTAATGGAGTGCGAGTGTCGACTTGGTGTCCCGGAAGGAGAGGGTAGGGGGGAGCCGAAGGAGCCGTCGTCGGCTCGAAGGATGTTATGAAATCGGCAGGATAATAACCCCAGCGAGACGGGCTAGCTAGCCGGAGTGCTAATAGTCGAACAGCGACATTCGGAGAGCGCCTTCGAGCTGTTGCTTTTCTTCAAGGAACTCCTGCGCGACTTAATCCGCGCGTCCTTGCCCGAGGCGGAACGATAATGTAACCCGATGAAACGAAACACCCTGCAGACTAGTTTCCGCCGGATTTCAAGAGTATCGAGGGTCCTTTGTACCTTTGATGGAGACGTCGATAGGCATTGAATGTCCTCCACCCTGGCTCCGGGGAAGCCGAGTCCTTTTGAACCCTGGCTTATGAAATAAACATATTTCTTGATGATATTATGACTGTTTCTCTCTCCCTCTCTCTCTCTCTCTCTCTCTCTCTCTCTCCCTCTCTGGGTGCTTCTGTGTTATTCCGCTTCGAACAATTTATTCCTGACGCTGTGAAGCGAAGTTCAATTAACACACGGACGCATCTTAAGTCCTTCTAGAAGACTGCAGTAATGTCTCTCTAATTGACGCTCAGATTGTCCACAAAAATGGACAATTTAGGGAGAAGAGAGACGATTATTCGATCCTTGCGGTTCATTTTTATAGTTATAAATTATCCACAATTATAAGAACGAGCCGCAAGGCTCGAATAATCGTATCTCCTCTTCCTAAATTGTCCAATTTAGTGGACAATCTGAGCGTCAGTATGGGAGACATTACTGTACTAATTTCATGTACAGTAATGACTCTCTAATTGACGCTCAGTTTGTCCTAAAAAAAATAGACAATTTAGGAAGTGGAGAGACGATTATTCGATCCTTGCGGTTCATTTTTATAGTCACGAATTGTCAACAACTATAAAAGCAAGCTGCAAGGCTTGAATAATCGTATCTCCTTCTCCCAAATTGTCCATTTTTCTGCACAATTTGAGTGTCAATTAGGGAGACATTACTATATCAGTAAATTGTATTTTCATTATGGTACTCGTCAAGTTGATGAGTCACTGTGTGATTTTTTCATTTACGATTGTTCGTATCGTGAAGATACATTTATCAGTTATTTATTCACTATTTTATTCACTATTCAATATTATTTATTCACTGTCCGGCAAATGTTACAAAAATATTCGTTGAAAATCTGAATAAACGTCTTATTGTTACTTTAATGAAGTAGTATGAAACAGCTGTTTTTTATGCTCCGTAAATCTAATGTTAACACGATACAATACTGATTTATTTATTAAGTTTCGCAGCTTCATGAAAAATAAATGTTTTCCATCTCGATTGCAACAAAC
This sequence comes from Megalopta genalis, assembly GCF_051020955.1. Classification (NCBI taxonomy): domain Eukaryota; kingdom Metazoa; phylum Arthropoda; class Insecta; order Hymenoptera; family Halictidae; genus Megalopta; species Megalopta genalis. The sequence goes on from NW_027476093.1 coordinate 2,281,041, forward strand.
TAAAACAAATGTTCGTTTATTTTCGTTAAGCCCAATAGATTGAAAAGAAAATACATAATGATACTATTAAAGGTTGCTTATATTGAAGCTTATTAAAGGTATTTTGTATAAATCTTATCAAATCTTTTTAAAAGCTGCTCCCTTCTGAAAAATGCACCAGACCTGAAACACAGACAATGCTTATAGTTTGAATGTAACAGATAAATGTCTACAACTTAACGTCTACATTTCTTTTACCGAAGGTTTCTGCCCTGTGTTAGGAAGATATTTATTATATTAAATAATTAAGTATGCTGTGTGACCATATTAAATATACAAGTTAGACTGTAATGTATCAACTGTACTACTCAGTATAGTGCTTATTATGATGCAATAATTAACTAACACAATTACAAAGATTACAAACCCCTTGCATTGAGAATTATTAAAAAATAGTACTAATACTAAAAATACTAAATACTAAACCTACCGAGTTCTAAAACTAACTACAGTAATGTCTCCCTAACTGACGCCCAGATTGTGCACAAAAATGAATAATTTGGGAAAAGGAGATATGATTATTCGAGCCTTGCAGCTAGATTTTTTATAGTTGTTGACAATTCGTAACTATAAAGACGAACGCGAGGCTCGAATAATCGTATCTCCACTTCCAAAATTGTCCATTTTTGTGCAAAATCTGAACGTCAATTAGAGAGACATTACTGTAACATGCGCTGCTCTATAACTAGAGCTTTGAGCTCTATAAATTTATCCATGCGGACTTATCGTCATTTTCATTATAATGTTTCCTTGGATTAAGAGATCGATTCAATAATTCTTTACAAAAGAGTCTTCACAATTTCAGCAACTTTAAATCAAAAATTGTGAAATCATTTCGACCGATTTGGTAGATCTAGTGTTAAACTTGTAATAAAAATCTCAAGAAATTTCAAGACAGCACAAATGACAGCACCTATAGTACTCGGTAGATTCAGTGCCAAGGTTACGCCAATAATTCTTCTTATTTCAATAATTCTTTACAAAAGGGTCTTCACAATTTCAGCAACTTCAAAACAAAAATTGTGAAATCATCTCGACCGACTTGGTATATCTAGTGTTAAACTTGTAATAAAAATCTCAAGAAATTTCAAGACAGCACAAATGACAGCACCTATAGTGCTCGGTGGATTCAGTGTCAAGGTTACGTCAAGGTAAAAGTTCCATTACCGGTGCAAGTGTAGTGAAATGAAGAGGCGTCGATGTCCCGTCAGGATTTTTCATGGCGAACGAAATCCGGAACCTTAACTGTCCTCTCTCTCTCTCTCTCTCTCTCTTTCTTTCTCTCTCTCTCTTTCTTTCTCTCTCTCTCTTTCTTTCTCTCTCTCTCTCTCTCTCTCTCTCTCTCTGGACCGTTTGGAAGCGTCGCTTATAAATGACGGAATCAGCGTTTCCGTGGATGGGCGAGGCGAAAGAAGAGGGGTCGGAAAGGGCCGGTCGTCTGAAAGGGAATTCAAGTGAGCCCGATGCAATATAGAAACGGAAATACATGAGCTTCCGGTCGATAGTTCGCACTCTCTGGAATACTGGCTGGAATATCTGTCGTTGACATATTGCTGGCATCGTCGTTACGCCAGAAAGTGGTGCGAACCGTTTCTCCTCTCTCTCTTTCTCTCTCTCTCTCTTCGTTCTCTGTCCATCTCGTTCTTCTCGTTCGCCGCCTCATGCTACGGCTTCGGCCTGCCATTTCACTGACAACCTCTTCTGCGAAAATCGTCTCCATTCGGATTCAAATGAGGCCTCGTTCACACCATGCCACGCGTCATATACCCCTTAGGCACTTGGAGTGGTTCGACGCGTCGAAATCGTCGCCGGAAAGGGAGCGGAATAGTGATTCCTTCGCTGCGCTCTACTCGACGCTTTATAGTTATCTGTCCTCCCGACGGTTTCGCCGCTGAGATTATGCCACGGCTTTTTATTAAACGCTTAATCCCTATTCTTCCGGCGACGGCGTTAGAACGCGCGGCAACCGCGGTCCCGCGTCAAATATTTCCGCAGTCGCTCGACCGTTCGTTGTACAACGATAAACACGCGGGGACACACGTTGCTCTCTTTTTTTAATGCGTCACAAAACAATGGAAATTGTGTGTGCAATACTTTTTATTCGAATTATTGTGATAATTTGACGATTCTGTAATTTAAAGGCGGTTAATTAGAAACTGAAATTAAAATTTTATCAAAAACCATCGTAAATGGGAATTAGTAAGTGGATGAACACTTAAGCTATATGTTTGTTGAATTAATCGTTATTTTATCCTCCATCGTAAGTGGCCCGTTTCACTACAAATGAACGAACACTCTAAGTGTGTAATGCGAAATGTTCATTCACTGGGCTGTGTTCGTTTATTTAACACTGTGATGCGAAATATGAATTTAGGTCTTATCTGCTTTTCCCAATATATAGCATATAAATATCCACGGATCTCTTTTTATATTGATTAAAATTAAAAGTGAAGTTGACATTAAAATTGTTAAAAATTTAAAAATACAATTACAAGCTCTCGGACTATTCTCTGTATTGAATCATTGCGCACAAAATAATCTGCCAATATAAGCAACATTTACTTTACATTTACAACATTAGCAAAGCGTTATTGCTAATAGATGCCTTTTTATGCAAACCATACATTCAATTACTGTTTAAAATTGTTTAATTCCTTAAAAAGCACGACATGCATCCTTAAACGTTAGCTACAATATCTGATAAGTTCCACGTATCCAAAGTAATGTACAGGGTGTCCTAACATTATGTTATTTCCGGGAAATAAGGAGTTCCTGGGGTCATTTGTAGCAACTTTTTCCTTTACAAAAATGTTCTACGAGGCATCGTTCACGAGTTATTAACGAAAGACGTCTGACCAATGAGAGGCGAGCTCGGCTGGCGCTAGGTAGCCGAGCCAATCAGCGGATCTGGGCGTCGATGACTCGCCGACTCGGCTGCCTCGCGCCAATCGAGCTCGCCTCTCATTGGTCACTGTTTTTCGTTAATAACTCGCGCGAACGAAGCCTCGTAGAATATTTTCGCCAAGGAAAAAGTTGCTTCGAATGATCTCAGGAACCTCTTATTCCCCGGAAATACCATAATTTTGGGACATAATAATATTGTACAATATATCGTATATGTAACAGCAATTTTGCAATAACATATTACAAAATATATTGCTAAGAACCCCGAAGGGGGTTTCATAGCTCGATAAATAAATAAAAAGAAATTGACTTACCACTCGCTCTTCGAAAAAGTACAAAAACACTACCCCGAATACGAGCGACTCCTTACGAAACGCTCACACATGCTTCTCCTGTTTTCTATTCCGCTAAGTAACCCGGTTAGCGATTTAAGCATCGCGGTCCCGAGGGTGGAGGGTGGTGCGTCCAACTCCTTAATTCAGTCGCAGCGTTTAAAACACGATCCGCAAACAGGCGATGCCTCGTCTCTCCCGGAACGGTGCTGGTAGTCGTTGGAATTAGATTCGTGGCTCGGGAAGAGCACCACCGGGAGAAAACCCGGTCTCCTGAAGCAGAGAAGGGGTGGGTTGTCTCTGCGCGATGCTTCCGTGTCGTTTCATCCGGGCGACCGAGTAATTTTCGATTGCCAAGGCGAAACGACGGATGAATAAGTAAGAAGATATCGAGCCCGGAGCAGTTTGCGTTCACTTTGTAGTTCGACCGACTGTGTGTGTTTCTCTCTCTCTCTCTCTCTCTCTCTCTCTCTCTCTCCTGCTCTCTCCGGTGGATGCAGGCCTGGCACGGGCTCGAAAGGGGGCTCGGGTTTCGGTTTCCGTGGGCGTCGTCGTCGGGGGTGGGGGTAGACCGGCTGGCTGGATACACTGCCACGGGATTTCGCGAGCAATTACGTGATTAAGACGCCTCCGGCTGTGCTTCGGGTCTACTAAGTACGTACTTAGGTCTGATCCGCTACCGTGCTAACTGGCTGTGCCTCTTCTCTCGCTCTGCCGGTCTCGCTCGCCCTGTCCTCTCTATTCTCCTCCCTTTCCACCCCGCGTCATCCCCCCCGCCGCTTCTGTTTCCCCGCGCTTGCTTGTCTATACGTTCCGCGGGGCTGAACGTCTCTTCTTCTCGACACCACCCAAGGCTCTCGCAGAAAGCTAGCGGGCGTTCAGCCGCGGCTTTACCGACAACGGGAGTTTCAGTTTACCGGAAATTAACTAAATAATTCAGACGCCGCGCCGGCTGGCTCGCGACTCACGACGAGATCGCTGGTCCTCCTCGAGACCGGGTTGCAATCTTCGTATGTACCTCGAGAAACTTGTAGAGGACGCGAGAGCATCGTGGTGGGTCCAGGATTGAAGTGAGGAGGACGATGATGTAGAAATTTTTATGCGATGACTTTTTCCTCTGTGAAGTACTGCGAAGTACTCCCCAATTGACGCTCAGATTCCTCGCAAAAATGGTCAATTTGGGAGGAGGAGTCAAGTACATAGACTAGTCCCTCTGTGTCATCTAAAAGAAATTCAAATGACTTAGTTCAGTTTTGAAAAACAAGTTAATGCGGTGTAAGAATTTAAAGGGTGTAAAAATACTTTTGTGTGAAAATACCTTTTACCTTTAAAAGGTGTAAGAATACTTTTGTGGGCCACTGTGTGTGCTCGCATATGCTTCCGTCAAGAAATATTTGTTACTAAAGTTGTAGTAATGTAATGTGCTAGTAATGTAGGCTTGAAAATTGTATTTATTACCAGAGATGACTGTAATTATTACGTATGTTGTTCAAAATAACTACCTCTAGCTTGGAGATAAGCATTGTTGTTTATTAAGCATATTGTATCAATAATATGCTAAGCATTATTGCTTATTAAGCATATTATATCAATAATATTATATCAGTAATATGTTAAGCATTATGGCTTATTAAGCATATTATATCAATAATATGCTAAGCAATATTGCTTACTAAGCATAGTATATCAATAATATGCTAAGCATTATTGCTTATTAAGCATATTATATCAATAATATACTAAGCATTATTGCTTATTAAGCATATTATATCAATAATATTATATCAATAATATGCTAAGCATTATTGCTTATTAAGCATATTATATCAATAATATTATATCAGTAATATGTTAAGCATTATTACTTATTAAGCATATTGTATCAATAATATGCCAAGCATTATTGCTTATTAAGCATATTGTATCAATAATATGCCAAGCATTATTGCTTATTAAGCATATTGTATCAATAATATGCCAAGCATTATTGCTTATTAAGCATATTATATCAATAATATGCCAAGCATTATTGCTTATATATACATAAGCATTATTATATTAATGACAAAAGAAGTGCTCAATTGACATTATACGTCTGTCATTTAATTACCAGAGCTTAATTACCAAGCTAATTAATACGATGCTTGTCTCCAAGCTGAAACTAGTCATTTCGACCAACACATGTATACTAATCACAGTAATCTTTAGCAATAAATAGAACAATTTTCTTCGGCAACATACGCGATACGCCCAAAATTTTTAAACAATTTTTCATCATCCAATTCTCGCATCGATCAGATCAAGTTCCCTTCCAGCGAAGAATACTTGTTACAGAGTGCGTTTCCACACGGCAACTTGCGGCATGAAAATTGAAAAAGGCTGTCCAACAAGCAAGCTTTTAACTCTGGTTACAGCAGCATGTCCACGCGCGGTTTACGGTCTCGTGAAAGGAGTCGCCGCGTTAGATTATTCATTAGGAGCGTGGACGGTCAAAGCGGATCCCCGGGCTCGCTCGCGAAAAGACGGGAAACGGGCGAGATAAAAAAAAAAGGAGACAATAATTACCTGCGGGACACGGGCGACAAGGCGGGTTTAAAAACATTTTACGATGCTCTTACTTAACCCGGAAATCAGAACTCGCGTATCCCGCTCGGGATACAGTCGCGGGCCATATTACCGCGTCGCGAATTTACGCGACCAGCCACACGCGTTCCGTTTAATAAAACATCTTCGTTAATTATTACCGCGGCTCGTTCCGGCTATTCCGGCTTCGGTTTTATGCTCGCGGCTCCGCTTCGTGACGCGGCTGTTATCTTCCTCCCTATAGAGCTTCGAGAGGCTTTCACGCTGATTCGGTCATTTTCTGCGCCGCGTAATGTCGTAAACCGTGGATCAGGATAACGTAAGACCAACGCGAAGCGCGAACGACGACTAGCAGCAAATTGAATCTCAATGGCGGAATCCGAAAATCAAATTATTTACTTCATCTCGTCTTTCTTGATTTTAACGTTCGAACGGCGCACCTTTTCGAGAAAAATATATTTTTTAGGGGTGTAAGCAACCCTATTGTTACATGGTAATTTTTTCTATAGATCTTAATGGAACATGTACGAATTTTAATTAATCCTCAGAGACTAGGAAATCAAATAATATTTATATTCAGGGTTCCAGTGGCAGAATTCAAAAATCAAATTATTTACTCCGCCTTATCTTTCTTAATTTCAACGTTCGAACGGCGCACCTTTTCGAGAGAAACATATTTTTTGGGGTGTAAGCAATCCCATTGATACGTGGTAATTTTTTCTTTAGACCTTAATGAAACGTGTTCGAATTTTAATTAATCCTCAGAGACTAGGAAATCAAATAATATTTATATTCAGGGTTCAATTGGACCCTGGCATCGTCTTTCGAGCGTTGATTGCACTTTTAAGGCGAACAGTTTTCTCTCGTTTTCTGATTTTTCACGCGACATATGCAACAATGTGAATTAACGGGACAGAAACCAGTTGAAAGGACGAACGTCCTCCGACACCATCAATTTGACTTCCCACCCCAAACTTCACCCAATCACCGTGCGTCTTCGTACCAGCATCGCGGCATATTCCTCTCATAAAAATTTGTCTCGCAGCGGGTGGAAATGGCGCGTTCCACGGTATTCCGACCGAGATGAGATACGGGGAGGTATATAGATTCCGGAAATTACATTCACGATGCTGGTCGACGCATTGTTTTCCGCTCCCCGACAGCGATCCTGAAGAAGTGGCCCTGCTCAATATTCAATAATTCGTCGGCCGTCCGAAGCAGAAATAAAGCCCCTCCGGGGTCGTTTGCTGACCCACGGGTTCACGATCACATAAAATAGAGCCGAAACAAATCGGAAGTCGGCCGGACGCCGCGTTCCGGCGGCCGGTACGGAATCGAGGTTAACTTCTTCCGGTTATTCGGAGGCTCGCGCCGATATCTCACGTTCACGATGCTATTAACAGCGGCGGCCAGAGGCTGCCAGCTTTCTTAAGCGATCGTTCTTAAGCGACGGGAACAAAGGAGCGGTAATTGTCGCGAGCTCTATATTTTCTTTTCTAGAAAACGGAAAACAGACTTTGATCAGAAATGAGTAACCGAGCGCCGGTGGCTTCTCATTTGGCGTACCCATGAGTAATGCACCGTGCCTCGATTCGATACTCGGATTCGATATTCGTTCCACTTTAATAAGAGTCACCGTTTTATTGTCGCTTACGTTACCTTTTATTTTATTAACTTAATTCGATACCGAAGTTGAAACTTGCGTGAATGTTTTAACATGTTTGATACCAGAGCTAACATTTCAACAACGCTTTTCATAGTTATGCAATATATGTTCCGGTGAAATTTAAACGATAATATTGTTAGAGATAAATTAGAAATTTATCGGATTTAAACGACATGTAATCAAGATTTTTTTTATGTGAAACAGATAATTATTGTCGCCACGAAGGCAGGTAAAAAGCGTGACATAAGTACAGTAATGTCTCTCTATAGCAAATGTGTAGGAAACAGACTTAAGAATAATAATAAACTGTAATAAACAGTTAATTTTAGCGATATTTTTAGCCAAAGTAATCAGAACGTTTACAAAAAATTGATCTACACTCGCAACCACATCTGTCAGAAAATCCATCCTACTAGTCTCAGTAACTGGACCAAAATTTTGCAGGAGGACCAGTTACTGAGACTAGTAGGATTGATTTTCAGACATATCCGAAAAATCTGGAAAATGATCTCAAAATTTTGGACCAGTCACTGAGAATAGTGGAATTCGTTTTCCGGATTTTTGGGAGTGGGAAGTCATATCATAACTTTATGTCTAGATAACACTAAAATGAAGTTTCTTTTTTAAATCAATCTTTTCCTCTCGGAGACGCTGCTTTCCTTCCATCGCACAAAAATGACAATTCGGGTACAGTAGATACGATTATTGGAGCCTTGTGGCTCGCTTTTTATAGTTATAAATTGTTCACAATTATAAAAACGAGCCGCAAGGCACGAATAATCGTATCTTGCCTTCCAAATTATCCATTTTAGTGGACAGTCTGAGCGTCAGTAAGGGAGACATTATTGTAACAGTTTGTGGAGGAAAAGATTTTCCAGCGCGAATAGAATAGCTTCTCAATTGCCAATGAGATGCTCCAATATTCGCATTTAAATATAACAACATACGCGTGCGCTTCATTACAATAATTTGCAACAATCTCAACAGTTGAGCGACATAGATTTATCAATTACAGTAAAATTCTCCCTAATTGATCCTCAACTTGGAAACAAAAATGGAGAATTTCGGAAGAGCAGGTACGATTATTCGAGCTTCGCGGCCCGTTTTTACAGTCGTTGACGATCGACGACTATAAAAAGCGAACCCCAAGGCACGAATAATCATATTTCCTCTTCCAAAATTGTCAATCTTGTGCACAATCTGAGCGACGATTAGAGAGAACCTACTGTGCATAAGCTTGCCACAGGAACGCTGTAATCAAAAAATGAATTTGTAACCCGCCGGACGCAAAATATTGCAGGTAAATTGGCAGGAAAAATACACGAAAGCATTCTTTATGTGTTCAATAATCCTGTAGTACGTGCAACCGATGTCTCCATCGCGTTCAGCCATGTTCAAAGTGCGCTCCTTTTCATTGCGGTTCCCTCGAAACAAATAAAAACGGGAAGCGTGGCAACTTCATAAGGCGGCAAACGAACTTGGAACTTCGTCGAACAAAGAACCTCCCCGGAAACCGTGGCCACGTAGTAGTGCTCGCTATATAGCGAGAACCGCGTTCACGAGAATGTGCCCTGGCAGAGACCAATTCTCGAGATGATCAAGACGCACGACGACGCAGCGTAATCCCCCGCGTCGCGTCGCGGCGAGGAAAAAGAGAGAGAGAGAGAGAGAGAGAGAGAGAGAAAACGTAGCCCGAAATAAAGCCGGTGGCAACGGGAAATAAAGCTCGGCCGAAAATTCTGCTCGCGGCGCAAAAATCCTAGAACGCGGCGCCGCGTCGGAAAATAATATCCCGGGAAACGTCGATATCCGTCGTCTCGAAAACGGCGCGGAACGGCGCGGAGCGGCGGCCTTACGTCCCAATGGCTCTAACGTTATTTCCGACCAAGATTTCCTTGAAATTTGCTTCCGTGCCCGTACCAGAAGCCCATAAATATGTAATACCTCCTTCTTCTGCCATATCGTACGGTCCCCCCCCCCTCCCGAACCACCCCCCTTTTCTCTTTCGACGACTACACACGCCGGTGACTCCCGGCAACCCCTTACGTGTTTTTGCCGGGGCTGTAGTAGCTCGCGGCAATATAAGGGGATACACGGTAAATCATTTGTCCCGAAAGAAAACACAATGCAATATCCCGCTCGTGTCCCGGTCGAGACGGCACCATGCGCGACCCCCGCGCCACCCTCGCGGCACCACCGCCTCGGCCGAGCAGTCTGTTTTTTTCTTTTTTGCGCGCGCCTCCGGTCGAATCACCGCGTCTCTGTCGTTTTCCGGGAGTGTTTCGGAGGGGGAGGGGAGGAGGGAGGACGGGGTGGACGCGGAGAATCGCGACCGGGCCATAAGTCAACCCCTTATATCGCCGAAAATACTTTAAAGAGCCCAGCCACGCTCTTCTAAGCCGGGCGGTAACGGGCAGCCTTCGCCGGTAGGAGAAAGAGGGACGGAGAGGAGGAGACGCGAGCGTGTTTTATCACCGTTGTTAAACGGCCGACAAGAATGACACGCGGCCGACCTTAGCGACGATTCCGAACACGACGAGGTGTCGTTAAAATCGCGCGGGACGCGGCCCCGCGTTCGCCGAACGAGATAAATGCGCGGCATCCTCTCGCGTTGATTTATAACGCCGCAAGCCGGCTACGCGCCGATGCGCGGTGAAAGTGGCGCAATTTGTACACGGAATAACACAATTGAAATACCTGGCCTATATGGAGGACGAGGATTTAGGGTCGTCGACGGATACGGACGGAACTGAACGACCACAAGATTATTCGACGAGATATAATGTTTCGGGTAATAAAATCGATCGTGTGACGATGTAATCGTGATCTGAAGTTGGAATAGAGGTTTATGGAGAAATTTGAGTGTAAGACAAATTCAAGTCGAAGTCCATTGAGGACAATGGAAGGACCGCTGCGATGGGGTTAGATTATCGAAACGATTTTACACGCGTTGCGTTTGAGTACTGAAGAATGCAGATATTGAATTTATTGCTCCGTGTATCGAATAAATCGTCGTTACGCGGAATTATGATTAATAGCGTTATACTCGAAGAATTTCTACCATTCGGGTATCAGTAATTTTGCTTATACAATAATATCTCCCTTACTGACGCCCAGATTGTGCACAAAAATGGACAATTTGGGAAGAGGAGATACGATTATTCCAGCCTTGCGGCACGTTTTTGTAATTGTTGACAATTCGAAACTGTAAAGACGAACCGCAGGGCTCGAATAATCGTATCTCTTCTTCCCAAATTGTTCCCATTTTTCTGCACAATCTAAGCGTCAATTAGAGAGACATTACTGTACCTGTTTATGCATCGGTATTGATTTCGTAGCCTTCGAAATAGGTCACGTCGGAAGCGGTACAGTAAATACTCTCAAATTGTCCCTCAGCTCGTACACAATGATGTACAGTAATGTCTCCCTAATTGACGTCCAGATTGTCTCTCTAACTGATGCTTAAATCGCCCACAAAAATGGACAAAAAAACATGCCTTGAAGCTTGTTTTTATAATCGTTGACAATTCGTGACTATAAAAACGTAAAGCACGACTAATCGCATCTCCTCTTCCCAAATTGTCCATTTCTGTGGACAATCTGAGCGTCAGTAAGGGAGACATTATTGTATTTCGTAAGAGGATGCGTTGAAGTTCTACAGAAATGTTATATCTGTGAAGACTATTGCTAACCCATTATCCGTCAATGTCCTACGACACTTTTTAAAAATTTTTTTCTTTCAAAACCTGCAACTTTTAAATAAAATACAGGCATCCGAGAAAGTACGTGCTTCCCAAGATCCAATTAGTAATACAGTAATGTCTCCCTAACTGACGCTCAGCTTGTCCACAAAAATGGACAATTTGAGAAGAGTAGATACTATAGTTACTAGAGTAACTATAACAACGAACAGCAAGGCTCGAATAATAGTGTTTACTCTTCCCAAATTATCCAGTTTTGTGGACAATCTGAGCGTCAGTAAGGGAGACATTACCGTATACTTAAGTCTCTCTAATTGACGCTCAGCTTGAAGACAAAAATGGACAATTTGGGAAGGGTAGATACGATTATTCCAAGCTTTGCGATTCGTTTTTATAATTACCGATTGTCAACAATTATAAAAAACGAGCAGCAAGGCTCGAATAATGACCCAGTTTTGTGGACAATCTGAGCGTCAGTAAGGGAGACATTACTGTATACTTGAGTCTCTCTAATTGACGCTCAGCTAGTGCACGAAACTGGACAATTTTGGAACAGAAGAAACTATTATTCCGAGCCTTGAGACTCGTTTTTATAATTACCGATTGTCAACAACTATAAAAAACGAGCAGCAAGGCTCGAATAATGGCCCAGTTTTGTGGACAATCTGAGCGTCAGTAAGGGAGACATTACTGTATACTTAAGTCTCTCTAATTGACACTCAGACTGTCCACAAAACTGAACAATTTGGGAACAGGAGAAACGATTATTCCAGATCCACGCCTCATTTTTATAATTGCCAATTATCGACGATTATAAAAACGTGATGCAATGCTCAAATAATCGCATCTCCTCTTCCCAAATCGTCCATTTTTGTGCGCAATGCACAGCGTCAATTAGGAAAACGTTACTCGAGAAACTAAAATACGATATTTTAACACAAACCTACGTCCAATTACAAGCAATTACATTTCGTTAATTCGCTGGATGTCTACATGTTAATAGAATAGCAAAAGAATGCTGAATCCACCAGAACAATGGCTGGCTTAAACAAAACTTCATCAGGCCTCCATCACCCCCTCCCCTAAAAGAAATTCCCAGCCCCAGGGAATTCTCGTTATAACAAACTCTTCTTATTAACTTCATTACACGGTCTTCCCGTGTCCCGTGTCCAAATTCTCGAAAAAAAATCCAGCTCGGAACAGAAGAAGCGGCCGCTTCGGTCGAGACGAATCGTTAAACCGTCCCATCCTTCTGCCGCGGAGAGGGATTTGTCATGTTTCGCCGCGTAGCCGTTCGGTTCTCCTTAAACTCCACGGAAAAGAGAACTCTCGAGCGATTCGCAGGGTCGGGCGAGCGAAAAAAGCCACGGAAAGAAGAGGTTGCGACGACTGGCGCATCCGTTAAATTACAATGGGAACGTCGTCGCGAGCGCGCTGCGGCGTTTTCCTCCGCATGTGTGGAAAGAGCGAGGAGCGAAAGGGATGAGAGAGAGCGAGAGCGAGAGAGAGAGAGAGAGAGGAAACGTATCATAAGTTACCAAGCAGGCGAAGGGACCCGTGACGTCTCCGCGCAGTCCATATTTCATGCTTTTGTTCGATTCTGTCGGGCATTATTTTAGGTTACGTCGAGAAATGCTTTCTGGATCGCGGTTTACCGATTTCTTCCCGCTCTGCTCCTCTCTTTTCTCCTTTCCTCTCTCTCTCTCTCTCTCTCTCTCTCTCTCTCTCTCTTCCTCTCTCTCCCCCCGCCCTCCACCGTGGCCGATAACCAGGGGAGAAATATGTCGAGTTTCCTGCCGGCTGGCCAGCCTTACGAGGGCTCTAATGCAACCCCCGTGTACGAGCCATAATTTCGTCCTCCTCGCCTATCGATACTCGATGTTGTTTGCCCTTTCCCGTCCTCGAGACGGACAAATAATATCCAACGATCTGCTCGACGACCGGCGAGAAACGGTTAATTCCAAAGTATACAGAGAAGTGTACGGGTCGGATCGTCGCCGCGATGGGAAACGCACACCCAACCAGCTTTCTAATCCGATTTCTCGGGAGATCAGCCGCAAACATTGCGATCTTTTCTTTTTCTTTTTTTGCTTTGGGATCTTCGTGGATTTTATTGAGGAGACGACGAGATGGAATTTTATTCGATGGAACCGATTTTTCAATCGTATTTGTACATCGGTGTCCATTAAAATGCTTGAATCGGAACAAATTGTTCGATGTAATGTAAGAGCAGAGGGAACGAGATTGATCAAAGCAATTGCTTTTGCAATCCTCTTGAACATCATGGATGTTAACATTATTTAACTTAACCCTTTGCGCTACGATCTTTTTCATAGATACTGTGATCAGGAGTTCTATTTTCTTTTTGCTTCCAAAATGCACCATTTTTACCTTTGTAATACTATTTATTTAATTATACTATTAAATAATATAATTACGCGATTATAAATAGTTATACTGTTTAAATAGTATAATTACACGATATTATAAATAATTATACTATTTAAATAATATCATTGCACGATTATAAATAATTATACTATTTAAATAGTATAATTACACTATATTATAAATAATTATACTATTTAAATAATATAATTGCATGATTATAAATAATTATACTATTTAAACAATATAATTACACGGTTATAAATAATTATACTATTTAAATAGTATAATTACACTATATTATAAATAATTATACTATTGAAATAATATAATTGTATGATTATAAATAATTATACTATTTGAACAGTATAATTACACGATTACAAATAACTATACTGCTTAAAATTTATCTCTGCAAGGACAATAATTACCAGCAGTCTCGTCGCGACCTTCCTCGAGAAACAAACAAGGTTTAATTCGCAAGTCTCCTAAAAACATCGTGTCGCACATAACAAACGTGCCACTCACAGTCTTAAGACAACAATACACTGAAGCACATGCTAATGATAATAATTCGATGTCCCCATCTAAACAACGATCGCGATTACTAATTCGTATATCATAATCCCGCCATTAGGATTCAAGGTCGACGACTCCGCGCTCGCGACAAGGTTAATGCAACCGCGGGGGTTCGTATGCCTCGAGTAATTAATCTAAAAGTTTCGAACACTCGGGAATAAGCCGAAACGCGGTGCAAATATCGCCGCGAAAAAAAAGACGAAAGAAGGGTTGACGGGTGGTGCCGAGGAGGGTGGGGGAGGGGGGGGGGAGTGTGAGGGCAGCGTTTCCCAAACGATGCAGAGGGTTGCGGGGCCGAAATTGAATTAATATGCATAGCCGCGCGAGCGAGTGCCGTCCGGGCGGACGGTGATGAAGCGACGAAATCTATCTCCGACGAGCGTCCCGGTGGCTGGAGAACAAACCTGTAATTTGTCAGAGTGTAGGTCTCTAAGCCCCGGCATTATAATTTACGCCTATGCAGAGAGCAAACTAGAAAGGAAGAGGAGAGAGAGGGTCAACAGCCCCGGACAACGCACGCTCTCTTGCCTTTCTACCGGGAATCGATCGGGTCTGGAATATCAGAGCGCGGCCCCCTGGCAAAGTATTCATGGCCGGCGACTAGTTTCGTCCTGGAACTAACCGATGAATTCCTTATAAGGCGCCATGAATTTAATGGCGAATCAATTGCGGATCACTAACGAAACTTGCGCCGACCTCTGCCACCGATTTGCGACAAGGTTCGCTTCCTGCTGCAAGGATTCTCTTGGTTCATGGCTTTCATTCGACGCCTTTCTCTTTGTACAGTAGTGTAATGTCTCCCTAATTGACGCTCACATTGTCTACGAAGATGGACAATTTGAGAAGAGGAGATACGATTATTCGAGCCTTGCGGTTTATTTTTATAGTTATAAATTGTTTACAATTATAAAGATCAGCCACGAGGCTCGAATAATCGTATCTCCTCTTCCCAAATTATCCATTTTAGTGGACAATCCGAGCGTCAGTAAGAGAGACATACTGTATATTCCTCGGAGAACCGCGGTCGATATCGGAACCGAAACGAGCGATCGATCAGGGTTTTTGCTTGCGCATAATCGAACATTGGTTTCGCGATAACGTTAACGATAACATTCGTTTCGCTATTAGCATTGATATCGAGGATGGTCGCAACCGTGACAAGAAGAATTAGCATTTTATGCAAACAGATCGTTGAGATTGCGAGAAATTGTTTCGGTTTCGAATTCTTGGGCCGCCCTTCGTTTTCCTTTCCCTCTCGGAGACACTGCTTTCCTTCCATCCCGGTGATAATTATTTTCGAACGATCTTGGCGTGACGACGATCGATGATTTCTCTGGATTTTAGTGGGGATAGGGATAGGACACCACAAAGAAACCAGAAACTTTAAACTTTAAGTTGCATAGCAAATGTGTAGGAGACAGGCTTAGAAATAATAATAAACTGTAATAAACAGTTAATTTTAGCGATATTTTTAGCCAAAGTAATCAGAACGTTTACAAAAAATTGATCTACACTCGCAACCACATCTGTCAGAAAATCCATCCTACTAGTCTCAGTAACTGGTCCAAAATTTTGCTACCCACCTAAGTGGACCAGTTACTGAGACTAGTGGGATGGATTTCCAGACATATCCCAAAAATCTGGAAAATGAATTCCACTAGTCTCAGTAGCTGGTCCAAAATTTTGCTGTAGACCTAGGAGGACCAGTTACTGAGACTAGTAGGATTGATTTTCAGACATATCCGAAAAATCTGGAAAATGATCTCAAAATTTTGGACCAGTTACTGAGACTAGTAGAATTCATTTTCCGGATTTTTGAGATCTCTTCAGAAATCAAACCCGCTAGTCTCGGTAACTGGTCCCCCTAGGTGTACAGCAAAATTTTGGACCAGTCACTGAGACTAGTGGAATTCGTTTTCCGGATTTTTGGGAGTGGGAAGTCATGTCATAACTATATGTCTAGATAACACTAAAATGAAGTGTTTTTTTTTAAAGACATCCTCCCTCACTATATAAGTATCAGGACACTACTGGTTTTGCATAAGCAATTCATCATTTAGTCGATCTTGTTCGACTTAGCCTAAATGTTAACCCTTTGCACTCGAAGCCATTTCGACTATAAATCTAAATTCATTTTCCTGGGTATTTTCATTTTATATGACAAAGTGCATTTTATGCATATAAAATTTAGTCTTGTGACTCATACAATAATTAGAGTTTTAATAAGTTTTTGTATCTATGCTTTTATAACACCATAAAAATTACCTTGGAACGTGATACAACAATTTTAGTGGTGTCACGGGGTCACCACTCGAGTGCAAATGATTAATTGACCGCTTTGCGAATAAAACTCGTAGAAGATCAATCGTTGGCGATTTAAATTCACTTTGGGGTAGTTTTCAGTGGCAATCGAAAGATACCTTAGAACAAGTTAGAAGCATCTCGGGACGTTTTTTGAAAAGCGAATAAAAGGGAAATAATTCAAAAAAACACATTGTAACAAGCTAGAACCATCTCAGGAAGTATTTTGAAAAGTCAGTAAGAGGAACAGGGGAAATAATTAACTCTTTGCACTCGAGTAACGACTTTGAGGCGCCACTAAAAATTGATATACTATTTTTATTGTAATTATAATTGTAACAACATCAAATTCGTTCACATGTAAAAAAGAAACTGTTAAAATTGCAAGTACTCTACGTGCCAATAGGCTCAGTTTCATACGAATAAATCGTACTGAATCATATAAAATGGAAATACTGTGGATCAGAAAGCATGTTTTTGATTTCGAATTAAAACAGCTTCGACTGCAAAGGGTTAAAAAACACTACGGTCGAGGTTTGCCGTAAGTGGAAGTAGTGAATCATAGCCAGACGTGGTGCAACGTGTGCTCGATGACACACGTGTTCCGATGAAGCCTCGAAGGCCTCATTTATCTTTAAATGAAACCTTGCGTCACTGTATGATACTTTATGCCGTTACTTTTCACAAAAAATGTATCCGAGCCCCTAATAACAGTGCGGAGTCATAGTCAGGAATAGTGCAAATAGTAACAAATCGTGGGATAGAGATATGCAAAGCAGGACTATTGGTTCTCCTTGATTGTTAATGATTTAAAAACGCAGTCGAAATCGTAACTATTTTATTCTTTATATTGTTACGAAAAAACAACTCTTAAATTTTCTCCAACCTGTTGCCAAACTGCTTGTTGTGTTCGGGATCGCATTTTTCTAATTTATGGAAAGTTCGAGGATTCTTATTTTTTAGTACTCGAAGCTTAAATACTTTCGCGAATATTATACATTTTCAAACTTTGCTAAGCAAATCTGTTGATTATTTGTAGAAGAATAGAGCACGAAGATGTAACGAAATCGAAAGATATTATTGTATTAAATACAAGTATACGTATATTCAATATCATTAGGGGGAGTAAGATGCAATGATGGTTTCTTTCAATTAAGAGTAATTACGGTGTCCCTCGAGCAGCAACCCGCATGCCATTGTTGCAGATTACTTCAATCAACGCGCGAGTCTACACCTAATCCAGAGTAACTTAGCTGTTCTCTTTTTTTACAGTCGCTCATTGAAGGTCGTTTAGGACCTTAATAATATTAATCAAACTTCTTGAAAATGTTATGACAATCTCATCGTCAAAAAATGTACAGTCATGTATAAAGAATGCACAGTAAAGGGCCTAGTCGATTAAGATGGTCAAAATTACCGTTAGAGGTTTTTTTAATGAGTATAATACCGTTCGATAGCTGACCAAGGAAACACTCGTCTTGAGGGAAATTGCAGGGTTAAATAGATAAAGGGTTAAATAGCGCTCTTCTCCGTCCATTTCCCCCATTCGGAGCTTTCTAATATTTTGAAAAAAATGAGACTCATGTCGAACATCAAGCCGCATATTATAGAATTTTTTCAGATTTTTCGGCTGCAAGCTGTAGTTATAAAAAATGGGAAACCAAAAGAAAAATCGGAAAATTGAAGATTCCTCGAAAATTAAAGTATAGGCTATTTTTATACTAATTCCCTGATAAGCTGCTATCGCAAGCAGTGCGCTGAATTTTTCTCAGATTTTTCGTCCGGCTGCGTCATTGTAAAAAAAAAACAATTTATGCACGATCCGAACGTCGCCTAGGAAGAATTTACCGTATTTCCGAAGCTGATAATTACGTTGAAAGGTATGAAATTGAATTTATTATTGAATCGTATATTTCTAGAATAAATCAGTTGTCTTGGGCGCGATTCTGGACACGTCTGCCGATCCTTCTGTATCACGAACGATTCAGTGGGCCGACAAAACTCGCAACAAAACTCGCTCGTCAGCGGCGCACCCGAACCGCTTGTATTACCGTCGGAATAGGGGCGGACATTGTCGAGCGGAATGGGACGAGGCTCTCGGAGTGCTCTCTCTTAATCAGGATCGTTAGTCGTCGCGGCTCTCGGGAGAGCCGGTTTATTCGCGCGCATATCGCTAAAGGATATTCATCCAGTAGTCGAAGGAGGTCGGACAGGGAGACTGGGCCGCGTCGCGTTCGTAAGACGACGCCGTTTCCGGTTCTCGTTTCCAGGACCGGCCG
Source organism: Megalopta genalis (assembly GCF_051020955.1). Lineage (NCBI taxonomy): Eukaryota > Metazoa > Arthropoda > Insecta > Hymenoptera > Halictidae > Megalopta > Megalopta genalis. The sequence continues at coordinate 2,299,813 of NW_027476093.1, forward strand.
CGGAATTAATTGCAACGACCGTGTCTTAATTGGTAACGAAGAGCATTAAGATCTCGCGTAATGTCTTTCCCAAAGGCGAGAGAGATCCTTGTGGAACGCCGACGCGGATGGAACGAGAAATCCCACCGTGTCTCCAGACAGTCCAGACAAACGTCGGGGCGGGGGAGGGACGCGGGAGGACGGGCTGAAATAATGTCGGCCGTGTTTGCATTAGCTATTCGCTTGACCCTAAAAACTGTCTGAACTGCGCCGATAGCTGCTCGTAAAGCCCGGGAATATCGTCGCGGAATCACGCTCGAAATCTGAAACTCGGCGACGCCGGCTAATCGCAGTCCCCGGGCGATCGGCCGCCGAGATATACCTCTGGAAATCAACGAACCTTGAGACAGTTTTTAAAGTTTCCTCCTAGCACCTATAACTCGACGACCGTTCCTCTTTTTACCTTGGACGCGTTTACGAGGACGCGTCTCTGCTCGGATTTCTCCGTCGCGAAAATCGTTCGAAACGCATTGGTAGCAAGATCATGCAAGAACGCTGGGTGCTCTGTGCGATAACTTGTGCACTTATAGTCTCGTTTTTATAGTTATTGGCAATCGGTTGTGTTATTAAATTGTTATTCAATTAAATTGTTCCCAAGTTGTCCATCTTCGAGCGCGAATTAGGGAGAAATTACTGTAAGTCAGAACTGATAGTAATGTCTCTCGAATTGACGCTCAAATTGTGCACAAAAATGGACGATTTAGGAAGAGGAGGTAATAAAAGCAAACGCAGGGCTCCAATAATCGTATCTCCTCTCCCAAAATCGTCCATTTTTTTGGACAATCTAAGCGCGAATTATGGAGAAATTATTCTAAGCTAGAACCGATAGTAATGTCTCTCTAACTGACGCTCAGATTATGCACAAAAATGGACGATTTGAGAAGTAGAGGAAATAAAAGCAAACGTAGGGCTCCAATAATCGTATCTCCTCTCCCAAAATCGTCCATTTTTTGGACAATCTGAGCGCGAATTAGGGAAAAATTATTGTAAGCCAGAACCGATAGTAATGTCTCTCTAACTGACGCTCAGATTATGCACAAAAATGGACGATTTAGGAAGAGGAGGTAATAAAAGCAAACCGCAGGGCTCCGATAATCGTATCTCCTCTCCCAAGAGACATTGCTGTACTTCGTAACTGTCACGAAACTTTTTCGGTTCTCCGTAACTGTCTCAGTCAGAACCGACGTAATAACATTTTGAAACAGTTATTTTCGAAACCTTTTCAATCCCTGCTAATAACTATCTTCGATGAAATCTGCGCCTAATTCCTGGATACTAAGTTAACTCGGAATATAACAACTCAAAATGATTTCTGCTAATCCTGCGTTTAACCAGAAATGCGTTATCAATTATATGGTAACGTCTCCAGCAAAGTCGACGAGTGCTTATGGAAATTTCAATTCTCAAGATATTCTACTCCGAACTTTTGAAAAATAAATCTTCCTCTGCCTTCGGAGGAAATGAAAAAACCCGCGGTAAAAGCGCTTGCTTTTCATCGGAAAAGCGTTTTCAATTGTATAGTGACGTCGCTAGGACTCCAACGACTCTGTGCAAACGTAGAATCCAGCCTGTACGTTGAAGAAAAAAAGAAAACAAATGAATAGTCCCTGTATCTTCAGAATTTCCCAGTTGAAATCTCCGAAGTGAAGCCGAAAAGCAGCCGCGTAAGAAATAAAAAGAGCACAATGTTCGCGGACGCATTCGGCCGGCAGAGCAATCAACAAAGTCGCCGCGGTGTACGAAACGCGAGCATCCGATCAAAAAATATCTGGGAGACGTCGGCAGTAAACCGGCGAATCTCCCGCTGGCCGCATAAAAAAGTTCCGTTGGAAAGTTCTCGCGCGAATACTTACCCGCCAGCGAATCGATGCTTCGTGGAACCGTTCCTCGGTACGGGGAGGGTGGGTGGATGGGGGGTCGTGGACGTTCCGCGGGGTCAATCCTTTAGCGGATCGCGTGTCTTCGGTCGTAGACATGACGAATACGCCACGGCCGGCCGCACAATGTATCCGGCTTTACGAGCGGCCACCTAGAAAAAGAGGAACGAGAGAAAGAAACAGGCTCTGGGGCGAAGGGCGGGCGAAAGAGGGGCGGCCGAGGCGGTGCCAGGCAGATTTTATTACGTTATTTTGTTAATGCACTGTGGCCCGCGGTGATCCGCGCGTCTCCACGAGAAAATATGATGTCCCTACGGTCAGAGAACGGGCCATGAAAGCCTTTTTATGCGTTCATCCTTCGACTCGCCGCGGAGCTTCACCTACGAGAGCATCCCTGCGAGTTCGTGCGCCGGCACGGCGCGACGGAACTCTTTTAAACACCGGGGGATGCCGGGGCTGCAGTCGGCCGGGATAAGGGCCGAGGAGGTTAATAAACCGAGTCGCGACGGAGACAATAAGACACTGATAAGAAGGAAACATTGTTTCGGCCGGCATAAATAGAAAAGCAGCAGTGGCCCAACGATGTCGTAAGCAGTTGCCTCACGTACGCAATTTTTGCAGCCGTCGCTGTTTGCGCGACGCTTCCTCCCCCCTCGAATATTATGGCCGCGATTTACCAACCACTGCGCTGCTGACTTGTCTTGCATCCGAGGAGTGACTGAACGAAAATTGACTGTGTTTGTCGTAGGAGCGAACGCGGACTTGTTAATAATTATACATCGTAACACACGATTAAATTCTCCCCAATTGTTCCGCAGCTTCTAAACAAAACTGGACAATTTGAGGAGAGGAGATACGATTGTTGGAGTCTCGCGGCTTGTTTTTTCTAGAAACGAGCTGAGAGGCCCGAAACACACGATTAATTAATTACGGTAAATTCTCCCCAATTGTTCCGCAGCTTCTAAACAAAAATGAACAATTTGGGGAGAGGTGATACGATTGTTCGAGCCTCGCGACTCGTTTTTTATAATTGTTGGCAATCGGCGATCGTAGAAACGAGCTGAGAGGCTCGAAAAATCGTGTCTCCTCTTCCTCATTTTTGTTCACAATTGAGCAACAATCGAAGAGAATTTACTTCGCGACGAGAACAGTAATGTCTCCCTAATTGACGCTCAGATTCTGCAGAAAAATGGACAATTTGGGAAGAGGAGATAGCATTATTCGAGCTTTGCAACTCGTTTTTATAGTTACCAATTTCTCAACAATTATAAGAACGAGCTGCAAGACTCGAATAATCGTATCTACTCTTCCCAAATTCTCCATTTTTGTGGAGAGCGTCAATTAGGGAGACATTATACTGTGTATTCGTCGAATACAGCTAACTGGTTAAAAAGGATACACAGGATGTCCCAAAAATGTCTCGCAATCCGGAAATGGCTGGTTCCTCGGATCGTTTGAAGCAACTTTTTCCTTTACAAAAATGTTCTTCGAGGCACCGTTAACGAGTTATTAACAAAAAACAGTGACCAATTGGAATCGAGTACGGCTGACGCGAGGCGGCCCAGCCAACCAACGCGCGAAGCTCAGTTCCGCTCATTGGCTCGGTCGCTTCGCGCCAGCCGAGCTCGCCTCTCATTGGTCACTGTTTTTCGTTAATAACTCGTGAACGGTGTTACGGAGAAAATTTTTGTAAAGGAGAAAGTTGCTTCAAATGACCTGAGGAATGCGGACTGCGAGACATTTTTGGGACACCCTATATACTTTCGCTGTTCAATATAAAAAAAACGGTGCTATTCCCGGTCAAAGAGCGGTAGAATTAAATTATGTATTATGTAAAACTAATTGGTTAATGATGATTCAATGCAACATAACATTTACCAAATCCTACGGAAGCTCTTATTCTTGAACTCGTTCATTCTTAATCGCGTGCTTCCTTACCTCTATTTACGTGCTATATCGCAACGACTTCGTTGTTTTATTTAATTCGCTTTGCCTTCCAAATGATCACAGCCCTATTATACAGAATGACGAGCACAAAATACGGACTTAGGGAAGAGACAGCCCTGGCATAAGAGAATCCCATAAAAGACACCCCAAATTGCCCGAAGGAAAAATCTAAAAATCTAAGGAAACTCTAAAAATAGTAACGTCGCTAATTACCTATCAATAGATGCGACGGTAAACCGGGAAACAAGTTAAGTAAATATATAAATAAATAAATAAACCGGATATCAGTTAGATAAATGTAAATTCTTCGGATATTTCCCGAGAAATATGAAAGAAGTTCTTCGAACGTACGGTAAAATTCAAAGCGTTAGAGAGGAGCGTTAAATTGAAATTTGTTTAATCAAAGGATACGTCCGCTTCCAAGCTTTCGCAGATCCACGTGGGAGTCCTTTTAAGTGCGCGAAGCGTAAGCGGACGTTGTAATCGCGGAGGCGAAGTGAATAAAACGGGGGAGGGTGGAGTCTTCGAAGCATGAAGCCTTGAATCGCGCGAGTAAGAGTAATTTCTCTGTGGCACGGTTGAAAAACAACCGAAAGCATTGGTCTCTCTCTCCCAATGCCAGAAGCCGGAATGGCCGGCCATTAAAGTGGCATATTTGGACGAAACGCGGCGCGTTCCGGCCGAAAACGATCCCTCGTCGATTCGTTTACGCCGGAGGCTTTACAGCCGGCGTTTAGAGTCGGCTTAAGTACAGTCTTGTCGTCCGTAAGGACCGGCTCATTTCACGGACGGTCTCGCGGAGGCAAACGCGTGTCTGTCAATAAATACGCCTCGAGGTATTTTAACGGCGGCAATAATTTTCGTCGTGCCATAAATCAGCCGTCGCAGCCGGGACGTGTGAAGGGCGCACCCTCCCCGCGACTCCTTTTTCTTCTTACGCGCACCCTTTAACCCGCCCACGAGTGCCCTACGGAACGAGAGTGGTTGGCAAACCAGTTCCCTTGTCCTTACGACAAATGCGTCCGGGCATAGTTCACGCCTCGGGCTGGCGAACAGATTGAAGCCCGTCGAGCTAATTTATGGCGGAGAAATGTCACGGAAGCGTTCGCCTGCTTGTCGCGATCGAAGAAAATATATCACGCCGGCGAGATTTTTCGTAACGATAACGAAAAGTGATAACGAAAGCTGAGGAACGTTGCGATAAAAAAGAAGTACGCGCGGCCGATCGAAATTATTCGTTCTGAGGACTTGACGCTTTAACCCTTTCGGTGTTCACTGAAGCGAGCGTAATAGAAGAGACGTCTACTTTTTTTATATTATTCTTATATTACTCTATATTATTATCGTATCGTGTTAATGCCACTAGATCGTGGTAAATTAAATTTGTCAGAAATATCTGAAATTCAACAGTGAAAGATTTAAAGTTTTTTAAATTCTTTAAAAAGCACGACGTACATCCTTAAGTGTTAGACACAGTACTTGATAAGTTCCACGTATCCAAAGTAATACGAAATAATATTCTATAATTCAGGGTGCCCCAAAATTATGATATTTCTGGGAAATATGGGGTTCCTAAGATCATTCGAAGGAACTTTTTCCTTTACAAAAATTTTCTCCGAGGCATCATTTACGAGTTATTAACGAAAAACACTGGCCAATGAGAGGCGAGCTCTACTGGTGGGGGGACGGGCCAGCCAACGTGCGCGCGAAGTTCATTGGCTCGGCCGTCACACGCCAGCTGATTTCGCCTCGCATTGGTCACAGTTTTTCGCTGATAACTCGTAAACGAAGCCTCGGAGAAAATTTTTGTAAAGGAAAAAGTTGCTTCGAATGATCTCAAGAATCCCTCATTTCCCGGAAATGCGATAATTTTGAGACAACAAAATTATATCGTATATGTGCCAGTAATTTTACAATAATATATTACAAAATATATCGCTAATAAGCCCGTAGGTGATTTCACAGCTTAATAATGATAAAAAAGAAAGTATGCTCCCCAGTTTCCGTGCCTTTTATCGCCCAAAACAGCAATCAATCGCAATGTAATTCCGCGTATCGCGTTGACTAGAACGCGTCTCCGGCATTTTAAGCGAAACATTAAAGCGAGAAACTGCCGGGAGTCACATTTCCTGTACAACGACGACGGCGAAATCGTTCGGTTCAATTTGCGAGACGATAATTTCACGTTAACGAGCAATTCAAAGGAATATTTGGGCGGGCGTATCGCTGTTAATGAAATACACGTTCCTCTATGTTTGCTAAGCCGCAGTCGTTTAACATTCCTAGAGGCGTGCGTGTCGTATTGATTCAGCGAATGTGCACGCGGTTACCCGTGACAGCAGTCTCGGTAAATTCCTTACCTGACTCACGGGGAGTACCTGTACGTCTTCTAACCTATTTGCCGTGAGATAGCATCGCTCACCGGGAATCGGAGTGGTGGGGAAAGTAAATTGTTGTATACCGCTCGATCATATTTCAAAGCAGACCTGTGCGCATTTTCCAATGCACGAACGCCGCGAACGTTAACTACGCTGTGATAAAACCAGGACCCTCTCGGCACTGATAACGGCTCCTCTACCGATCCGTATCAGGTACAAAACGGCTCCTATTCAATTGATTCACCGCTTAATCCACGACGATGCGATCGGTTTTACAGTCTCCGCGCTGCGAAAGATATTTATTGCGACGAACAAGCCTTCGACGAGAGCAATTCTAATAAATAACTAACGCGATATAATACAAAAGTAAATGTAAAAATATATAAAAATTGAGAAAGAAAGATGGATGAACCGTGTTGCTTAAGATTATTCGATCAAGAGCTTTAAGAATTGAATATTTTTATAATATTATATTAATATAATTTATTGCAACGAACAAGACTTCGACGAGAGCAATTCTAATAAATAACTAACGCGATAAGATATAAAAATTAATATAAAAATATATAAAAATTGAGAAAGGAAGATGGATGAACCGTGTAACTTAAAATCATTCGATCAACAGCTTTAACAATTGAATATTTTTATAATATTATATTGACATAATTTATTGCAACGAACAAGACTTCGACGAGAGCAATTCTAATAAATAACTAACACGATATAATATAAAAATAAATATAAAAATGAATATAAAAATTGAGAAAGAAAGATGGATGAACCGCGTTGCTTAAAATTATTCGATCAACAGTTTTAACAATCGAATATTTTTATAATATTATATTGATATAATTTAGTGCAACGAACAAGACTTCGACGAGAGCAGTTCTAATAAATAACTAACGCGATATAATACAAAAGTAAATATAAAAATATATAAAAATTGAGAAAGAAAGACGGATGAACCGTGTTGCTTAAAATTATTCGATCAACAGCTTTAACAATCGAATGGCTGAGAGAATTATTGAAGACCTCTTGGAACTCCTTTCAAGCTGCAGTAATGTCTCCCTAATTGACGCTCAGATTGTATACAAAAATGGACAATTCGAGAAGAAGAGATACGATTATTCGAGTCTTGCAGCTTGCTTTTATAGTCGTTGATAATACGTGACTAGAAAAATGAACCGCAAGGATCGAGAATAATCGCATCTCCTCTCCCTAAATTGGCCATTTTTGTGGACAATCCAAGCGTCAGTAAGGGAGACATTACTGTATTGTGCATTTACGACGAAAATGGGTATATGAAACACGAAATAGTGAAACTATCGAGACTATTTGACAATTTAATTCGACATTTGACATTTTAATTATTCATAGCTCATTAAAATTATTCAAACCGGGAATACATGTCTAATCAGTTTTTCTTTCTGGCGATCGATGCACGTACAGCAATGTCTCCCTAATTGACGCTCAGATTGTCCACAAAAATGGACAATTTGGGAAAGGTAGCCTTGCGAATTCGAGCCTCGCAACTCGTTTTTATAGTTACCGATTGTCAACGATTATAAAAACATGGTGCAAAGCCGGAATAATCGTATCTCCTGTTCCCACATTGTCCATTTTTCTGCCCAATCTAAGCGTCAGTTAGGGAGACATTACTGTAATTCTGATTTTTCGTAAAAATCCGCGGTCTAACTATCACACGTGGCTACCCAATCAACGTGACTAATCTAACAGGCACTAACATCGAATTCTGACCCGCAGTTACCAGCTGAAAGCACTCGATTCTTCGAAACTAATCTGAAAAATCTTCGAATATCGATCACGAATACATAATCCCCGAACGAAATTTCCATCGAGTCTCTCGAGGCCCTCAGTACGACAGCGAACTATTAAATATATAAATCGTCGGTCGACGCGATTGAATGCGCTGGCAACAGGAGGACAAATAAGTCACGTATCGTCGGAAGCGAGGCCCGGTCGATGGAGGCCCCATCGACAAACTATCGAATTGAAAGGATCAAGGGCGAGCATTCGCGCGCAAAGACGGGAGATCGTGTCCCGCTAATGGTTTCTCGGTAGGCAGGAGGAGCATAATTCGACAGCCGTGAACGCACGTGGCCTGATCGTTAAGAAACATGTTCCCGGCGTATTGCGTGTGCGTACCTGCGCCGGGAGCCAAGCACTTGCACAAGCCTGTTCCAATTTACATACGTACGGGGCCGGGGCCCGATGATCGGCCGCGGCATGTGTAACGAAATCGTTTCCACGGGGAAAGACGATATATCATAATTCTCCGGTGAAAATCGAATCAATTCACGGCCGCCTACTCGCGCGTCAGGTACTGATGCGCGCCGATAAAAGCGACGGGGGATTTCGCGTGAGCGGTAGCGTCATTTCGCTCAGCGAAATGACGCCAACACCACGACGATGCTCCTCTCGATGTTGTCCCTCGTACCTCGTGCACACCGATTCTCCTGCATCGAATCTATTTACGGTTTTATAGCGAATCATATTATTCCGAATGCTACGACTTTGACCTTTCGTCCTGCAAGCGATAACTCGCTCCGAGGATTTGCTAAACTGATTCAACCCTTGCGTAATGGACGCTTTTAACGAGCACGTGGTAATCATAGCTAGATACATTCTAATGCATGAGTTTTCTCTTAACTTATTCTTTTCTTTTCTTTTTTTTTTAGCCACTTCTTTGAGATCGATCGTTTGAATGGACTACTGAAAAGGGTTAAAATAAACCAAACAGCTAGCAATACAATAACTCAGATCCGCATAATCACAAAAAAGGTTTAATTTGAACGCAGTTAAATTATATGAGCCGATTTTTATGATTATTTTAGTAAGAAACAATTCTTAGAAGAATATTCGACACCTGATTAATTTAGTATTATAGCTAGATTAACCCTTTTAGTGCCGGAGGCCGATATATCGGCTCTTGCTGCACTGGCGAGAAGTGTCAGAGCTGAGTTATAGCGCTTTATAATGACAAAATTTTACACATTTACAATATATAAATATAAATATAAATATTTATGTTATTATAATGAAGTATTATGCAAAATTATATCACAAATATATTTATGACAACATAATTTTGTTTCAGCAATGTTATATTACCTATAACAATTACATATTTCGGAAGAGATAATTCTTCCGGCGCTTACCATGTACCTTCGAGTTATTTTTTATGTTTGTTATGTAATATTATTTATCTTGTTACAAAATATATCAGAAATGCAAAGTATATACTTTGTAATAAATGATCTATATAAAATTATGATGAAAAGATGACTTTTTGTATGTGCAAATACGTTTTGTAAGAGAGAACTGGACTTTTACTTTCTTTATGATCTTTTATACCTTTGTTATTTATATAATTTTCAGTGAATATAGAAAATCTAGTGTCATTGTTTTATTCTCTATTTCGTCCTTAATTTACTGCTTTTTGAATCATATAAATATTGTTTCTTGTTTGGTTTTTATGAGCATTTTCTCAAACCCTAGTAAAACCGTGAAATTGGGCCGGTTATACTCGCATAGGCACCTCTTTTTCGCATGGCACTAAACGGATTAAAACATCTATTCTTGTTAGAAACAAGTTTTGAATTTTATTATTTAGAATTTCCTTGCCAATATAATCCCAGATATAATACGAGAACCAGTATATTGAACAAATAAATATAAAGAACAATTATATTGGAATAATATATTCCAAATAAGTTTTTTGGTTCAAGTTTGAAGTAAAAACTATTAACAAGTTACTTTTTAACTTGAAACTTTTCCGATCCCTGTTCTCGAGCGCCGCGCAGTCTAAAGAAATGACTACAAATTAGTAAAAAGTGTTGATCGATGAATTTAAAAATCCGGTATACCAATCCCTCGCACGTACTTCATTAACTTTTTTACGAGCTCGCGACGGTTTTACCACGGGCTTCGGAGAGACATAGAAGCAATCAGCGAGAGACAGCGCGGCGAAACACAGCGGGGCGCAATTAGCGTGATTCGCGGTGAATAAAGTCAATTAAGTTGCAACGGTGACGAGGACGATTTCATCGGTTACGTTATCAGCCGTGCACGACGTATGTAAAAGTGGCTTTTTAAATAATAGCCGGCACGGAAGCGAGGAACCCGGCGCGTCGTCCTGGGTAATATCGGCGAGCCGATAAAGCATAACGAGCCGTGCTTCCAACTCGCTCCCCCTTTTCCAATTTTTCAATTTCCATTTCACGTTTTCCGCGCGAGAGGACACGAAAAAAAAGAAAGAATCCGCAAAGCGGGTTCCCAAATTGCCTCGACGGAAGACGGGAAAAGTGAGTCATATTTCCACATACAGGAGAACGCACCCCTTCCACAGGCCTCCGAACAAAAATACCTTACGACGTGCGCGAGCTTGTAATAGGCCACGTTTTACCATAGCTGTGTCCGTGTACACCGAACACTCACATTCACACAGTAAAGAGAGAGCGGAATAAGCACGTGTAAAAACATAAACGAGAAAATGCAGTACACTGCGGGAGGAAATGCTGGATATGTGCGGAGAGCTTCCAAACCACACGAACGATCGGACTGTTTTTTCGGTGTTGGAGCTCGACAAACACGAACATAAACAAAATGCAATCTATCGATACGATATGGAATCGTTTGGCGACCGGGAAAGTCTAAAGAAATAATCTTTCCCAGAGTAAATACACATAACTTAGGGTAGGGGTGTCAAACTCGCGGCCCGAGATGAACATTTTTGATGTCAAGTATCAGGACGTAAACAATAATTTAATTTTATATATGTTTATTACAATGTACTAGTCAAAATAAAAATATTTGTTTCTATGAACACTGATTTTTTTTTTGCGGCCCACCTAAAGTTAAGCATTGTTTATTTATTATTATGGCCCAAGTTAGCTTTTGAGTTTGACACCCCTGACTTAGGGTATATGAATATTTATATGATACGTTTATAGATAGATTTAGCCTAATTTAAATATGTTTGAATACTATTCGAAAAGAGAATTAGAAAACATTAAAGAAACTTCGATGCTTCCCTGCAAATATTTATACTTTCAGCTGCAAAATGCAAAAAGAATAGAATGCTGTGGACCACTCTTTCATAAACTATAAATATTAAGACTAAGAACAAGAAAAATTTATTTTCCATGTTCAGTGATTCGTTGTACTAAAATTAAAATAAAAACATCCATTAATTTTCGTGTTTTCTTAGACGTACATTTATTAAGATTTCGTAGCAAAAAACATGGAGTAATGCGTGGTAAAATTAATGGCTGTGTCGATAATAGTGCGCTGTTGAAGCAATGAGACATACCAACGCGTAGGAATTGTCGTTACTGACCCAATCTCAAAATTTTTCCGCACAACCTATCTCGATTGAAAATGAACAAGTTGTTGTGCGGCGCGCCTTTTTGCGAGACCGTTTTAATTATTTCTTGGCCCATTATGCCACCAACGATGGCGCACACCGGGCTAATTTGAGCGTACACGTCACCCCTAAATTCGTGAGTAAGTATTAAATATTATCGAAGATTCGTGTACTCTAGTGAATTAATATTTTACATTATACGTACTCTATTAAATCATTTATCGTATCATTGAGCTCATATTTCTTAGTGATCTCTTCTGCTTCGGTTTTGAAATTCTCTGAACCTCTTTCACTGGGCAACGGATCTTTGCCATACTTTTCACGATAATTAAGCATTACTAGAAGCACATGTGTTACGTATAAGTATTTGTTTGCCTTCGTTAAATTTAATTCAGAACCTGAAACTAAACTTACTTGACATCATATAATAAATTTCAGATTCTTTAGGAACAGAAGACTTTTCTACGTTCAAAATTGCTTCGAAAGGCACAAAGGTATCTTTACGCTTCTCTGTTACGGTTATGTCTTCGAACTTCTCTTTCTCTATAGGCTCGCCACTTTCTCCGAGCATTATCTTTTTTGTTTGTACTACATCTCTGTAAAAATTATTCTCTTATTGGATAATTTATTATATGTTTAAATTATCAATACCATGCTAACGTTGATACAACACTTACTCTGCGTATTCGTGTTCTATTAAATCTGCGAAAGTATAGCCAACAGTTCCCCAAACATCTCCGCAAAAGAATTTTACATTATGTTTTCTACATATCTTATTGATTCTCTTTAATTGCGTAATGGTACATTCTGTTGCACAAACAACGTCAAAATTGCTAAAGAATATATCTGGTTTGTCGTCGACGTTGGATGTGTCTGCTTTGATATCGACCATAGAATTTAAATTCTGAGCCCTTTGCAAGGATGCCTCTGCTCTCTAAAGATATAATATATATGAAAACACTATAATATACTACATCTTATACGCTATACCGTATCTTAATAATCTACCTACGTTTTTTCCTATTAAATCTGTAGGTGTTAAAAATTGCGAGCATCGATCCTCGGCTGTTACATTTCTGTGATCTAAAAACGTAACTGCTTTCACACCAGCCAATATAATATTCTTTGCTACTTCTGCTCCAAAACCATTTATACCTATTAATAAAACTTTGGCACCTCGTAAGCTGCAATTAATCGATATTATAGAATTGCGTTAAGATCTTACATTAAATTAAGTAAATAACAATAAAATATTTCTTCCATTGTGAATTACAAATTTTATAGGTTATAAACTAATGTACTTGCCGCTTTTGTGATTCTAAACCCCAAAGACGAATTTGTCTATCGTACAACTCAGCCTCGTGATCTGTTAAATCAACACTTTGATTTTTATCCTCAGCCATTTCGTAAATACTGATTTTTTCCTTAAAATTCTGTAACCGCCAAAACGGGGCTCTCAAGCTGTTGTATCGTGCCGACACCAACACTTGCCCTCTCCTGTTCAAACACCGCTTCGAATATAGGGTAGGTAACATAACAAAATCTATCTACTATATATACTATCTACTATAAAAGAAGTGAACATCGTTAAATAAGATTTGAATTGAAACAAGTAAGTCTGTATATAGCATTTAAATAGAATTCAGATTATAAATGCTAAAATATTTAATAAATCCATGTAGATGATATTGAAATGTAATAACAGTATGTTGGAGGAACTGTTTATTAAATGGCTGGGGGCGTTGAAAGGTTTTGACAATTATGTGCGAGCATTGTATTGTGTGCATTGTGTAGCAAGTTTGTCCAGTAAACGGTGTAAAACAACTTTCTTAAATGTTCACATACAATTTGACATTGCAGCATACGTGAGCATAATAAGAAAAATAACTTACAGGTATATAATTCGAAACATTTAGGTTAATCTTAGAAATGAACTATACGATGATTACAGAAATTCAAAACTACTTACCAAGCGGCACTTGTTATTGAAAAATACTAATATTTTACTAAATTATAAACTGTCACGTTTGCATTACATTTTGTGTAATTTCCACTAATAAAACGATTATAGACAACGAAACGATTTTTACGGTGGCGCCCTCGTCGGACGTCATTGTAAACATTTTTCAAATTTCATTCTTTTTATATACATAATTACAATTATAAATTGTAAAATAGTTTTATGAACTCATATTATGCTTATTGATATTAACAAATTGTAGCAAATAAATAGATACATCCAAACTCATTGCAACTACTATATGAAAATAATTGTTTTTAAAATGATATAGATAAAAAATGCAATCAGAAGTGCTTTTACACATTATCAATGACCTTTTAATCTGAATGTTGTGAAAGCTGACCCCTAAAAAATATTATTCACAAATAACAGTAACCATCCTTGGTATTATAACAATGAACTATATGCAAAGATTAATATTTCCTTAAGATGACTTATACAATAAAAGACAATTGTCTGAAATGCTAATAAATTTGACTTATTTTTCTTTACAGAAACAAACACATGAATCATCAAATATAATGAAAAACTGTTGCAAGAGACATGAACATGTCAGAGGAAGAACATGTGGAAAAAACTTTTGTATATAAGTTTCCAACATGTACAACAAATCAGGAATACGTGTTGGAGATACCATTAAAAATACCATACTATGGCTCGATAAAAGAACTCATGCACCGTATTGTTTCATCATTTAAGTTACCATGTTATGTGGAACCGAACTTACTGCAATCTTTGGAGAACGCTATTAAAGAGCTAACATTACAATTTTATGATGAAAAAGCAGAGAATACCTTAGAGAATGCGATATCAGGAACCACGGACATTGAAGAGATTATAAAAAATTGGGAGAAAACGTATAAACAAAAGACAGTTGATTATGCAGATCCAATTGGAACAACCGATGAGGAGTTATTTGCAGCTGCGTACCATAGATTGGTACATTCTCCATCATTGGAACCCATTTTGCAAGCAGAGCACAAATTTGGAAGGGATGTAACAGAAGTCATTCAAATGAGAGACACACATTATGAGCAACTCACTCAAAAGTTAGTTCCTGCACATTACATAGCGACAACACTGTTCAATACACATTTATATTTGTAAATAGCATTAAATATATACCCAATTCGGTATTTTTATTTCGCTAAATTGCACAAGAAACGGCTATTGCGTTATAACGTTAAGAGACTATTTTATTTGTATTGCCTAACAAAAAAATAATTCGATGCTACTTTTTTTCTGTTATTATATCATGCTAGAAAAGAAGATTTAAAATTCACGTAATAATATCTGTTTTACGCTACCGTGTATATCTTAAATTATCACTTCCATTGACCTTTTTAAGCAGACTATCAATATCAAAGATCACATTCAAGGTCAATGTCTTTTCTCATAATTTAATTGGAAAGAATTCTTTTGTAAGAATCTCGTTAATCATACATTTAGTTCGAAATCATGCGAGAAAAAAATAAATGATCGACAAATTAAATCCTAGTCAAACAGAAGAAATGCGCAAAGCTGTAGAAGCCCTGGAGGCTGGTTCTACCGAAAAATCGATAAACGAGATGGCTGGACGACACTTTGAAGAACAAAGCTTATTGCAAGGGCACTGGGGATCTAGGGTCGACGCGTTAAAATTAGAACAGAGACGTCAATATCGGAATTGGATTATGCGGCTGTTAGAAGAGCAGCAGACTAATATGTTACCAACTCCAATGTACGTTCAAGCATGACAAATGGACAGCTACATCGATATTTTACTAATCTTTAAATGTTATATCAACGCTAGGGGTTCTCCAATGGTGTCGACGCCGCCTATTCGACCCGCCTTAGACAATTTTGTTCACATCGAGGATAAGACGAGCGCGGACTATCCCGTTTTGGAAGAGAGTTTCACCATACACTTGGGCTCGCAAATGAAACAAATGCACAATATACGTATACTAACGGGAGATGTATTAGATTTTTGTAGGATAAAGAAAAGCGAGACCGGGTAAGTTACCGGAGGTAACAATGCAAGCTTGAAAATGAAATAGAAGCGTCGTTATATTCAAAAGAGCTGTTCGTTATCATATAGAATGGATCCAACGCCGCAAAGGCTGCAGACAGCTTTAGGATTATACTCCAGTGATTTGTGCGGATTAGTACTGTTGAGCGACAATCACTTGGGAAGTTATTCTGGAATCACAAAGGGTAACGATTACAAAAAGTATACATATATATTGTTACCTTATCCTCGCAATTGTTTTTCAATATTTTCTTTTGCAGAATTGTGCGCTATATGCCAATTGACAACGGAGTTTCACTTTCCACCGATCGACGAGCAATTGGAGAAAATAAGGGACGACGTTAAGGACGCTGTTGCCTGGAGACAAGCGCATCACAAAGAAGGGATCGAAACGCAGGTGAGAAATTAAAGTAAAAAATGTGCCGTTTATTTTGAAAGTGGCATAAGTCATTTTTTTTAAATGATTATAATTAGTGTAATTGTAATTATTATATTATTATTTTTTAAATTATTTTTTTATTATTTTTTATTATTATTTTTATTATATTATATTTATTAAAATGATTGTAATTGTAATGAGTGTTACCATTAACTTGATTTTTTTGAAAAAGTGACTTATGCCACTTTCAAAATAAACGGTTCAAATGTCTGCCCAATGTTTGACTATGCGTTGATTTACGTGTGTTATATTTAGACGAAGAAATCGACGACGAGTAAAAGCTTGCAGACAGGAGACGTTTACATTACAAGGCACTCGAACTTGGCGCAAGTGCATGTGATTTTTCATATGGTAGTGAACGATACTTTGAGATCCGGTGAGTATAAACGCGCGTGTTTCTTTTGTTGCCAACAATCACTTGCTCGAATGAGATGCTTTCTGTAAATCACAGGCGATATCAATTCGAGACACCCGGCGATTCTGGGATTGCGAAACATTTTGAAAACTGCGTGCTGCAATGACGTCACCACGCTCACTATTCCTGTGCTTCTTGTTCATGAAATGACAGAGGTATTGATAATGTCTCGTTAATCAATCATTCTTTTTTGATATGTTTTACGTTCAACTGCGGATATTTATGCACAATATATTTGTTTTTTTTTTGGTCTTAATATATCTAATGAATTACAAATAATATAACAGTAATTTCAAAGTTTTTTTATCTTCTCACAGGTTCACTTACACATTTTTATCATAAATACGTAGAATTCGTAGTCTATTTATGATAAAGAAAATTATTTGAAATTTTTAGGAAATGACTGTGGCATGGTGCACGAAACGAGCAGAATTGGTTTTCAAATGCGTGAAAGGGTTCATGATAGAAATGGCGTCGTGGGGTGGTGCCGAATTGAAAAATCTGCAATTCCTTGTCCCAAAGGTAATCCAATGATTTAATGCGGCTTCTATCGTAGTTTATCACCACTGAATGCTGATAAATTGAATTACTTGAAATTTAATGTATAATATAGTTACGAAATCGCCATTTGTCTAGGGGATGTCCGAAGAAGTATTTGGCACGCTAGCCACGATGCTACCCAGCATATTTCGTGTATCGAATCCGCTGGTGTTCAAAGCGACCAGCACACCGCAAACTCCAAAAAAGTGAACGGCTGTCTTGCCACTGTTATCGTATAACGATAAAAATAATAAAATATTTGTTACTGTTTATCGGTCATTGTGGCCACGATCATTACGGCTGTAAATTAAGACAAGATGCCGCGAATAAACGCCCGATGCTCTGAATGAATTTCTTGTTTATATTACTTTTACAAGAGCATCATTCCTTGAACGATAATTGCGTCACCCGCTACAATTGTTCACGCTATTAGAAACTATAGAAAAATTCATACATGTTATGCCGAATGAAAAACTGATTGAGCAATGATTTTGTCATTTTCTTTTCTTTTCAATAAACCGTACGAAAAACCTGAACGATTGACAAATTCGATGAATGTAAGTTCATGAAATTTAATTTGGAAATGTAATTAAATATGATAATGGATGAAAATAGATAGAGTTGCTAGTATCCTGGCGATAAACAACGATTAACTTTGTTCTAATTACAGTGAATTAGGGCGATTTATAGGGAATTATTTATTATTTATTTATTATCAGGGAATTATTTATAGGGCGGGACAAAAGTATACGTCGCGATCGCCGCGGTATGATTCTACCACCTAGATTTTGTGGACTGTACATACTACTACCTAGTTATATTACGGACTGTACTCATCTCCGTCGCGGTATGCAATAAATTATCACAAATTTTGTTTGCAATGAGGAGGCACACTTGCATGGACATGTAACGGAAACATCTAGAACTATGCACTTGAAACTTCACTAGTTTCAATTACAGACTATTAAACTGCTTATGTACTTTCGCATCTCCTATTTGCAATAAACGTAGAAAGAACAAAAAATCTAGGGCGAGTATTAAGTACAATTTTCCAAATTATACAACAAAATTTAAATAATGATTTTTAATTCAAGAGTCGTAATATTTTCAAAATATTTGTGTTACCATTTAACATGCCTTGCATGTTAACTTAAATGATTTTATTTAAATATTTATCGTCAATTCGTTGTCACGTTTACGCAAGCCCTTTTCATCTATTCGAATAAAACTGTACAATACGCGAGCGCGCCACACAAATACAACTACAAAATAGTTACAATACAACTATATACGCTGTCACCTCTCATTGGCCAGTGTTTTTCGTTAATAACTCGTAAACAAAGCAGCAGATCGCATTTTCGCAAAGGAACAAATTACTTAGAATGACCTCAGCTACCCCACATTTCCGTATTGCGAGACATTTTTGGGACACCCCGTGTATCCAGCGTAAGATATAGTAAATATTTTATTTGTCCGCCGCCCGTTTAAAAATCAAATTATATTCAATGATTTTTGTGGCCGACTGTACATTTCGCCATTTCCGTCGGGGCGTGCAATAATTTATCGCGAATCTCGTCTGCAACGAGAAGGCACCGTAGAGCATCCAAGTTATCCGCGCTGGTTTACCACTTCGTCCACGCGATTAACGATATCGTCGCGCGAAAATAAATTGATTGAAAAAATACACGGCGACTCGGCCGAACGCGCTGGCCGAACATAAAAAGGAGGGGAACGGAGAAACAGAAGAAGAAAAAAAAGAGAAAAAAAGGAATAAACCGAACGAATGTAAATCGGATCGGAGAACGAATTGGAACATAATCGCGGTTTATTGGGAAGGACGTGCGTCGGTCTCCCGGATTTCGGACCCGCCAGAAACGAGAATTAATTCCGCGGAGAGGATATCGATAGAACATCTTTTTCGGTTTCTCGTTAACCGAGCCGGACGATCCGTTTTCAGTGTGCGATTCATGTTCCTTGTGCGAACAACTCGATGAAAAGCATCTTTCTATCTGCTTCGGGATCGGTTGTGCACAGTGAGAAAAGAACAAAAAACCAGACTGTAAAATTCGAGACTGAAACTTCCAAAGGAACGCAAGTAACAAATAAATAAAACATAAAAGACGACGCGGCGAATTATTAAGGAGACTAATTATTAAGGAAAAAACGTCTAATGGAGGCATCGCAAGAATTTCCAAAGAATTTATATCGCAACTTTTAATCATTCGGATGCTGAGAAGTGGAGTCGAAAAGTCTATCAAGGATTTAACCAGAAAACAGAAATCATCCCTTATAAGCTCGCCCCTAAATACTTTCCACAGTTGCGTGTGGAAGGCCGGAATATATTCGCAATTAAGGAATCAAGTTGTATTCGATTCTGCGGATCTGTTTATCGCGGACGGAGATTACTTCGTGTGAAGTGACCGGTGATCTGTTCGCGATAAGAAAGCGCCGGGTCGTTCAAGAATTGAATAAGCTGCTGGCGCGCACACGGCGGGAGAACCGAGGAAGACGACGGAGGAAAAGAGAAGAGAAAAAGAAACGATGAACGGGTGCATCGGTGGATCAAGCGTTTTCCCGCTGCCTTCTTAATTCGGCATCGCGATCGTGCGCAGAGTATGCTGAGGACGAATTCGCTGCCGTTCCATCTCAGTGTTGTGTGAGGAACACGGTTGTATAAACTAGGCCGACTTATTTCGGAAAAAAAAGAAAGATCGGAGCCGCGTCGCGCTCTTCCACTGAGCAACCGGATTATTCACCCATCGTCTGAACAATGTGGCTCCAGGCGATCACTGTTTTCGCGTTAATTGTCTCTTCGGTCCCGCAGAACACGGTAGGTGGTTGTTGTGCGATGATTTCTCATATTTTTCGCTCGCACATTTGCGTTATGTATATATCCGTCAATGTTAATAGTTAAAGCTATTATTTAAAGCTATTATTGCTATTTAAATTACTAAATAGCAATAATAGCTTTAATATATTACTGCTATTTAAATTATTAAATAGCAATAATAGCTTTAATATATTATTGCTATTTAAATTATTAAGTATCAATAATAGCTTTAATATATTATTGCTATTTAAATTATTAAATAGCAATAATAGCTTTAATATATTATTGCTATTTAAATTATTAAATAGCAATAATATTGCTATTAATATAATATTTAAATTGCTAATAATATAATATTTAAATTATTAAATAGCGATAATATTGTTATTAATATAATATTTAAATTGCTAATAATATAATATTTGAATTATTAAATAGCAATAATATTGCTATTAATATAATATTTAAATTATTAAATAGCAATAATATTGCTATTAATATAATATTTAAATTATTAAATAGCAATAATATATTTAATTATAGATATTAAATTGCATTAAAAATCGGGTTTCTCTGTGTGCGATTTGAATCCAGATTGCCCGCGTTTTCAGATTTGTTGTGGGTGCTTCTAAGAGGATATAATTGCTATATCGATATTTTTTTACGATTAAGAGATTACATGAAAAAGCAGATAATAAATAGGTAATAAATAATAAAGTTTTATGCTACGAAAGCGCCAACACTATATCCTATTTTGACGTCGCCGATATCAGCGGAAACTTATTGATAACTGTTTCGATGACTCAGCCGTATGTAAAAGATGTTCGATCATTTTCGTAGTATCGATTTCAGTGGAAGTCGTTGCGTAACGTCAATCTTTAGAATTTATTGATCTGTGGTGGGAACTGTTTGTCGCTTTTGAACAATTTTTTTTTTGAGATTGCTTGATCTTCGATTGTAAAATGAGTATTAGATTAACGAAGTCCGTAATTTCCTGGCGCGTCCTAAATTCGAATTACTTAATATTTTATCTACCGGAAAGCTGTTTTATCCGAGAGGAAATGAGAACGCTCGTGGCTGAGCTTTTATTTTCGGTATAGCGTCGCACAAAGCGGACGATTCTGTCGAAAAGTCTGGATTTGCTCTGTTCGGTCCTATTACTCAATATATTTTATGAAATATGAAATTACAAAATTTACAATTCGACATTATATTACATTTATTATACATTTATTTTTATTTATTATTTTTATTTATTAATTATTATTTTATACATTTATTATACATTTATATTTGAGTGTAAATATCAACCACACGCGTATTATTTATTTTCTAACTTTTGAACTGCGCCTAAACTTTATTTCTAAATAGTGCGATGTCGATTGTCATTTGATGGTTTTTTTTTGTTTTTCATTTGATGATTAAATGTGTTAGCATCGTTACACAAACTAGGACAGGCTGAGGGTGGTTGCTACAATGATTTGCACCCTGTGGGGGATATTGGTTCCAAAGAAAAAATTATTAAGAGTGTAACTGTTGCGCGAGTCCTAAGAATCAATTTCATATGCATAAAATGCATTTTGTCATAAAAAATAGAAATACTATAAGTTAGAAGAATGATTTTATATTTACAGTTAAAATAGCTTCGAGTGCAAAGGGTTAAGTGTAAAATGGAATATGGACACGAATGGATACGAAGGTTATTTTAGGTTAAGTAAATATATTCACGAAACCCCAACATGAAACAGTTTACGCTTTGTTTTCAAGCAAAATTAAAAAGAACGCCTAGAAACACTCGTCCAAACCGGAATACATATCTCCTTAAATCAGGGTAGTGACTCGATTTATGATCGAGATTTTACCATAATAATATATAAATTAAATATAATAATATATAGTAATATATAAATAATAATATATAATAATATATATATTATTATTATTATTATATTATATTATATATATATATTATTATTATTAATTATTATTGTTATATATATATATATATATATATATATATATGTATAACAATACCGTACGCTTCTTCATGCATTTTAAAAGCAATTAAACCGTCGCCGACAGGTAACATGCTAAAATTGATTTAGTCAAGGAGAATCTTTCCACCGATTCAAATAACGATTACAGAATAATATTACAGTTATCCGATCTTTATGTTGCAGCTCGATCTAGCAGGCCTCGGCATAAAACGGGAAGACTTCTTCTTACGACTCCAGAAGACAATTAATCTGGCGAAAGTGACGAATCTGATCCTTCGTGACAACAAGTTCGACAACTTCGTCGATTGTTCCACTAATCTGACCAGTTTGAAATACCTGGATCTGTCGCAGAATCATCTTCAGCAATTCTTCTTCTTGTGCCAGGACGAGTACAATTTGAACACGTTGAACGTCAGTCGCAATAAATTACAGTACATCACCCACGACGCCCTCAACCACAGAATCCCGAACCTGAAGGTTCTTGATCTGTCGTCGAACGAGTTATCGTTCGTCAATGAAACCATGTTGGAGCACTTCGAGGTAATTTGCTTTCATTAATTAATTCGATATACCTGATTATTCATTATTCATTATTATATTCATTATTCATTATTATTCATTAATCCAATATACCTGAAACACGGCCTTTTTATTCTGCTTCCAGGTTTTGACGTACCTTTCTTTAGCGAACAACCCCATGAACGACGGCATCCACATGAACGCGTTCTCGAACTTGAAGCAGCTGCAGTATTTGAGTCTCAGCAACGTGTCATTGTCCTACGTCTCTGTAGAAATGTTCAAACCGTTAGTTAATTTAAGTACGCTGGATTTGTCGAGGAACCCTATAAGAACCATACCAACGTTACCGAGCACGATAGTAGAACTCGACCTTTCCAACACTATGATAACGCAGTTGAATAACATCAGTTTACCGGACCTGCAAGAGCTGAAATTAAACGATATGCGAAATCTAGAGGTGCTGTGTTTCGACGATCTCGAAAATTTGCCCAGATTAAAAATATTGTCCCTGACTGGTTCGAAGAAGTTAGCGCATCTGACAAGTAACAGGTACGACGAAAGGCGTTTCCCACCACTGATGCAACTGTCGGTAAATAATTGCAGTCTGAGAACGCTCGATCATAGCTTTCTGTGGATAATAAAGAGAATGCCGATTTTAAACTTCGATGGGAATCCTTGGAATTGCGACTGCAGGATGAAATGGATAAAGGAGGACGGGAATAAGACGCTCAGCCGAAATATCAAGTAAGCAAATTGAGTAAAAAATCGTCGAGATAGCGAGTCATCTTAGCGAGATTCTGTGGGGTTGTTTGGAATCGGAGCTAGTCGGTAACTGAGCAAGCGATTCAGCCACCCTTATGGAGATGTCGCTACTGGCACCATAAACCAGTTTATCTTACTTCCGTGTCTTTCACATTTAAAAAATGCAGCAGTATTGTTAAATAATTTATTTATAAAAGAACTCTTATATTTTAAATCTTATTTACTCGTAATTCGATTCTTATTTATTTAGTCAAATTTTATATATTACAAAAACTCTATACTTGGAACAAAGGGACTAATTGGCAGTTCGAAGAAAATTGAAGTGACGTAAATACAATCTTGTTAGATTAAGTATAATGATCTGGTTACTGAAAAAAATTACCACGAATTTAACAATTTCTAATAAATAGACAAGTTTAAACTTTCAACTCTGTTTTCGAATTTTTAAAATGCGCATAGAACGTGTTTGCAGCTTTTCGATAAACTTTAAATTAGATTAGAAAATAATATGCACAAAAAAATTATTTTAAAATAGTGTATATATATACAGTGTGTACACACATCGAAACGATATGCACGATTTTAAAAAATGTTTCGATAATGCAACGGAAGATCTTAGCAACAAAAGCTGATCAGTTTCGCGCATTTAAGGATTAAACAATTAAATAGTAAATATTAAACATAATAACTGTGCTGTTACGCTGCATATTTAAGGATCAAGCAACGAATAAAATGCGAGCAGAAAGATTTATCAGAAATAATTGCAGAGCACAAAGCGAGAGCGGCTGTTATTTTCGCACCAATCTACAGTAATGTCTCTCTAATTGACGCTCAGATTGTCCAGAAAAATGGACAATTTTGGAAGAGGAAATACGATTATTCGAGCTCTGCGGTTTGCTTTGATTGCCTTCACTTCCCAAATTGTCCATTTTTGCGCATAATCTGAGCATCAATTAGGGAGACATTACTAGTAATTCTCCGAGTAATTTCTTCCTAATTCGCGCTCGAAAATGGACAACTTGGGAACAATCAAATTTAATAACAATCCAGTAACACAATCGATTACCAATAACTATAGTTACGAATTGTCAACAACTATAAAAACAAGCTTGAAGTCTCGAATAATCGTGTCTCCTCTTCCCAAATTGTTCATTTTCGTGTACAAACTGAGAGACAATTATAGAGAATTCACTATAAATGGTGAAATGTATACTTCTCAAGCTGAATGGGTTGAAGCACGCGGTTGCATCAGCGAGTACAATAAGTTGTCCCTAATTGACACTCAGCTTGGGAACGAAATTGGACATTTTGGGAAGAGCAGATACGATTATTCGAGTCTTACGGTTCGTTTTTATAGTTGTTGATAATCGGTAACTATAAAAACGAGCCTCGAGGCTCGGATAATCGCATCTCCTCTTCCCAAATTGTCCATTTTCGTGTACAAACTGAGGGACAATTGTAGAGAATTTACTGTATTCCGAATCGATGATGACTAGATCGCGGATATTTCTGCGAAATAAAAGTTCCAAATAATGTTGATGTATTGAAAATAATGTAAAACGTTTTAAATTGCACCTTGCTATCTGTCTCATATTTCATGAAATCAGCTGTCCAGTGATTTTAGTATTCTGCAGTAGTCAAATTTGATGAAAGAAATCAATCCTTCTAGGTTGAATAAATGTCTCCTCTTCCCAAATTATCCAATTTCGTGCACAATCCGAGCGCCAATTAGAGAGACATTACTATCGATTCTGGCTTACCGTAATTTCTCCCTAATTCGCGCTCAAAAATGGACAACTTGGGAACAATCAAATTTAATAACAATCTAGTAAGACAACCGATTGCCAATAGCTATAGCTACGAATTGTCAACAACTATAAAAACAAGCTTGAAGTCTCGTATAATCGTGTCTCCTCTTCCCAAATTGTCCATTTTCGTGCACAAACTGAGCATCAATTAGGGAGACATTACTATCGGTTGTGTAGAGTAATTTCTCCCTAATTCGCGCTCAGATTCTCCCTAATTCGCGCTCGAAAATGGACAATTTGGGAACAATTTAATTTAATAACAATCCAGTAACACAATCGATTACCAATAACTATAGTTACGAATTGTCAACAACTATAAAAACAAGCTTGAAGTCTCGAATAATCGTGTCTCCTCGTCCCAAATTGTCCATTTTCGTGCACAATCCGAGCGTCAATTAGGGAGACATCACTGCAATTAGAAATATGCACGCGGTAACCTGTTTTTAATCTTTCATTTGCATGATTTAGGTGTTACACACCCGAACGGCACCGCGGCAAGCGACTGAGCGAGGTACCTGAAGATGATCTCGAGTGCGAAGGCGACTCGACGGTGTTCTATCCCGTTTTATGGGCTTGCATCATGTTGCTGATCGTGGCGTTCGTATTGGCGATGGGCTTCTTCTTCCTCAGACGACCAATCGGTGCGTGGAGCATCGACCGAAACCGTGACACGGTCAGGTACACGAACGTCGACGCGTCGTCGACCGACATGGTGAGAATTCTACCTGGTGGCGAGACATGCGATCGTAACGGGGAATAATAGGCGCTGGCGCAGGGTGAACGTTGTTGTACGGGGTGCTGCCGAATTTATTGTACCGTCAGAAATTGAACGATTTTGTATGAAAACATAAATGATACAGGACACGGTTTGTTATACGAAAGTCAATCTTTGATTAAACCAACACCATGAACCGAGACTTGGCTTGTTTTTTTGAAAGACGACAGCCGAAGGTTAAATAATCGTACTTGTGTCAGCTGTACGCTGCTGTGTCGCAAATTGTAAAGTATACGTCGGAACAGGCTGTAGTAACTCTAAAAAGATATATTCTTAAGAAATATTTTTGATCTGAGAACGTTTGTCGCGGGTTTCTGAAAAGCATTTCTAAAACGCACAGCCGATGAATACGCAACGATCTCCGAGCGTGTAAATAATAAAACAAGAACTTTTGGGATTTGTATTTCCCGGAAACAGAGTCTCGGATGAAAGATATTTGCCGTGTACTTATATCGCGTATTTTTGCACAACGAGTCGGTCATAAAACGATTCACTGTTAATATAGAAATGTATTAATTTAAGGTAAGCAACTTAATTTAATTTAAGGAGACCGCCGATGTACAGCTTAAGAAGTCGATATAACTTGTACAGAGAGAGAGAGAGAGAGAGAGAGAGAGAGAGAGAGAGAGAGAGAGAGAAAGAGATTCATACACGGTGAATAATTGTTAATAAATAGACTGCGAATTCTGTATTTTCCTTTGACAACGATCTCAGTAAAATTTTTCCGCGCAAACATCCGGCGGAATAATGGTTACATTAATTACATTATATTTGGTTTACGAGATACACGTTGCTCCGGGCAATTAATCTAATCCGCTTCGAGATATTCGGAGGTGTCGATGGGTGAACTGTAAATCAATGACGTTTTGAACTCTTCAGATATTAAAGTCTGGCGAAAGGTCAACAGTGCAATAATCTAGGGGTGACGGAGGTTCACGTTCACGTACTGATTACCGGTTTCGGGCGTCGCAGCCTTCGTGCATTGTGAGTACACGTTTTTTTCACGAATTGTTTTACACTTTATATATATATATATATTCATATATTGTGAACATTTTGGTTATATATATTATTATTATATTATTGTATGTATTTACAATATTTTATATACAATATTATATTATTTTATATATATATATATATATATATATATATATATATATATATATATATTGTATATCATATTATAATATATAATATATATTGGATAATATAGATACTGTATAATATAATATTGAATAATATATATATTGTATAATATAATATTGAATAATATATATTGTATAATATAATATTGGATAATATATATATACTGTATAATATATATAATATCATATATAAAATATTGCCATATAAGCAATAATTAATACACATCTTAAATAACAGAAGTTCAAATATTGTGGACATTTTGGTTACATATAAGCAACAATTGAGAGTTCCAAAGTGAAACGACCGTTACATGAAAATTTACAACAAGCATACATCCGCATTCAAAAACATCCTACACAGTGAAATTGTCATCAAACGAGAATTACACCGAGTATAGAAATAAATTCGAACGAAGCATGCAGGCCGTGTCGCGATCAATAGGCATTGTTAACTGGCCGCCACGTGTCGAAATCTGGGCAAATGCGGTGTAAATGTAGAGGAGGCGGCGTGTCTAGTCATTTCCATCATCCCGATACATCGAGTGGCGTGGCCAAGTACATGCATCGTCCGAGCAACACAATGCGGTAGCCATAAAGACGTCCAATTTTTTTTGTCGGCGTGCATCGGGGCCCGGTTTTTCAAAAACCCTTTACCAATCTGGTCCCGTTGCAAAAACGGAGGAATACGCTCGAGGAACAATAGAGAAACGGTTACAAAGCGACCGACGGCTCATTTCCTTCGAAAGATTCTTTCGGCGAAACGCGTCGTGAGATACGATTTGGCCACGCATCGGCGGGCCGAACGTGTACCTTTTTCAAAGCTCGGCTAATTGAAGCTCGACGAGAGCACCCCTTTACGCCGCGATTCGCGTTGAAGAACATCACATACGTTTCACTTTTATTCAAGGGATGCGCTCTGTGATGTTTTCTGGCCCCGGGAATCACGAGCCGGAGAGAAATTGACTGTGCCTCCGCCGGTTTGTGCCTCTCTTTCCAAAGAGACAATGGAACGAATGGATGCGCTCTGTTCCGGATGAATAACAGCTTCTGTCGTGGAACTGCAATTATTCCCACGTCGAAGTCACACCGAGCAATTGTATTATTTACGAAAAGAGCTGCGATCTAATGTACGAGCGGGGTGTACGCTGATTCGTTGTACAGGGTGTCCTAACAATGTCACGCAACATGGAAATGGCGGGTTCCTGAGGTGATTCGAAGCAACTTTCTCCTTGGCAAAAATGCAATCCGCCGCTTCGTTTGCGAGTTATTCGCGAAAAACAGTGGCCAATCAGAGGGAAGCTCTGCCGGCGCGAGGCGGCCAACGAGTGCGCGAAGCCCCGCCTCGCATCAGCTGATCTCACTGCTCATTGGTCGCTGTTTTTCGTTAATAACTCGTAAACGAAGCGGCGGATTGCATTTTCGCTAAGGAAAAAGTTAATTAGAATGATCCCAGGAATCTCCCAGTTCTTGATTGCGAGACATTTTTGGGACTGTCTGTAGAAAAAAAGGAAGAGACAATAGAGTCTGTTTAATAAGAGGTAAATAAAGAGCGTAGAACAATAAGAGAATAAATCTTGAAGTATTTGGAATCACGGTTAGATACTTTTGTGAAGAACTGGACGTAGATTAGTGGGTTTGCAATTTATTGCTGAGTGATAAACTGGGGATATTTATGGCAAATGAGCACGGATAATTGAATTAGTACAGTGAAACCTCGGGATATATATGTATATATATATAAGTGACGTGAAAACAATGACGGGTAATAAAACAGTTACTTAAAGCGTCAGTTTTAATTTTTATTGATTCGCACAGTAACTTGTTTTGCATAAGGGTTGCCTTGTATTCAGCTAACTTATTCGAACAATAGAAAATTCTGATATCGGAGGACCGGATAATCGAGACTGTGCTACATTCACAAAATTATGCTACATTAAAAGACTGTAAATTCACGAAATCTCCATTGATACATTGTTATCTAAGACATTTTGTGTACCTTAAAAAAATGTTCCAACCTCGTAGGAGGTAATTTCCGTTTTTAATTAATTTACATTTCGTCTCGTTTACAATTCTGTCTTCGTCCCACGATAATAAAAGAGTCGAATACTTCGTTGAAATAAAAAAGCGTGGCGCGATACCGGTGGTAGAGGGGGATGGTCGAAGAATGGTGCTATGAAGATCGTCAGTTTCCATGACGTGCACCGTGATCGCGTGCGATGTAGCGATCAGCCTTTGTACCGAAGCATGATCTTCCTACGGGAAACCTATTGGGTTACGCCCGAAGAGCCTTCCATATGGGAGAACACATTACGCGAGGAAAGTATGGCCAACGAGGAAATCACGTCGTGTGTCGCTGAGTTTAACACTTTCAAATTTGATTGTCGAATAACGCGCAACGATCGGAAATCACGACATTTTCTCCCCCCCCCCCCTTCCGCCCATCCGTAGAACTGTTACGAATATCGATAAACCTTTCACCCTCGCTTCGCATCTAGTTTTTAATATATTTCTATCTGTTTCTAATGATATAATAAAATGATTCTCTGTTCAAATCTGTTTCGTATATTTCTTCAATTATTTTGTTCTTCGAACGTTATTCTTCGGTTGTTTAGGTCTGCGTTGGAAAAAAGGGTTACTCGATCGCCCCGATTCTAATATTTAGGAACATCAATACGTGATATTGTCACTGTTGGAAATAACATCACGGTATAATCACGGTATAATCATCACCACGCACGGTATAATCTTTTTTGGGGGGTAAATCAAGATGAGCAGAATTATTTCTTCCGTAACAAGTCCATCTGAACTTATTATTATTATTATTAATAATATTATTATTATTATAATTATTACTGCTACTACTAATTATTAAATTTACTTATTATTATTATTATTATTATTATTATTATTATTATTATTATTATTATTAATTAACACTGGAACAACAAAACTCGTTAAAACAACAGATTCTAGGTTCTTTATTTTGCAGTTATTGAGATTGTAAAGATGCTTTCGTGGGCAATTACTCGGTATATTTATTTATACTTGGACGTATTTTAAGATAAAACTCCTGCAGCGTCTCGATAAACACGGGCTTGTTATTCTTAAAAAGCGGGGTTATATTGGTCACTTTTAGGGTTGAACTACCGTCGATATTACCGATGCGAACGGGTGGCACAGTGACCCAGTAATCTTGCGAGCAAATCAGGTACCAAATTTGATTCTCCCAATCGTTGCATTCACAACTTCTTAATAACGCGACTGCTTCGGTCACTTCGATAACGCAATCCTAAAATTATAGATTATAAAGTGTACAGCATCTGAAATAGAAAAAGGGCGCCCAAGTAGTCTACGAAGACCAAAGAAATCTCATTCTGCACAGAATCAGTTTTATCAAATTCATTCTTCTCGATTCCGCATCTGTTCTTAACAAGACCGTCGATGATAGAATCGAAAAAGCTGCGTAGATTAGTGCACGATCTCTGTTTCCCTTCGACCCCTTTCGCAAGTTCCCGAAGGCGATTCCATCTACAGCAATGTCTCCATAATTGACGCTCAAATTGTCCACAAAAAATGGACAATTTTCAGAGAGGAGATACGATTATTCGAGCCCTGTGGTTTGCTTTTATTGCCTCCACTTTCCAAATTGTTCATTTTTGTGCGCAATCTCAGCGTCAATTAACGCGTGAAACTTAACAATAATTACCCTCGAATATTACCGTCTGATACACCGATAATTTCTCCTAATTAATTACACGGTGAAACACACTCTTCAGCGAAGTGCAAAATGAGGATAATGACGAAAACAGCTGCCAGTCCAGGGTTTAACTATTAATCCAATAATAAATTCGTTCTTTCTACAGTTGGAAGGAAGCTGCGGGTGCGCGTTAAAATCGTCGAACCTGGTTGCGGGTGGTTCGGTGTGTAAAGAGAGAGAGAGAGAGAGAGAGAGAGTGGGAGAGGCAGGACGATAGATCGGAAGGCCGTGCTCGATTATACCGATCCGCGCTCAATGGAACATTGTGGAACTCCTTTTTGGATATTCCAGAAAGAGAGGTTCGGACGCGGCGCGGCGCGGCGCGACGGAGCGGGACGTTCGAGCGTTTTACGCGGCGATATCGAGTGTCCGTAATTCGAGATCCCGTGCGAGCCAATTTGGCGAGCAAGCGGAAAAATAATACACCGTCTACCAGCGGCGAGGCGCATCGGGACGTCGCGAGCGAGCGCGGAGAAGCGAATTTTTTTAACGGACGAACGTGAAACACGTGGGCAGCCCCGGTCTGGCCCTTGGCCCGATCAGGAATATCGTGTTTCCAGTCAAGCAAATACGAGATTCTCCCTTAAGTCGCCCCGATAGCCCTGTCGATATTTTCGCTGAAAAAGATCGTCGCTAGATGCCTCGGGATAAGACGCAGAAGCAGATCCTAATCGGTGTATGTACGGTAATGTCTCCCTAATTGACGCTCAGATTGTCCAGATTGTCTCGTTTTTCATAGTTGTTGACAATTCGTAACTATAGTTATTGGCAATCGGTTGTGTTACTAGATTGTTATTAAATTAAATTGCTCCCAAATTGTCCATTTTCGAGCGCGAATTAGGGAGAAATTAATGTAAGCCAGAACCGATAGTAATGTCTCCCTAATCGACGCTCAGATTGTGCGCAAAAATAGACAATTTGGGACGTGAGGCAATGAAAGCAATGCTCGAATAATCGTGTCTCCTTTTCCAAAATTGTCCATTTTTGTGGACAATCTGAGCGTGAATTAGGGAGACATTACTATAGATGGAATCGCCTTCGAGAACTTGCGAAGGGGGTCGAAGGGAAACAGAGATCGTGCACTAATCTACGCAACTTTTTCGATTCTATCATCGATGGTCTTGTTAAGAACAGATGCGGAATCGAGAAGAATGAATTTGATAAAACTGATTCTGTGCAGAATGAGATTTCTTTGGTCTTCGTAGACTACTTGGGCGCCCTTTTTCTATTTCAGATGCTGTATACTTTACAATCTATAATTTTATAATGCACCGCGGCTAAAAGATAGTCGGTCACCGCGAATATTAATTTCTGAGTCTGAATTAGGATTGCATTATCGAAGTGGCCGAAGCAGTCGCGTTATTAAGAAGTTGTGAATGCAACGATTGGGAGAATCAAATTTGGTGCCTGATTTACTCGCAGGATTACTGGGTCACTGTGCCATCCGTTCGCATCGGTAATATCGACGGTAGTTCAACCCTAAAAGTTCAGCCCTAAAAGTGGCCAATATAATCCCGCTTTTTAAGAATAACAAGCCCGTGTTTATCGAGACGCTGCACGAGTTTTGTCTTAAAATACATCCAAGTATAAATAAATATACCGAGTAATTGCCCACGAAAGCATCTTTACAATCTCAATAACTGCAAAATAAAGAATCTAGAATCTGTTGTTTCAACGAGCTTTGTTGTTCCAGTGTTAGTCTTTTCTTTAGGTCCGATTTAAAATTTTAGTTCGTTTTATCTACGAGGATTTGATTTTCGATGCAATGACCACTGACAATGTGCAACCGAGCTTGTGGAAGCAGATGAAATGTAAAAGTGATGGGTACTTTAGTGGAGTGCCACATTTAACCCTTTGCACTCGAGACTATTTTAACGCGAGGATGATGACGTTTGTTTGTTTTCTACAGTATTTCCATTTGGTATGATTGTTTTTATTTGGCACATAGGAAATAGAATTTAAATAAAAATGGTATAAGTTATTTAATTATACTCTATAAGTTATTATATATAGAATTATATAAGTATAAGTAATAATGAGTAAATAATATATATATATATATATATATATATATATATATAATATTATTTATTTATTTACTTATACTATAAGTTGTTACTTCTATTATTTGTCAATGTATACAAATTTTAATAACGTGGAAATCCTTTTGGAAATAGCATAGCAATTTTTAGCGTCGCCTCGGAGTCGCCGCTCGAGTGCAAAGGGTTAAGTGTTTAATCCCGGCTTCCGACATTTAATTTGAAATACGTTTTATTCTAAAGCAAATAAATAAGCTCGTTGTACAAAAGGAAGCGATTGTATGATTATCTTCTTAACGTTCTTAGCATAATCTCGTTTAGAAAAGTCCGACTTTCTTGGATTCGTTGTTTCCCAATTATCATCGACACCTACTTCGATAACGCACATGAAAACGCATTTTTGATAACAATCGGAACGCGGTGTCAAAGAAATATCACTTCGCAACGAACCTATTCCTTTTGTGTCATCGTTAAAGTGACTTCGACGATGCCTAAATCACGAATGCTTGAGAATACGAAAAACGAAAATCGACGTTCCATTCGATCGGATTTATTGCTGCGTCCGCTCTAAAAATTATTATCCGTATACACGGTGTCCCAAAAATGTCTCGCAATCTAAGAATAGGAGGTTCCTCAGGTAATTTGAAGTAAGTTTGTCCTTGGCGAAAATGTTATCCACGGCTTTGTTTACGAGTTATTAACGAAAAAAAGTAACCAATGAGAGGCGAGATATGCTGGCGCAAGGCGGCCGAGCTCGCCTCTCATTGGTCAGTGTTTTTCGTTAATAATTCGTAAACGAAGCCACGGGTCGCATTTTCGCTAAGGAAAAAGTTACTTCGAATGATCCCAGGAACTTCTCATTTCCGGTTTGCAAGACATCTTTGGGACATCCTGTATACGTAGACGATACGGCGGCGAGCAACACGCTGAAAAATTCTGTTCTACCGTTTTCATTCGACGAAATCAGTGGCGCCCGTTCACGGTTCGCCAATCGCTGCATTCGGCTTGCTTAACACTTGGCGAGATGTATTTTCGAAGCGTCGCCGCTTTTTTTTACCGATCACGATTCGTTAAACCATGGCTCTCGCATTAACTCAGATGCCCTGCTAATTACAGCGTGCCTCTGATATTTCGCCCGTTTCCTTTCTTCTCGACTTTTTCGTCGACCGACGGCTTCTTTCTCCGGCGCGAAAACTTGCGCGTAATCAGGAACGTAGGTGCTGAAGATGTACTGTGAATTATGGCAGATGATTATTTTTGGAATTTCAACGGATAGGTGACATTCCGCAAGCAAAATTGTTCGAGAAAATGCATCGGTTAAGATGCTTCATTCTTTGTTTGCAAATGCATAAATATGCCAGCATAAATATGCTGGCTTTGGAAAATCTAATTCTTTTATTTCATATGGCTAGATTGGGGATTTATGCGTTTTTACAAATTTAAAATCCATGAACACATAACTACAAAATACACAAGTATTTAATATAGTATAAAACTGTGAGGATATTGGTAGAATCTAAGGATATTATTACGTTATTTTCAATTTATTATTGTTATTCAGGAAAGACATTTTCATCAAACTTGTATTTCTTACAATTAACTCAGATAACTTTTATTTTGCATAAATATTTGCAATCTATATATAATATTTACTGCCACTATTTTTGCTGCAGCCATTGTTCTCGGGGTTTCACCCCTTGCACTATAACGAAGTTTATTACAAAACTGTACTATTAGTATTTCATTATTATAATTTACTAGTTACTATTACTATTTTACTGTTACAAAAATTTATTATTACTATTTTATTATTATAATTCACAATTACATTATTGTATATTTTATGTAGCCATTGTCCTCAGGGTTCCATCCCTTGCACTATAACAAAGTTTATTGCAAAACTGTACTATTAGTATTTTATTACTATAATTGACTATTATATTATTATAATAGACTAGTTACTATTACTATTTTATTATTATAATTGACTAGTTACTATTACTATTTTACTACTACAAAAATTCCGTACACAATCTGGTAAATTCTTACGCTATTCGCTTCGTTGAAATCGAAATAAAAAGGACACTCGAAGGACACACAAAACGCACCCTATTCTTCATCTAACGATTAAAAAACTTCTAAATCGACCCCTGTGAAATAAATCGTACGATACAAGAGTACTAAGAAAGAGTAATAAGAGCAATACACTAAGAAACAAAACAAGAGCACCGTACGCGTAAAAGTAACAATTCCTCTGCAAACAACATCAGCGGGGAATTGCTCAAATATCGCTCTAACCGACGAACACCTTGCAAAGAGTTCAAGGGTTGTCGATCACGTAGCCACCTGGTGGTGAACTTCTTCGACCGATCAAACTGTCTGCAGATAGCCCGTGTCTGCAGAGGGAAGGTTGCCGATGCTCCACGGGGTTGAAAGCTCCGGTTCGCAAGTAGCACACCGAAGCCGGTCGGTGTTCGGCGATTTTTGGCGTTCCGGGGTTTTATCTGATTAAACCATCATAAAAACACGGGTTTATGCGTGTAAGCTCGGCCGGGAATCCGTGGGGAACGGTCGAACAAATGAATAATGAAAATAAAACCCACGATGCTATCGGCAAGCATCACGGGATTACACACGCATCAGCGCGGTTCAGATGAACTTACATTATGGAGTTCCCCGCGAGGGTGGCCCGTACCGTACGTATGTGTGTGTATGAGGGAGAGTATGCGCGCATATGCGAAGCGTTCGCACGCGCGCTCGCACCGTACGTTACGCGTTTACGCGCCGAGCCGAGCCGA
The DNA here is from genome assembly GCF_051020955.1 of Megalopta genalis. NCBI lineage: Eukaryota > Metazoa > Arthropoda > Insecta > Hymenoptera > Halictidae > Megalopta > Megalopta genalis. The sequence goes on from NW_027476093.1 coordinate 2,335,298, forward strand.
GCTGCGCCGCGCCGGCAAAGAAAACAGACTTTTTTCGCCCCCCCCCCCCCGACTCGGGTCACACCAACCCCCTGCGCCTGCATCGACCCAGAACGGATTTAAACGGCAAATCAGGGGTTCCGCGTTACGTATTGCTGTTACAAATGGCAGTTTTCCCTCGCGAGGCCGGTCGACGCGACTACGAAAACTGAATGTTTTTCTTCAACGTGTCTCGATAAATAATCCGTATTGCGGATACGCTTTTTTACTTTGCACGTTCGCCGACGGCGGCCATGCTTTTCCTCTCGTCGCGAAGAAAACGGGATTCGACGTTTGTCGTTCGTTTCGTGTCGCAACGCGTGTCGGTATTGTTCTCGGTCACACGATTCGACGTTGCCGTTGCTTCAATAATTATGAATATTTTGATGAAATTGTACTTGGAATATTTATAAAAATACTTGTGAACGTTTTAATAAAATTATACTTAACTTTTATATTTAATTATAATATAAGCATAATTTTTTATTAAAATAGGGTATTAAAAGTAGTGATTTTATTTTTAAAAGTGTATTAGATGTACTTATATATATATTTTTTGCTTATATTATTAAAATTATATCAGTATAAAATATTATACTTATATTAAATATACTTATATTATAATTAAATATAGAAATTAAGTATAATTTTAATATAAGTATAATATTATTAAAATAGTGTATCAAAAGTAGTGATTTTATTTTAAAAAGTGTATTAAATATACTTACATTTCTTTTTTACTTATATTATTAAAATTATATCAGTATAAAATATTATACTTACATTAAATATACTTTTTTTTTTGCTTATATTATTAAAATTATATCAGTATAAAATATTATACTTATATTAAATACACTTATATTATAATTAAATATAAAAATTAAGTATAATTATAATATAAGTATATTTAATATAAGTATAATATTTTATACTGATATAATTTTAATAATATATTTAAAATTAAAATATTAAATTTGGAACTTAGGACAACCCCTATTAATTTAATAATATATTTAATAATATATATAAAATTAAATATAAAAATTAAGTATAATTTTAATATAAGTATAATATTATTAAAATAGTGTATTAAAAGTAGTGATTTTGTTTTGAAAAGTGTATTAAATATATTTATACTACTTACATTTTTAAATTTATCTTATATACTACTTTATATATATATTTTATATAATTATAATTGTTTTGTAACTGTGTTATGCATATCTAATCACACATAATTTGAAACCACTACCACTTAATACGTAATTATGGCGTACAATTAATTTTTTGTTTGCTTAAAAATAATATTTTTCCTTTTCTTCACGTAACGTTGCACGAAGAACTGTTACTTTCGACCGAGTTTTCATTAAATGCATTAAATCTGGCATTTCTTCAAGAATGTTTTGAATTGAATGAATAAATAATGAATGAATAAATTGAATTAAAAACTCCTTAGTCGAAAAGTTAGTTTAGTCGACGACAGTTTAGTCGATTTAGTTCAGTCGAAAAGGAGTAAACTTGTTCAACGAGAGAAAGAAGGCAAACACCTAGCAAAAGATTACGGAGATCTTTTCGAATTATGGACAATTAGATCATTGTCCATGCATTCTTATCGCGCCATAATCACCGCCTAGCGCACGGTCGCTTTTTTTGCCGGTTTGGACGCACAGCTCCAACGCGTTACGGTGTAAATGTCGTCGCTGTAATGGTCGAGCGCGTCCAGCTTTCCGGGATACTCCGATTATGCCAAGGTGTGAACTTACGGGTCCGTCGAACAGAACCGACTGCGAGCACAAAGGTAAAGTCCCCGCAGACCAAGCCGCTTACGATCAATACCTCGATCCTTCGATCTCTCGCCTAGCCTCTCCGCCTGCGGAGAGTGTCCATTCGACGGCGCACAATGCCAAATGGACGGAATATGCTTCTTAAATACCCAGCGGCCACTTCTCCGGGATGAGAGGCATCTACTCGAGCCCCTGCAATCCGGGGCGAGGCACGTTCCGGCTCGCGGAATAATATCGCAACGCGAATCGAATTCGAATCGGATGCCGGCGACTTTCTGTCGTCGCGCTGCCGTCACTCTTCCTTCGATCTTTTTTTTACACGGTCTCTTGAATTTTCGCTTTGACGCGTCGTCGACAAACCCTAAGCTTCGTAGCTGTAAAAACATCCCTAAAAAATTCGGTTTTTAAGCATTGGAGTTGATACGATAACGAATGAATTTTAATTTGACGCAAAATATTGTATTTAATTGATAATATAATATTATCGTATATTGATATAATATTATAATAATATAATAATAATAATAAATAATTAAAATAATATTATATGACAATACATATTATATATATTTTTCTTATTTTCTTAGTTTCTTAGTTTTTCTATTAATTTCTTCTCTGTTTTCTTTTCAACCTTCGTAACTATGAAAACACCCCCAAAAAATTCTGTTTTTAAGCATTGGAGTTAATACGATAATGAATGAATTTTAATTTGACGCAAAATATTGTATTTAATTAATAATATAATATTATCGTATATTGATATAATATTATAATAATATTATAATAATAAATAATAATAATATTATAATAATATTATAATAATAAATAATAATAATATTATAATAATAATAATAAATAATTAAAATAATATTATGTAATAATACATATTACTACTTTTCTTATTTTCTTATTTTCTTAGTTTCTCTATTAATTTCTTCTCTGTTTTCTTTTCAACCTTCGTAGCTGTAAAAACACCAAAAATTCAGTTTTTAAGCATTGTAGTTGATACAGTAATGAATGAAGCGTGCCATATTTGAGATTTCACCGGATATTTCTCTAAAAAAGGCTAAATTGTGTTCGATAGAAAAGAAAAGGGAGAAACAGAAGGGAAGTAATTGAATAAAATTGTAGAACCAACGGAAGAGAACACTTTGTGACATAAACAATTAAAAATATATAGGATACAATAAAATGAAACTATAACAATAATTTAATGATCCATAGGTCCATACACTAACGAATCACTGATTTCCTGCTTTTTTCGTTTCAATGTAGGAGAAAGTAGGGTGAAAGGGGGATGCAAAGTTATTTTAGCTGTTAACAAAAAATCGGATGGCAAAGTAAATGTTTAAAGGCGTTAAAGATATTCAGTCAACCTCAAACTGTTAGGAAATAATGCGTTTTACCCAAACAAAACGTTTGTTTAACAATAGGAATACGATTTTGCAAAAGTGGCGATATTTCCTGTTTTACCCCACGGGTAGCGTAAAACGAGGTATATTTTTTGTTAAAATATTAACCAATAGACTTATCGCAACTTATTATAACTTATTATTTGCCGTAAATTGTTTACCCGTAGCGTAAAATTAGGAATTTCGCCACTCTCGAAAAAATCGTATTCCAATTGTTAAACAAACTTTCCGTTCGGATAAAACGCACCATTCGCTAATATTGGGTTGGCAACTAAGTAATTGCCGATTTGTTCAATGAAATAAAAAATTTTTTTTACTTGGAACGACGTTTAATCTGTAATGTATTTTCCATTTTGTTCGATGACCTTTTGTCATCTCTCTGACAACTTGAAAATTCCACGCTCGTAGATAGTCTGATCCTCTTCGGCCAAAAACTGAGTTAAGTGAGATTTTACAGCGCGTCATCATCATTTAAAGTTTTACCACGAAGGGAGTTGTCCAGGGATCGAAATAAGTGGTAATCCAATGGCGCGAGATCAGGGCTATATGGTGGGTGTAACATCAATTCCCAACCAATATCCATCAATTTTTGCCGAGTGGACAAAGACGTGTGCGGCCTAGCATTGTCCTGCTGGAAAATGACACCTTTACGATTGACCAATTCTGCTCGCTTTTCCTTGACCGCTGCATTCAATTTGTCCAGTTGCTAACATTCGCGGATAATAAAAAATAACATAATAATAATAATAATAATAATAATAATAATTCTATAATATAACATTTACGGATATCATAAAAAGCGGGAGTGAGAGACATCTATAACTGGAATCGGCGATTACTTAGTTGCCAACCCAATAGTTCAAGCTTCACTGAATATTCTTGGCGGCATTAAACATTTATTTTGCCATCCGATTTTCCGTTAGCAGCAAAGGTAACGTTGCGTCCCGGTTTTACCTCGCTTTGCCCAATGCTGTTTGCGAGCTAGAGCGACACCAGAGATTCTATCGCGACTTTCGCAGCTCTCCCGTAAGCAAGAGTAAAACCGAAAAGCATCGGTCGCCTAATCCCGGTACCCTTAAAACCGTCACGTTCGTTCCGCGAGCTATTTAAACTCTCTCCAGTCTCGTTGTCCGTCACTGTTGCCGTCTGGAAAAAGGATCTTACACCTGAAACGTGGAGGCCCCTATCCTTCTTAATTACTTCCAGATGTGGACGCCGGGCTGCCAAGCATTGCACCCGACAAATATACGGTGTTCGACTTTATTGTCGTGCCGAGGGCCGGACAATGCACCGGTACCCGAAGAAAAGACCTGCGCAAGTTCTGCAATATTACCGGGAACCTGCTGGAACCCGACGTTGAGCCTCGTCGCGTATAGTTTACACGGGGATTTCCCAGCGTCCACTTCGTATCGATAACTTTATTGGTCGGCCAGCGGTTGTAAACTTCAAAATCTGTCTGTCCAAATGTTCACCTTATGGTTGAGTCTTCGTTGCTATCCCCTAACCTCGCCCCTCGTTACCAGCTCGACAACCAACTTTTACGGTGTCTCCGACGATTTCAACATCTGGTGTATTGTTTTCTTTCTTTTTTTATCTAAGCCTTGTTAACGAAGATCTTTCCTTTCGTTCCGACAACGAAGGCCTTCCTTGTTGAGGTGCAATTGAATGGGTACGGTGTTTGAGTACGTGCTTCGTTACCGATTGATGTAGTTTGAATGAATGCTTTAATACAGTAATTGACACAGTGTATTACTTTCTATTAAGTTGGCTTGGATTTGAAGTTTTTTATTTATATTTTTTATCTTGAATCTGATAATATAATATAATATAATATAATATAATATAATATAATATAATATAATATAATATAATATAATATAATATAATATAATATAATATAATATAATATAATATAATATAATATAATATAATATAATATAATATAATATAATATAATATAATATAATATAATATAATATAATAATTTTTATGGAACAAAACTTGAAATATTTATAAAATAATAGTACGTAATAATAGTGTTTTTTTCAATGATCCCTGGGCCTCAAACAATTAATCCATGAAGTTCTTTCAATATATTAGGTTGGCCAATAAGTTCGCGTGCGGATTTCATAAAATACCCCTTTCATAAAATTCCCCACCCTTCCCCGGAAAAAATCGCCCCGAGTGCTCTTTAACAGCCTCTTCAAAACTGAGTTTCTTTACATTTAGAGAATTTTGCCTTTTTTCCCTTTTTCAATATTAAAAAGCATGATAATATTATGCTATATAATATAATATAGCTATATTAATCTATACAGCTATAATAATATAATATGAAAAATTTTAAAAGCGAGAGTTTTTTAATCAATATAATAATTATTATATATTATATTATTATTATATTAATTATCATAATACAATAATTATTAAAGACATTTTGCTAATTGTCTACTACACTAAACCCTCAATCATCTGAACAACAAAAATTCGACTCACTTACTTCAGTTTTAAAATAGTAATCGCGTTTTAAAAAGGTGTACGAACACTTTTGCGGGCCACTGTACACACACGTGTGTCCGATTTACGAAGTACGTCCCGTGCAACAACCATTTGTTGCATATTTAACGCCGCGGCGTTTATTGCCATATTATACGAACTCGGTTCGCGAAGAAACCCCCCTGCCCCCTCGACACCATTAAACGACGACAATGCACTGGTAAAACGATTAATCTCGGTGCGGTATTCTTCGCGGGGAGCTGCGCCCGAGGCCGCAGGCTAGGAAACGCTAAAAAGACGGAGTCGCGTAAAAGCTGACGGATTTCGCGTAGATTAGACAGTCTTTTCGCGTTTCCCCGGGACGCGAACGGACGGCATCCCCGGCAACGTCGTCGTTGTTGTTGCGGCAACGTTTACCGAGTGACAACGAGGCGTTTTAAAAGGCCACCCGTTCGCCAAGCAAAGATGTAACATAACAAACAGCCACCGAAGCGGCCGGGGGAGGGGGAGAAAACGTATTTGCCCGGGACGATATCGAGTTCCCGGCCACTTCCTGCGCTTCTTCTTCTTCGTCTTCTTCTCTTCTTCTTCTTCCTTCTCCTCGTCTACTTGGTCCGTCGGTGGCGCCGTTGCAGTCGGCGACCTGACGTCTCACTGAGTGACGAGTGCCACCCTTGAACGCATCAGGAATAGACCTTCTCACGGAGTGCATTTAGTCGCGAACACCGCGCGCGCGCGTGCTGTCTTTCTCTCCGACTCTTTTTTTCTCTCTCTCTCCCTCTCTGTTTTTCTTCTCCTTTCTTTTTCCGCCCCGCGACCTCGCGCCGCCGATAAAAAGCGCGGCCACGAAAATATACTTTGGAAAACGGTAGACGGCCGTTCGGCTACGCGCGGACAAATTTTGTATTGAAATAACAAACAGACGGCGTCGGGACGTCCATGATTTTTCGTGTTCGTTGCTTCACGTTTTCGTGTGTCGTTCGGAGGCAACGTGTTGCACGAAAAGCACACGAATCGCGCAGGGTTTTGTTAATCGTTGGTCGATGTCCATCGCGTTTATGCCCAGAACGTAACATGCTGTTCGATGCAATTATTCAGTTTTACCATGATATTGGTTTTTTCTTCTTCGCTGCGCTATTTTATGTTCAGCTTTTCTTGCTATCCAGTGGACTACTTACAGTAAATTCTCGCTAATTGACGCTGAGGTTGTACACAAAAATGGACAATGGGAATACAATTTTGGACAATTTTTATAATTGTTGACAATCGTCGAGTATAAAGATGAGCTGCGAGGCTCGAATAATCGTATCTCCTCCTCCAAAATTGTCCACTTTCGTGTACAATCTGAGCGTAAATTAGGGAGACTGTATTAATATATAAATTTGTAACTGTAATTTGTATTAATTAACTGTATTAATATATTACGATATAAAATAACTGTATTAATTGCAAGGTAGTAACGCTTCAAGTAAAATAAGAAATGATATAACATTAATTGCTCTATTTAATGGTATAACATTAATTGCTCTATTGCTCTATTTAAATAGAAATTCGGTACAAAATTAATTGCTCTATTGCTCTATTTAAATAGAAATTCGGTATAAAATTGTATTGGCTCGCATCTTATGAAATAAAATTATCTATTTTAGAGCAATTGTGCCCGGAAGAAGACGCTTGAGTGCAAAGAGTTAATTAACTGCCTACGTATCAGGGTTTATAAAATATTATTCTATCTAATCTAATACAGGATTATGCAGGTTTTAAAAGATCTAAGTTATGTTTCGTATTGCCATTATACAATAGTTTTAGTTCGTGTATATATAACATTAATAATAATTGCTCTATTTAAATAGAAATTCGGTATAAAATTGTACTGGCTCGCATCTTATGAAACAAAATTTTCTATTTTAGAACAATTGTGTCTGAAAGAAGACAATCGAGTGCAAAGGGTTAATTAACTGCCTACGTATCACAAAGTTTATAAGATTATTCTATCTAATAATATTCTATCTATATATTCTTTCTTATCTAATACAGGATTATGCAGTTTTTAAAAGATTTGAGTTATGTTTCGTATTGCCATTGTACAATAGTTATAGTTCGTATATATATAACATTAATAATAATTGCTCTATTTAAATAGAAATTCGGTATAAAATTGTATTGGTTCGGATCTTATGAAGCAAAATTTTCTATTTTAGAACAATTGTGCCCGAAAGAAGACGCTCGAGAGCAAAGGGTTAATTAACTGCCTACTTATCAAGGTTTATAAGATGATTGAGATCTAATACAGAATTATACAGTTTTTAAAAGATTTGAGTTATATTTCGTGTTGCCATTGTACGATAATTATACTTCACATAGGTGAAAATTCAACGATCGAAGCATTGGAAAAGAAATCTTCGAAAAATTGACTGCTCGCCTTTTTGCTTTAATTAATAATAACACACACACAAAGATTACATCTAATTAGAATTTCTGATGTCAAATACGGATGTCAAAGTAGGAGTAATTTCGTGGAGCATTTCGCGAGCAGCACAAGCATTATCTTCAAGTGAATACAATCTGAGAAAAATCAGCTAACACGATAAAACGAGAGATGCAATAAAACCATATATAATAATAATATAATTATAGTTTAATTAATTTCTATTTGTCTGTTCGTGAGAAGTGTTCGAAGGAGAACGTTTCACGTCGCGCGGAACGTCTAAAAACTCTCAAACCACAGAGCAAATTACAAAGATCCGTCATCGAGGGTTGCTTAAAAAGAGCTGGGCGTTATTTTATAGTTCCATTCGGGGTGCGCGATGTTACAATTAAAAGACAGGCGAGAGCCGGCGAGAGATTTTCCACCGCGGACCAATTTCCGCTCCCAAAAATGACGGTCGTCAACCGATCCGTCAATTGCATTAATTACAACGCGGCGAACAGAACGAGCACGGTAATCACCGGAAGCGGAATCTCTGCGGTGCGTGTACGTCGATTTCATTAATATTCTCGCGTAAGCGCCAAGGATTTTCGTCGGGGCGCGAGGAATATTAAAAAAAAAAAAAAACAACAACAACAAGAATAAAATGACAAAAGCGCGGCGGGGGGGGGGGGCAAAAAATCGAAAAGGACGGGAGATTGGCCAGCCGATAATCATCGACGTCGCCAATTTTGCTGGCGAATGTAAAATCAGCGTCACGTCGGCGAATTATGGACGCGCCCGCGCGCGCGCGCGCGACCGTGTACTCCGGGGCCGCGTCACGCCGCGCGTTCTTTGTACGTATTTTGGGGCGAAATTCGAGTGTCAGTGCATGGAATAAAACGTAATGAGCCGCGCGTTCCGGTCGACCAGCTTTGCGTACAGCGGCGAAATTATGGCGGAGGCGTCGATGTTAAAAGCACGATGTAAATTCGGGGCAATGTGCACGCGCGTACACGCGCGGGATAGGCACTCGAGCGCACGGAAATACGGGGTGTCCGGAACGTCGCTGCCTGTTTTCCCTGACGCTATCGACGCGAACGAGTCGCGATCTTTTTTTCACGCGATCAGATTTTACGCGTTCACGGCAGAAATTAGAAATTATAAATTCTCGCTTGCCAAGACAACTAAAGGACGGAATTTTCTACTTATTTTGCGTACAGAGTGCATTCTGCGTGCAGTCTAGTTATTTTCGTTTTTACTAAAAATCGTTTCATCGAATTATTCTTTCCATCGCTGGGCAAGACGAATTAAAATGTAACGTGGCGAATAATTGAGGAATTTCGGTAAAATATCATTTTTCACTATGAGAGCACAATGTGCTGAATTTTGGCCCTCCTTTGACAGATTCTATTAACAACTGCGTTTGAAGCGCATACGATATTTCAATGAATTAACAATATAATTTTGGTTCATTCGGTACATCGCTTTATTTACTAATTGGGACCTTGTCCCAATTATTATTAATTTCCGACACTGTGCTGTAAATATAATGTCGCGTTAAATAACATAATAATCAAGAAGTCTGTAACTTCCCTTTGTCGAACTACTTTAATATTTTGCTGCATTCAATCAAGCGTTTGAACAATGGAAACAAACATCCGCAAAATGGTGGAACCTGTTAATTTAATCTGCGCGAACAGACTTGGATCTTGTTTCAATTAGGAGGTGCGACAATTCGAAACGTTCCACGCGATCGAGATTTTCGAGATCGGTGACTTTCTGGCCACCCTGTGCACCATCCATTGAGGGTAGATGGATACGGTGTTACTCGCGTGACGCGAGCCGCACGGGTTGAAGGGCGGCAACGAAGGCACTCGCGTTCATGATTGCGATAATGCCAAACGCAATATCGCGGGAAAATGTATCGGCCGTTCGAGCAACAGAACGCGCAGCAAACCGTGCGAAAAATAGTAATGAGCTGCCGGCGAGGGCAGGAAAAAGCGCAATAACGAGTGGACGTTGAGAGACGCGGGGCGGGGGATGGGGGGAGCAGGAGGACAGAAAGGGAAACGTTCACTCGGAGGTTGAAAAAAATAATGAAACCGCGCGAATGTAAAACTCGCGAGAGACCGAGAAAAAGGGGGAACGCGGCGGGGCGAGAAAAGAATTAAGAGGATAGTAAGCGGGGTAAAAATTGAGAATAATATGGGGGGAGAAGGAGCAGAAGAAACGGAACTACATTCAGGGTGGCAAGAAAGTAATTTCCGTCTGAACCAATAGATAGCGTTATGTTTATATTATATTATTTGTATTATTATTTTTATTGTTACTATTATATTATTATTTTTATTTTTATTATTACTATTCTATTATTACTATTTTTAGTATTACTATTATACTATTATTATTATTTTTATTATTACTATTATTTGAATTTTTATTTATATTATTATTCTTTTGTTAAGATTATAATTTCTTTTTGTCTTCAGCTTTCGTAGTCGACACGTTTACTATAGAAATAAATTCCACGCAGTTTTATTCACAACCGATAGTTTGCTGTAAATTTTACCACGGAGTGCAAAAATGGACATTTCCGACGCCAATGTAAGGGTTAAACGTGGACAAACATGTGAACCGTAGCAAAGAAAGAGCGAGTTAAATCGAATAACAAGACAAGAAGGGAAATCGAGTACAGCGAATATATAAAATGGCGGGTAGTTGGTAGAAAAGTACAAAGAGCGAGAGGTAGATCGAGCAGAGGGGGAGGGGGTGTAGATAAAAAAGCGTGGAACGTTTAATCGAAGCATGGCTGCTGCCTCTTGGCAGGACTATCTGGAAAAAGATGCGTTGAAAAAGCCTGTCCGACCGAGTCTTCGGTATTTTGGATATAAAACGAACGATCAGATTTTCACCCCGGCGTTGGAAACACGCGCGCGCGCGTCGGACGGACACGCAAACGGGAAAGCAATTTTTTAATAAATCCACTTTCAGCACCGAGATATATTTTCTTCGTCGCGCCGGTGTTAAAAGTTTTACGATCGCGCGTAGTAGGCGGCGACCTTTTCAAAAGCGAAAACGCTTCTTTAATCCGACTAACGAAATCTGTTTCACGGAATAATCGATTTCGGAAAGATGGCCGCGAAAATAGCTATTTCGAAACGCGAACGTTTTGCGAAAGAATCGATTTTAGGTGGCAGTCGAATTTATTCGAATTTGTTTCGTTATTTATTCTCCATTCGTACGAGAATTTTGTGGCGTGAAATGACGGCGTACATAATTAGACATTCGTGGTAACTTTTACTGACATTTGCACGAAGACCAAAAAAGACTATGTCTGTATATTTCTATTTTCTGTTTTTTCTGATATAGAAATTTACAAATATGATGTTTCGTTTTGCTTCTGTTTAAAAATCAATAAAAATGAAAAAGTCACCCTGAGCTTATAATTATTCGCACCACTGTATACAATTTTCAGTTCTGGTTTTATTAAATGTAGTAGAGACTCTCTTATCCTTATTATATATTATATATTAATATTATTGATTTTTACAATATTTTGTTTCTGTTTAAAAATCAATAAAAATGTAAAAGTCACTCTGAGCTTATAATTATTCACAACACTGTATACAATTTTCGGTTTTGGTTTTATTAAATGTAGCAGAGGCTCTTTTATCCTTATTATATATTATATATTAATATTATTGATTTTTACAATATTTTGCTGCTGTTTAAAAATCAATAAAAATGTAAAAGTCACCCTGAGCTTATAATTATTCACAACACTGTATACAATTTTTAGTTCTGGTTTTATTAAATGCAGCAGAGACTCCCTTATCCTTATTACATATATTATATATTAATATTATTGATTTTTACAATATTTTGGCATCCAAATAGAATATTTCGGTATCAGGATATCACAAAAATAAATCTTCGAATAATTCAAGTATTTCCTGTACCTGAAATACTTCAATTTTATGGAATTTTGAAAGTTGTCGTCGTGTCAAATAAATTAGAAAATGTAAGCACAAAATTCTGAATACAATAATCAACGCGTATTCGTCCGTCATTTTGCAGCGACAAGCCTGCAAGACCAGAAGACAGTACACCGGCCTGCCATAAGCAGTCAGAGGTTACGAATACAGTAAAAATTCTCTATAATTGTCGCCCGGTTTGTATAAAAAAAAATGGACAATTTGGGAAAAGGAGATACGACTATTCGAATCGAGCGGCTCGTTTTCGTAGCCGCCAATTGTCAACGACGATAAAAAGGAGCCCTCGAGGCTCGAATAATCGCATCTAATCTTCTCAAACTGTCCATTTGCTATAATTGGAAAACGAAGGCGAACGATCGTAGTGAAATTGTTCACGAGGGATACGAAAGAAACACGACTTCTGGACCGCAACAAAGTGCCCGACAATATCTCGGGACAGAAGGGTGCGGCACGTCCTCGCGGCCAGGGTAGCGGAATTAGTGGGAGCCTTGTTAACGACCTCATTAACTGGCGGTTAGAGGCGGAAGAGGGCCCGCGTTAGAAGGCAGAGCCCGTCCAGGATAAGTAAAACAAACAAATGGCCGTGGCGCCATCGCGCAGATGATTCCCGTCAGACAGCGAGAGTCCACCGATCCTCCGGCTGCTTTTCCTTCGCCAGGGTGGACCCCTCGTGTCGCTGCCGTTTCCGAACCTCAAATTTCATCCCCCGGTTTCGCCGAGGCTCCTCTGTAAACATACCGCGAGGAGGGACACACCCGGGGCGCCACTTGCGACCCTACCCAAAATCGACTTCTCGACGCCACGAGCTTTTTCCTTCGCCGATCCTGCGGGCCACCTCCTTTTTCCCATTCGGACGACGCTTCTGTTGAAGCTGATCGGTAACGATAACGAAAAGTTCTGCCCCAGAAGGCGAGCGAGACGCTGCTCCAACGAAGCCGATGGAACCATGTGTATAATAATAGCCGAATCTTACTGTTAATCTTGTGAAAGGGTGTCCGCGCCCCCTCGGCTCAGAGGGCCTTCGAACCTGCGAACATGACTTCGGTAGAATCGTAAATATTCCACGCGGCGAGAAAGGATTATCGCTGGAAACTTAATCGCATTACTTCGAACTTTTGTCCTGGGATTTCTGGATGAACAGGTTTACTTAATGATTGGGGTTCTATTATCGAAGGATAATAATTAGAATAATAGTATTTCGAAATCTCCGATGAGGATAATGGCGGTCGGCGAAGCCGACATAGAGACGAAAGATGAATTTTTCGAATTTCAAGTTTCGGAGATTTCTGATCAATCAAAGTATTTATTGCCGAAATAGTGCTAAAGGAAAAATAACGTACGAATTACTTTCTTTATTTATGATACTTTTTGGAAGCTACGGTCCAGTATTTTTGTTTTTTGTTTGAAAATGGTGGTACAGTATATTTTAATTTGACGCAAAATATTATATAATATAATATTAATATTATATAATATAATAATATTATAATATAATTACATAATATATAATATTATATAATAATATAATACTATCATAATATTATAATAATATTATCATATATTAATATAATATTATATTAATATTATCATATATTATGCTCTCATTTTCTTAGTTTCTCTATTAATTTCTTCTCTGTTTTCTTAACATTTCCTTTTTAGTATCCACGAAACTTTTTACATTAACCTCAACATTTACTAACTCATTCGCAATTAACCCTTTGCACTCGGACGACGACTCTGAGGCGACGCTAAAAATTGCTACACTATTTCCAAAAGAATTTCCACGTTATTAAAATGTTGATACATTGTCAAATAATAGAAGTAATAACTTACAGTATAAGTTATACTGTATTTATTTATACTGTAAGTTATTACTTCTATTATTTGACAATGTATCAACATTTTAATAACGTGGAAATTCTTTTGGAAATAGTGTAGCAATTTTTATTAACTTATAGTATAACTTATACTACTTTTATTCAAATTCTATTTCATACAAAGCAATCATACCAAATGGAAATACTGTAGAAAACTAACAAACGTCTTCATTCTCTCGTTAAAATAGTCTCAAGTGCAAAGGGTTAAATGCAGCGACGGCATTCAGTAGCTGAATAATAAAAAAATTCCACATTACATATTACCATTCCCCTAATTTATTGAAACTATTACACTAATGTATGATCACTATTACCGATTCCCTCGGACCCAAAATCCGCGCCGAAAAAATGGTGGACAACGAAGCCTCCGCCAGGCAGCGTTGCGTGCGAAGTTAACATTCGATAATCCATAAAGAAGGTTTAAATAGAGTCGAATGCGATTCGACCCTAACTCCGGCAGACACGCTCGCGCGCAACAATGCACGGAACGCCCCATTAGGATGCCCCGTTAAATAATACAGCCTCCATATTAGAAGCGGCCACCCCATAGCCGGCGCAACCAGAAGAGGATTATCCCACAACGATATGTCTCGCGCGCTCCCCCTTTACCATGCGAGCCGCAAGCAACCAGCAACACGGTTAACTTACCGTCACCTATGTACGAAATGTTCGATCGGGGAAGCTTAAAGTTCGACAGAATCGTTGACAGTGATTTGTACAGTCTAATCCGACTGACAAACACGAACGTTTTCATACGATAACGCGGCGGCTACGTACGTAATCTCCTCGTTCTCTCCCCGTGTGTGCAGCGTTCTTCTTTTTTTATTCTTTCTCTCGCCGCGGTATCCTTGTCGGTGACTATTGTAACAATGAACTGCAGTCTGTGTAATTCCGAACGGATACACCGCCTGAATGCAGACTGCGAACTTTAAACTTATGCGATCGACGTCGTTGCGGTAATATCTCCCTAATTGACGCTCGGATTGCGCATGAAAATTGACTATTTGGGAAGAGGAGATACGATTTTTATTCGAGCCTTGTCATGTCTTTGTATCTAGTTAGGGATATGAAGCAGCAATTAATTATTAAATCATTTCGAAATCAGTGAATTATGTAATTATATAGTATTATTATTGGATTGTATTATTATATATCTTATTAATAGTATATTAATATTATAATTATATATAATAGTATATATAATATTATAATTATATATTATATATTATATATTATTAATCTAATTATATATTATATATCTTATTAATATAATAATTATATTATATAATCAAATATATAATGTAATATGATTACATAATAATATTAAATCAACTTTTAACGCTATACAATCGTTTTTATAGTTACCGATTTTCAACAATTACAAAAAACAAGCTGCAAGTATTTCCTCTTATCAAATTGTCCATTTCTGTGGACAATCTTAGCGTCAATTAGGGAGACATTATTTGAGACTGTAGCAGAAGTAATTTCTTAGAGTTCCGCAGGATTAGCGTATGTTCTTGGGAGTTTAGTAATTAATAGCTCCGTCCGCGAGTTCGTGCGGTTTTAATTTCGATTTCAATTTTCCGCGTAATACAGTAATTTCTCCCTAAATTCGCGCTCCACAAAAAAGGATATTTCGAGAGAAGGAGATACGATTATTCGAGCCTTGCGTCTCGTTTTTTATAGCTGTTAACAATCGGTAACTATTAAAAATAGCCACAAGGCTCGAATAATCATATCTCCTCGTCTTAAATCGTCCATTTTCGTGCGCGATCCGAGCGCGAATTCGGGAGAAATTATTCTAATTATCGTAATTAACAACTATGTCTCGTTACACGTATACCGCAAGATCCGATTGAATTTCGCATTTAAGAGTAATCTCTCTGTCAAGCTGCTAACCCTCGAATCTTCGGAATCGAGAACTGACGTAAAGGAAAATTTCGCGTACACGAAATTTGATAGCAAATGGCACCTCCGGGCGACGTATACGTAATTCATTATGCATCTAATAATATCTACGATACGCGTGCGAAACGCTTGCCGCGGCCAGCGTTTTCCTTCCTTTCCGAGCCGTGATTAATCTACCCTCGGTAACGAGTCCGGCCTGACAGTTCTCATCGCGGAAAGTAATAGCGGTGCCCGATGGTATTCAATGAAGGCCCCTTTGTTGGCCACGTACGCGCTGACCCGTGCTTGCTACAAATACAACGCGTGTGATAAGAGGAACATACATTTCTCGCCTCGGGAACGAAGATAAAAGATTTTCTTCACGGGGTTGCACGAACGACTGTAGGCGGGGCGGGGAGGGAGAGCAACGGAAGATTTGAAAAAGAGATAACGGGGAACAAAAATGGCCAGCGTCGAAACCCCGAATGCAATCGCACGTGGATCTGTAGATACAGAAAATGTTAGTAATACCATCGGAAGATTGTTTCTACTGCGCGGTAATTATGTAATTGTCAACTAAGATAATAATATACTTAATTCTTTAGAAATTGAAATTCTCATCCCTGTTGAACAACTTGTAAAATTTGTTTAATATATGCTTTTCTCTGAGGTATATATGTATATATATTTCAAAATATATATAATTTACTAATATATAACTAATAATATATAATTTATTTATTATCATTATTATAATAATGTATAAACTTCATATTGCAAAAGCAATTAAATGTATAACGTCTTTGTTGTGCAATCAGTAAAGAAAAACTATTTAAACGAAAATGGTAACTGTTGAAATCCAAAAATTCGGCTTCATTTAGAAACTCCCGGAATTTATTTATATATTTACATATTTATTTATATAAATTAAGACAAGACTGTAGGTTTCGTAACTACATTTTGTAGTTTATGTTTGTACATAAACTACAAAACCTACTGTCTTGTCTGTAAAGCGAACGATAAAATACGATCGAATTTCTAACGATTAATTAATTCTTCTACGATGAAAATTGCAAGTCACGCGTGCCACCATCGGTTAATGACGAAAATCGTCGATAGACTAACAACATTCGACCAGAATAACTGTAACGAAAATATGTTATTTGTGCTGTGACGTTGCAGTTTCTCGTCGTCACTTTTTCGTACGAAATGGCGGAATAAACCGGCGTTCGAGTGGACCGGACCGCCTTCTCCGGGCCCTCAAGACACGTCACAGACACGAGAGCACTCTCCGAGGGAAATTCGGTGTAATTGCGCCTTGCTAATTCGCATTCCACAGGCCAAGCCCAGCGGAGATTTCAGGGGCGAACCAAGTGTTCGCTGAAACCCTCGGAAAGGCACCCCGCGGCTGCCGCCGGAATGGGACCGTGCTCCGTTGCTGGCCACCCTAAACACCTCACATACGCGTCAAGAAATCCGAGAACGGTCATAAAACACCGGAGTTCCGAACGTTCACATTCGAGGTCCTGCCATTGTCTCGCCCTGCAAGGAAGGGCTGCATGCCGCGTGGGTGGTGCGGTGGTGCCCTGAGAAGATGTCGAGCCTCCCTCGATCACCAAGAGCGCCCGCAATTGGGAAAAGTCGTAAATTCCATGTCGCGTAATTAGGTGAACCGATCGGGCCAAGATCTGCTAATGAATAGGGCGCGGAGTGCGAAGAGTCGGTTGCAGTCGCTGCCATAAAATCGCGGAGGATCGCCGAGCGAGCTTCCGTTGCGTTAGCTTTTGTTTAGCGAGTGTGGTAATGCGTGCGTCGCAAATCAATATCGCGAATACTCTTCCAAAATTGTCTATCTTTGTGAATAAGCTGAGGATCAATCAGGGAGAATTCACTGTAAATGGTGAAATGTATACTTCTCAAGCTGAAAGGGTTGAAACATGCGGTTAAATCAGCGAGTATAGTAAGTTCTCTCTAATCGACTCTCAGCTTGGGAACAAAATTGGACATTTTGGGAAAAGCAGATACGATTGTTCGAGTCTTACGGCTCGTTTTTATAATTGTTGATAATCGGTAACTATAAAAACGAGCCAAATAATGTTAATATATTGAAAATAATGTAACGTTTTAAATTGCACCTTGCTATCTGTCTCATGTTTCATAAAATCAGTTGTCCAGTGATTTTAGTACTCTGCAGTAGTAAAATTTGACGAAAGAAGTCAATCCTTCTAGGTTGAATAAATATAATTTTATTTTCCACTGTAAAGATTAATTAAATAATATTTAGTCAGCTCTGTAGATTATCATTTCTACGAAGAGTTTCTCTAACGTGATAACAAAAAGCTCAATTTTTATACTACTTTATACTACTTATATAAATTTATACCGATATAAATATAATAATACTAATTTGTACTACTTATATAAAACTTTACTGTTATTAGCAACGAAATAAATGAGCAAAAAGAACTAATGAAACAGGTAATTTCATTTCCCACTGTAAAGATTAATTAAATCATTTTTACTCGGCCCTATAAACAATCGTTTCTACGAAGAGTTTCTCTAGCATGATAATAAAAAGCCTAATTTTTATACTACTTATCATTCTCAAAAAGCTTTCATCCGTCGTTCTACAAAAATAAATAAAACTTTACTTAGCAACGAATTAAATGAGCAAAAAGAACTAAAAGAAATACATAATTTCATTTCTCACTGTAACTATTAATTAAATCATTTTTACTCAGTATAGTATCGGTAACTATAATACAATCGGCAACTATAAAAACGAGGTTTAAACTATAAAAGCTAGGCTCGGATAATCCGTATCAACTCTTCCCAAATTGTCAATTTTCATGTAACAAGCTGGGGGACAATTGTAGAGAATTTACTGTATACGGAAAAAGAAGCGACGTCGAATAACAATGGCTGTCGCGCAGAGAAATCGTCTGTGCAGGAAGCCGCTGCTAGCCAGCAAACAGATGACACCGCCGATCCATCGATCCGCATAATCGAGGGTGCGATGATGGAACGGTGTAATGCTCACGGTTACCTGTCGCTATCGCGACATTTATCTGCGAGACATTCCACCTGCGATATTCTATTATATTCCGCGGCAATGTTATCCGTCACCCGGCCGTCCCGTGCCGCCATTCAACACTAAACGCGTTTATCGTCAGTATTTCTTAGTAATAGAGAATGAAATTTCTAATTATCGTTACATCGCGCGGCCTTTATAAACGCGCGCGAAATTCTTCCCTATCAATCCTTCCCTGTTACAATTACCTGTTCACAATGCACCGACAATGTTGTGCATTCTCTCGAGAATACAAAATAATAGGAAATAAAACATGGCTCCAAAAAATGTTGCCTTAATTTCGCATAATTATGGTGGTCAATTATCTCGTGAAAATTTTATTTATTTACTTGACTATATACGCAGTCTATACGTGGGAGAAGGAAATTTTATTGCAAAACCGTGGACGTTTACGTCAATTTGCATCCTTTCAAATTAATAATTTTCTGTGGTGTGTGTGTGTGTGTGTGCGTGATTGATTGTCAAACTAATTTGTTCTTGATCTTGCATAGTTATTCTAGCGAACATCGTAATAAAAGTGTTAAAATTGGAGCTTTAACTTTTTGCAATCGGAGACGTTTGAACTCCAAACCCGAAAAAGTTTTTTTTGAACTACAGTTATTATATTATTATATTATATATATTTATTATATTATATATTATATATATATATACATATATTATATTAAATATATTATATATATAATAATATATATATTATTATTATTATTATTATATTTTATGCGAATAAAATTTAATCTCACGACGCATGCGACACTATTAAATAGGTTTTTAAATATAAACTATTTTGACGATTTGGAAATTAGTTCGCAACGCGATGGAACAATTTTTAGCAATGCTTCGGAGTCGCCTCTCGAGTGCAAAGGGTTAATAACTCGAATGTTTCAACCGCAACAATCTGCTACGATCGTACCGACATCGTATCAAATAAAATCTTTAACCATTAAAATCGAACGCCCTCCTCAAACGTTCCGAATTGCTCCGGATAAAATCCTCGATCGATAGGTTTTCACGATCTGTGCTCCGGCGACCGTCGATTGCATCAAATATTCAGCACAAAATGTCCGAAAGGGTGGACCCGGCAGGAGGCGTGCATCGCTGATCGCATTATACGAAACGCTTGCCGCGACTCCACAAACACGTGCATGGCAATTAATGCGCGCAATCAGCGGAGAATTTATCCATTACACGCGCAGTGATTAATTGCTAGCCATTCACGATCGGCAAAGACGGCCGAAGGTCGCCGAAGAACTCACCGTGCTCGAAACTCGTTTTCCCACGTACAGCAATGTCTCCCTTACTGACGCTCAGATTGTCCACTAAAATGGACAATTTGGGACAATTTATAACTATAAAGATAAACCGAAAGGCTCGAATAATCGTATCTCCTCTTCTCAAATTGTCCATTTTTGTGGTTAATCTAGGTGTCAATTAGAGAGACATTACTCTATACACAGTGTCCCAAAAATGTCTCGCAATCCGAAGGTGACAGGTTCCTCGGGTCATTTGAAGCAACTTCTTCCTTTACAAAAATTTTCTCCGAGGCTCCGTTAACGAGTTATTAACGAGAAACAGTGACCAATGAGAGGCGAGCTTGGCCGGCGCGAGGCGACCGAGCCAATGAGCGGAACTGGGCTTCGCGCGCTGGTTGGCTAGGCCGCCTCGCGTCAGCCGTACTCGATTCTTATTGGTCACTGTTTTTCGTTAATAACTCGTTAACGGTGTCTCGGAGAACATTTTTGTAATGGAAGAAGTTGCTTCAAATGATCCGAGGAACCCGCCATTTCCGGTTTGCGTGACATTTTTGGGACACCCTGTACATAATTCTAATAGAAAATCGGCCGGTGTCCTGCGCCACCGAAACGGAATCGCGGTTGATGATCACGACCGGGTAACTCTAGTAAACGCGTAATGTGTTTGTGCACACACACGCGCACACACACGTGCATAAACCGTACGTCGACAAGTTTTCGGTATCGTTGACGGCGATCTGAAAGGTTCGTCGATATATTCCGTCGACCGCGGGAAACCGTTTATTAATAGCCGCGGCCGTGTTACGCGTCCAGTCGCGCACAGAATCTCGATCGTCGCGAACAAGCGTCCACAATTAGGATTTAATGGGTTGCGCAAGTCGATTGCGATGTCTGTTGTCCAAGTAAACCGATTAGAGCTAATTACTCGTAACGAGAAAAAGCGAGGAACAACGATCCGAACGATTTGATACGCGCTTGGAAAAGAAGAAGAAGAAAAGATTCTAAGTCTTCGCTTCTAAGTCTTGTTCGCACGTTCACGGTTAATTGTTTTCTCGACTTTTCTGAAGCTGATTATCGCGGTTAATAGGCTCGGGTAACCGGAGGATCTGTCGTTGAAATAAAAACGAGAATGATTATGAATATACTAGTATACTACTATCATACTTTTTCATTCTAGACAGCGCTGAAAGGCTTAAAGAAACTTTATGAAAAAGAGTTCATTATTTGTATCGTCTGTTTCTCGAAATAAATTCATATTGAAATTTTGTACAGTGATCATTGCTGGAAAATTAGGGATTTCGCATCCTTATATTGAAATCTCCCGCGTGCCTGCAGGTAACATTCGTTTAGTTTTCTTTATTTTTCATTTATTTATTAAGCTATGAAACAAAGTCTCCGGCAAGTCTCTTGCGAGCAGATCATTGTTTCGGACCCGGATTATAAAAAAGGTTGAAGAAGCACCTTTGAATTTAGCATCTTCGAACAGTTGCTTCTCAGTATCATGTTTCGCTCGGATTTGACAATTCTTAGAAAAATCGGAATACGAAACTGAGATGTCAAGGGAAATATCCAGTTATTGGGTGAAATATTCACTTTCTTGTTAAAGAAGATACCAACGCATATCCAGAAGAGATGCATAGATAAATAGATAATAAAATTTTTCAAGGAACGAAAGTAATTATCGTTAAATAGAGCAATTTTCTACCGCGAAGACTGGCGATGAGAGAGAGAGAGAGAGAGAGAGAGAGAGGGAGAATCAAAAGGGGAGCGGAAAGAGACATCGACGAGCCGCGGTCCCCATTGATTGGACGAAAGTAAGAATGAACCACCAGTCGGCGGATAATTGGGCCCTATAGGTATTTACCGGCTTTGAATTTTAATGGTCGGCGGTCAGTCGCTTCAACAAGGGTCTGTCCCCAATGACCCCTCCCTCCTGTACCAACCCCTGTACCTGCCGGTCGTATCCTTGGGAATTCCCCAAGAAAATCTCAAGGTCTGGTACTTCCAAGCATTTCACGGTCCGTGTCGCCTAGCCGGAGACGCGACAGAAACATGTGTTTCGGATTGGAACAAATCACCTTCTTGAAACATCACACCTGATTTTGTACACCCTCCTGTGTCTCGGTCTCGCAGAACATCCACCGTCCATAAATCACCTGTAAAATACTATCTTCTATCGATCACCGGCGTTCCGTTATGGACCTGTAAATAAATACGCGCTGGCCGACAATAATCTCGGAAGGCCTCTGCAAATATTTCTTCGCGCATGCTGAATTTTTTAAATACGAAACTCGGACAATCAATTCCTTTCGTGGGACAATGCGACGAAGTTTGCCGAGACGATTTGTGATAAAAGGATTAAGGATAAAGGATAAAAGATATGATAATAAAAGGATTAAATACTTGTAACAGTTTGATAGCTGGACCCATTTTTTGGGCCACAAGGTAGAAAATAAATAATATGTAGTTTTCAATTTTCACGTAGACGCTTATGGCATAAAACAGAGGATAATCGTAACAAGAGCGTACGAAAAGTTCGATCGCAGCAACGGAAATTAATTATCAGGATTATGGTTATCGGATAGAAAAGCGATCTGCGAGGAGGAGGAGACGAGGGAGAACGTGCTTAACCGACAGCGATTCGATCGATGTCAAAGCGGGATAAATTTCGATGGATTTTCGTGACAAAGTCGCATCATTATCTGAGTTTAATGTTCCGAGACTTTTATTGTCGCAACGTCCGATTATGATAGGCGATTTCGCGACGCGGCTATTGGAAACGTGAAACAGGCACCGCTGTGCTACACCCCTTTTGTCGCGCGGCTGTCGGGATAATGGCTCGGTATATGGATCGACGTGACGCAGACGAAAGGATGGCGGATCGCAACCGGAAAAATCCGTGGATGAGCAACGAGAACGCGAACGAAAATGCTGTTTTTCTAAAAACTCGTAATCCCCGCTTTCCAGTAATCCGATTTAACTAGGGCCAATCGTTCGGTGCCGATCGTATAACGGAACGAGCGATTGCGAACGAGAGAAATTGACGGCATCATCGGCCGGCCGAGATTATATTTCCTTCCATTTCACCTCTCCCCGGTGACGTGATACTAAGAAACTTATCCTGAATAAGTATTTCGCGGGAAGCCGGAACGATCGCCTTTTTATTCCTCCTTCTTCGTCTTGTTCTTTCCATGAAGATTTCTCGAAGATATATTAAGCAATAAGATATGGAAATTTTTCATTATTATTATGTTGCAGTCAGACTGATATAATTTCGAGTAAATGTGAAGAAAGAAACTTGTCGTCTGCTTCATAAATTTAGAGAACGTTCCTTTTTCTAATATTATTTATGGGAAGGTACTCTAACCTAAAATCTGAAATTAAATAACTAATATTAGGGGAGCTGGTATTTTTACCTCGTTCATTTGTGGACTAAAATGTGATCGAAGATTAATTCTATTAATCGTTTGCTTAATAAATTTAGAGAACGTTTCTTTTTCTAATATTATTTATGGAAAGGTACTCTAACCTAAAATCTGAAATTAAATAACTAATATTAGGGAAGCTGGTATTTTTACCTCGTTCATTTGTGGACTAAAATGTGATCGAAGATTAATTCTATTAATCTAATTTCTATTAACTAAAGGGAGAGCTTTTACATGTATAATGAAATTATACGAAGCTTAGGACAACTCCAAAGTGCGAAATTAACTCAAAATCTAGTATTTTTACCTCGTTCATTTATGGACTGAAATGTGATCGAAGATTAATTCTATTAATCTAATTTCTATTAACGAAATGAAGAGCTTTTACATGCATAATGAAATTAAACGTAGCTTAGGACAATTCCAAAATGCAAAATTAACTCAAAATCGCGCTACAGGCGTTGAAAGATTAGAAAAACTGCAGATTTGTTACATTATTCGGTAAAAATTGTGATCAAAACCGATTTTTGCCATTTTTAATTTGTTCTAACTCGAAACAAGGTCAAACCAATTTCGATAAAATTTTCAGTATCATTTTCGAGATCTACGAAAGGCTACAGTCACCGATTTCAATTAACATAAATTAATTCGAACCCATTTAAAAATGTCAGACCTTAGAAGAACTAAAACGCGTTCGTTTTCCGGCAAAAATAAATCGCCGCTGCGATTCGCGTTCTTCGCCACTCGAGATACGAATAAAAATATTTCTATCACGCGTACACGTACACGCGCGATCCGTCCTCGTCCATGCGCATTCTAAATTGTAAAAAGGCAAATTGGTATGTACGTTGCAAATGAGTCCCTTTAGCCCGCTGCGAGCCACTTAATTAAAGGGGCTGCTGCGTTTGGAACACGTTGAAAAAAGAAAGAAAAAAAAAGGAGGAGGAAACGGGTGTCGCTAAAGAAAAAGAAGCCCGCCGTCGAATATCTCCGAGCAACCGTGTCGACACTTCGGCCTGGTTACGTCAGGGTTACAAATCAGAATATTTATCACGAGTCTGAAGCTCTCCTGCGGTGGCTGTGCGCGCTCGATAAAACGGAGACGCCTTCGGCGCCGTCGCGCGTCCTCCGATTCTCGATACACGCGTACCTGTCGCCTTGACGAGAAATGAAATCTAGTCGCGTGTCAATAGAGGGCTTCCATTCCTATTGGCGATATCGCGGAACCATATTGTTGAGCCTCCCGAGAACGGAAGTCGACTTTTCGGAGAAAAACTACGGTAAAAACTATTGGGTTAGTAACTAAATAATTGCCGATTTGTTCAATGAAATAAAAAATTTTGTTTTTACTTCGAATGAAGTTTAATCTGTAATGTATTTTCCATTTTGTTCGATGACCTTTCGCCATCTCTCTGACAACTTGAAAATTCCACGCTCGTAGAAAGACTGATCCTTTTCGGCCAAAAACTGAGTTAAGCGAGATTTTACAGCGTCATCATCATTTAAAGTTTTACCACGAAGGGAGTTGTCCAGGGATCGAAATAAGTGGTAATCCAATGGCGCGAGATCAGGGCTATATGGTGGGTGTAACATCAATTCCCAACCAATATCCATCAATTTTTGCCGAGTGGACAAAGACGTGTGCGGTCTAGCATTGTCCTGCTGGAAAATGACACCTTTACGATTGACCAATTCTGCTCGCTTTTCCTTGACCGCTGCATTCGATTTGTCCAGTTGCTAACATTCACGGGTAATAAAAAATAACATAATAATAATAATAATTTTATAATATAACATTTACGGATATCATAAAAATGGGAGTGAGAGACATCTATATAACTGAAATCGGTAATTACTTAGTTGCCAACCCAATAGAAAGCTAGAAAGCTGTCTAATAACAGAAGTGTTTCTTATTTTCTCGAGTCTCCGTGATCATCGATCGACAGAAAATATTCGTCGTTTGTGTTCAGACAAAAATTTCACGAGATTCTCCGTCCATAATTAGGCTCGCCACGATATTAGCGCGCTCGCGCTCCGTTCTCGATTAGGTCACGCGTTCCTTCGTATGCGTCCGTAATTATTTTCCCCGCTTTAACGAATAACACCGGTTTAGTGGATGCTGAATAATGATCTTCGATTATTTATTTAGGCTGAGTTGCGAAATGCAAAATTGATTAGCTTCAAATAAAATAATACGAAGGAATAAAGATTGTACGATGAGATAGATATTACAAATACTGATAATTCGGTTTGTTATAATCACTCATGAATTATTATTAAGACTAAGAATTATTATTAAGTATATAATTGTAAAGGTATTAGAAGAATCTAAGAATATTATTGCATTACGTTCGACTTGTTAAATTTGCCGAAACAAAAAATGCGTTATCATTTAATTTTGATGTTCGAAAATTGTTGTATTATTTATACAGACTATTCCTAAGGAAATACAGCGTATAGCAGTGCTCGGAACGCTTCGGAGCGCAACATTAGGCCCCGCCTCCCGCCCACGCAGCATCTCGCTCCCCACTCCTATCGCTTTCGAGCCAACAGCCGCCGCGACGGTAATCAGGAGGCGGAGCCCAATGTTGCGAAGCGTTCTGGCGCACGATACAACTAATCCTCCGGATTTGCTTCGAAGTATCGTCGAGGCCCATTGCACCGGGTCCGTCTTCGAACAGCCCCGAGAATCAAGCCTCTCGAACGCGGATCAATTTGTGATTCCAAACGAGCAGCAAAATAAAACGAAACAGCGAACGGCGAATCCGCGGCAAACGACACGAAGAGCGAATCCATCAGAGCGATACTCCGCGTGAAGATCGCGAAAATGGCATCGCGTGGTAGCAGAAACGTAGCCGAAAAGCCATCGGTAGGAAGCACCGCGGACCTTACGGCTCCGGTGTATCGGCGAGAGCGTAGCGGGTCTCGTCGAAAGCAGTTCGTCGAGAGATCACGGCAGCAGGAGCAACAGAAGGTAGGGAACGGCAGCAGTTGAACGCGAGGATCATGCCTCTCGTCCCGTCCTTGCCAGCGCCCCACTATCCTACACTCTTCGTTCGACGTACGCGCGAGCGCATCGATCGTTCTCACTCTCTCTCTCAATAATTTCGCGCGAGAGAGGGGGCGTGCGAGACGTGCGTGGCGGGAGCAGCTAGAGCAGCGGTAGGAGACCCGTTGGAGGGGCGAAGGACGAACTGCGGACCGCTCGGTGGGGGGAAGAGGCGCGATGGTGGGGGGTTGGATCGCTGGCTAGCACGTGGTAGGGATAATTAAACCGACACAAATGTGCATACGGGCAGCGGTGTACGGAAGGACGAAGAAAGGTTGCCATGGCTACGTGGATGGGATCCGGCCAATCCCGGTCTGGCTGGTGGGCGTGGCCTCTACATTGGCCCCCTCCCGGTGCTTGGTTATCGTTGTCCCACTCCGACGAACCGGTCGGCCGTCCTACCGACGCCGCCGCCAGGGGGAAGGACGAGGGTGCAAGGGAGAAAGAGCGACGAAGAGGGAGGCAGAGGTAGGTCGCAAGAGTCGGCGGGACTACCCGGTTGCAACGGGCGCGTACAAACGTATCATGCTGGGTAGGGCCGGTGCCGAGATGCCGGCTTGTAAACGAAACCAGTTTGCTATCCGATACGATCCAGGCAACAGCGGCCTCGCGTGATATCCCCACGGCCGAGGAGGAGAAACGTCAGCGCGCTTTCCGCCGGTGACCCCGCGGATATCTACCTGGCGAACGTCGTTACCCGCCTCGAGACTCGGTTGACAGTTCCGTCGGGGGTGAGATTACTCCAGTCTGGGGCACGCAGGCGATCGGTCATCATCCGGCGGCCGATCGCGACCGTCGTAGTTGCGATTGTTAGTTAAGACCGTCCAGTGCCACCTAGGACAGCCGGGGGCGACCGGAAGTGCCTAGCGGACGCCGAGTCGTGTCGAGAGGGCCGCTCTTGTCAGTCGTAATCGGAACGGCGAACCTCGAAGAGAGACGCCTCGTCTCGTGTCGAGGTGAAAAAAAGTTGTTCGCGCGCACGATCGATCGGTGAGGATCGAGCGGCCGGTGAATAAATCCGTTCGAGCGACAATCCCGTAACAACACGTTCAGTGCTCGAGGTAACGTGAAGTGCGGTTCCGTAATATACGGAAGTTAAGGTAGGTCCGAGTGATCCGATGGAACGAGGTGATTAGAACATGGATCCGCTGGTGGGTGCGTCATGAAAGCTCCGAAAAGCAAGCACAAATCGAGTCGGAGAGTTCGTTGAGTCGTACGATCGGTGCTGCCGGTGGGTGACTGTCTCCGATAACTAGAGAAAGAAAGAGAGAGAGAGTGTGAGAGAGAGAGAGAGAGAGAGAGAGAGAGAGACGGTCGCCAGGATCCCAAAGCTCGAGGAACAAGAGATGTCAGCCGTAGCGCCAGCAGGAACCGGTGCCGCCGCACCCACCGCAAACGGTCCTATCGTTCCTGCCCCCGTTTTCGCGTTGCCGACCTTGTCGTTCACCGTCGGCCAGGTTGCCACCGTCTGTGAGACCCTGGAGGAGAGCGGCGACATCGAGAGGCTGGCCAGGTTCCTCTGGAGCCTGCCGGTCGCGCACCCGAACATCCAGGAGCTGAACCAGAGCGAGGCGGTGCTCAGGGCGAGGGCCATCGTCGCCTTCCACTCGGGACATTACAGGGAGCTGTACGCCATTTTGGAGAGGCACAAGTTCACCAAGGACTCGCACGGCAAGCTGCAGGCGATGTGGCTCGAGGCCCATTATCAGGAGGCCGAGAAGCTCCGCGGCAGGCCGCTGGGCCCGGTCGACAAGTATCGGGTCCGCAAGAAATTCCCTCTGCCGAGGACCATCTGGGATGGCGAGCAGAAGACCCATTGCTTCAAGGAGAGGACCAGGTCGTTGCTCAGAGAGTGGTACCTGCAGGATCCTTATCCGAACCCCGGCAAGAAGAGAGAGCTGGCCGCCGCTACCGGTCTTACGCCGACTCAGGTGGGCAATTGGTTCAAGAACAGGAGGCAACGGGACCGCGCTGCTGCTGCGAAAAACAGGTACATCCGCGATAATTACTATTTCGCGACCTCGAATCGCTGTCTTCTGGACGAGACAGGAGTACCATTGCTGAAAGAGCGTTCGATCGCGTCGGTTCTCCAGGACTTCTCGTACACCTTGTAGAACAGCGCGGCGAGGCGGTGACCCTCGTAAATCCGTCTCGAGGATGTCTAGCGCATGGGTGATCTTTTCGATAAACAATACACAGCATTGCTTCTTTACGATACTTTTTCCAGGCGGCTTAAAAATCATCGGAATGTTTTGCGCTCGTTAAAGTAGCGTTTAATAGAAGTTAATCGCGAAGCGATTAGTGGTTTAGAGTTCCCTTTAGTCAAATTGTTGTGCCGTGTCCTCCGCAAACGAGCCTTTGTGCCTACCCCAAGGTCCCCGCCCAGAGGGTCGCGTAATTTCATTTCGACGTCCGACGGAGGGTCGCTGCCGTCGGGCGAACGATTTTCGAATTACGTCTTTCAAATTGTGTTTCGCCGATGCTTTCCTACGCTCTCGTTCCGCGATACGTCTGCATAGGAGAGAGGAGTCCCGGAATCGAGACCAAATCCCACTCAATTTCGCGCATCGTCTCCATTCCAACCGGGATATTGAACGATCTTTACCCTACGCGCTCGCCGATAAATGCCCCGGCCCTTTGTACGGCTACGTTTGCACCGTAACGCAATCCCTGTAACAGCCCATTCTCGACTGAAACATCCATTTTGCTTCTACAATTAAGCGAAAAGCGCGACAGAACGCATCGGCGGGAGGGGCGAAGAAATACGCGCGGAAAAAAAGAAGGTGAGAGCGCTGTAATTTTGGAACTGTTTCCAACGCGGCGAGATAAAAGAAAGCTACGTGATAACGCTCTCCGTTTTCAATTAGTCACAGCTTGTCGGTCGTTGATCATTGAAAAAGTCAACGCTACCTGATTCTGCTCGAAGCAGCTCAACCTCGGGCAGTGTCTGGTGGCGGCATTGTGCGACCATTTGTCGCTCATTGTCGCGACAACATTATTTCCCTTACGACCGGAAAACTCGAAGTGGGTTTTCCCCGGCGCATCATCCGCAGGCATAATCTTCTACCGGCCTCCTCGAGGGACCGTCGAGACGCAGGCACACTTTCTTTTAATTTACGAGCTCCGGGAAAACCGACTGTGACCGTGCGCAAGGACGGGGCGCAACGTATATTTCTTACGGCAGACACGCGGTTGCCCGTTGCCGGTGCCAGACGCGTCGCTCCTCGGACGTTAGAATGCAAAATTTCCAATGCACCGGCCGCCGAAAGTAGCTGTATGAGGCGAGGTTCGTCTCGTTTAGCGCGGCCGGAACGCGCGGGGAAAGCTCGTGAAATTTCGGTTCCGCGCGCAAAAGAGACTGGCCGAGCGTTATAAAACCTATTTCGTCTCGCAGTGTTTTAAAACGGCGCCGGTTATTGCGTTCATGCATCGTCATCAAATAATTACAATAATATTGTTTTTTAACCGGCCGTCGGCCCGCCGTTTTATACGCAGACTATTTTAAGTTTCATAATGGAAAATTGAAATGGCCCCCCCCTCCCTCCCCCCGGATACCGGCGAACAAACGTGGGGCTCGTTCGAAAGGTTATATTATTGAAACGCTCGAAACCTTATTCCCCCGATGTGCGCGAAAAATGTGATTTTTTGTTTGTTTCGAGATAATAGAATGATCCCCGCCGGCTGTGACGTCGCGGGTGCTTCTTCGCGCTTTCTTTCGATACGCTCGCGAGAATTCTTTCTCGCAGTCGCGCGCGCGCGTGGACAATGGTAATTATTGTGCTCTGAATGGAGTCATTAATAGTTATTACTTACGACGTCTATGCTGTAATTGATATATCGTTAACGGTCGAGGATCGTCCGACTGTACTGGTTTAATTGATCTTGATGAGGCCGCGCAACGGGAAAAAGATTACACGTTTCAGACTTACGACGCGTCCGTGCCAGCCATCTCCGGATCGTCTTGTTTGCGTTCGGTGAAACCACCGGGCTTTTATCGCTGAAAAATTACTATTTTAATTGGGGACCTCTCATGCTTGCGCAGTCTTCGTCGCGTTGACGATTCCTTAACGTCGGAATAATTACCCTCGGCGCTTTCGGCAAGATTTCATTCTCGAATGGCGAACCTTTCTGACTGGAATGCAACCGATTCTATTCGGAATCGTTCCTAAAATTTATGGAAATATATTTAAATATATATAAATATAAATATATAAATTATATAATTTATTATTAATTTATATAATCGTTCCCGACAGATCTTTTCAAGGTACTCTTTCTAAACGCGTTACTTTTTTTTATTGGCATAATGAAACACGCGAAGATTTAAATTGTCAGATACCGGACAGTCAAAAATAACGATATTTATTCTCTGGGTCGAAAGGGACCCGAGTCCTGCCACCCGAGTGTTAATATCTGTGCTCCTTGCTAATTAGATAAAACAGAAATTGAGATTTCGAGACATCATTAGGATTCGCTGTTTATCTAACGCTTGATAAAAACTTGCTAAAGAAATAAAGTTTCTTATATCACGTCCTAAGATCATTTTTACATCAACGATGTTTAGATCTTAAAAAATTGTTAAAAGCGTTGTGTAAGTCACGAGACTCAATTGCATACATAAAATGCACTTTGTCGTATAATAATATATTTATTATCTAGGTCGAAAGGGACCCGAGTCCTGCCATCCGAGTGTTAATATCTGTGCTCCTTGCTAATTAGATAAAACAGAAATTGAGATTTCGAGGCAACATTGGGATTCACTGTTTATCTAAAGCTTAATAAAAACTTGCTAAAGAAATAAAAAATTGCTTTTCTTTTTCGTCGACATTATCGCACCGACCAGACGACGTGTTAATTGGACAACGTACTCGAGTGCATTATTCTGTGTTAATTATTTGCGGTGGTATCGATGATCTCTCGCGGGGCGGGAGGGAGGGAGGGTGAACAATGACGCATTAGAGACGGCGCAAGGAGCACGAAGACAGGAAGAGGTCCCCGATTCGTCATGGATTCACGAAGATATTCGAGATACCCTGAATGACCAATTCTCTTCACATTTCCGCCGATACAAGCGCTGTGTATTCTAGTCAGGTTATCCAACAATGGCCGTGCCTTACCTATCGTTACCCGACGTAACGACATTCCGTTTCTGGCCTCGAGCCATTTTCCTGCATGTAATCCTGCGAATCCCCGGACGAATCCTCCGCCACCCCCGCCCTTACGTACACTCGACTCCGACGCGAACGGGAAGCTCCGCTCCGTTTTCTCAAAAATATCGACCCCCCGCGCATCGAGCGCCTTCTTCGTACAATACGGACGCTTCTTCAGCTTTTAGGGTTCGAGCATCGTTCATTTTCGGACACTGAATCGTTCGGGTTAATGTCTTTTAATCGACGATAACGCGCGCCGCCTTGCGATGCCTGCAAATCATAGTCGTATTCTTCTAAATCATTTTCTTAGCGTAGCTGGTGAACATAGGCGAGTTTAGAGTGAAACGTAGAAACGTATAATTAGACTACAGATCATTACGTGATATAAAATATTCTGTATACAGTAATGTCTCCCTAATTGACGCTGAGATTGTGCAGAAAAATGGACAATTTGGGAAGAGGAGATACGATTATTCGAGCCTTGCAGCTCGTTTTTATAATTGTTGAAAATCGGTGACTATAAAAACGAGTCGCGAGGCTCGAATTCGCAAGGCTCCTCTTCCCAAATTGTCAATTATTGTGGACAATCTGAGCGTCAATTAGGGAGACATTACTGTATTTGGGAAAATATTTTTGGCTTTGATTTGCCACGTGGGAACTATTCTTGATATTAAATTCATGAAAAAGATTGCATTTATTTGGACGTCTCGTCTTCTTTATTAAAATGTATAATTGGATCGAGGAAGTTTCCAATTACAGTAAATTCTCCCTAATTAACGCTCAACTAACAAAAATGGAGAATATGGGAAGGGAGGATACGATTATTCGAGCTTTGCGGCTCGTTTTTATAGCCACCGATTGTCGACAGCTATAACTCTTCTGAAATTGTCCATTTTTGTGCACAATCTGAGCGTCAGTTAGACAGAATTTACTGTATTTAATTGGAAAGTAGTAACGCTTCGATTAAAATAAGAAAAGATACCAATAATAATTGCTCTATTAAAACAAAATTCGGTATAAAATTGTACCGGCTCAGATTTTACGAAACAAAATTTACTGTATTCCCTTCGAAAGTGCCTTCACAATTTCAGCAACTGTAACATTAAAAATTGTAGCAAGTTTAGCGTGAAACGCGATGCGGATTTTATGCATTCACGGTAAAAAGACGAGTGCACGCTAAATACGAAAAAGAGAAAACACGCTTAAGGACCTTGAAAACACTATCGCGTTCCTCCCAACTCATATAAAATGATAAAAAAAAATAAATGTCCAGTAAATGATCCTGTTGATCGCAGCAATAAATTGCAATTATTAGCTGACATAAAAATCCGCGGTCAATTCGTAAAAGTAGTAGATCGAAAACCGTGTCGTGGAATACAGAAACAGTGACAAGTGTTTCACGGTCAAGAATAAGGATCATCGGAAAGATATCGGCTCTTGGTTCGAAGCGGCACGGAATAAAAAAAAAGAAAGCGAGGAAGAAATCATCCCCTTTGTTGCGTCTACGCCGCAACGAGATTCCCTTCGCGATGCATTTTCAACCCCCAGCACGGAGGTAATACGCGGACGAGCCTCCTTCCATCGCGTAGTCGTCGTCATTTCGCTCGGGGTGGGTTAGGTAGACACATAGACAGGATACAGTGCCCGCCCCGAGGATCCTGGAAGGTCCTTTCAGGAACGTCGATCCGCATACTGGCAGCCTCGCGGTATATTTTCGCGGTCCAGTGAGCGAGTTATTCAATATGCTCAACCCCGAAAGCCCCGGAGCAATCTTCGTGCTCGCACGTACCCCGCTCGCACACACCTATCCGCCGAGCGAGCGGTGCTCTCGCCCGCTTCGCTCCGCTCCGTTCCGCTCCGCGCGCGGCCGCGTGTGTCTGTCGGAGCAACGATTACGACCGTGTATGTCTCTCTCTCTCTCTCTCTATATATATATATATAGCCGACTGTATATATACATATATATATACATATATATATACAGTCGGCTATCCGCGCGTATATTACGAGGACGAGCCTGGGACACGTACGTTCTGGCTGCTCGTACTCCGCTATACGAGCGCAATCGGTCACGTTCCGCAACGCGCCGGGCTACGTTGCGGGAACTTGCGGATCGTAAAGTTCGCTCGGTGACCGCGACCAACATCATGGCTGCATAATTTGCGCGGACAAACCGCGCGGGGAGGGGACGCGTTTTCAGTTAACGCTGATTTATCTTTGCTACGCCGAGATCTCCGATCTTTACGGCTGCGAAGGGCTTCGCAGAAAACGTCTTCGCTCGCAGTCGCCCGAATTCACTCTACGCCAATGTTAGCGCGAACGTCTTTTTACAGTGAGTTAGTTAGGGGATTACTTAACCCTCGATTAAAGCTTGCGCAACCACTGTCGGTGGTCTTAGAGATCGCTAATGTTTATCGCGTCGGTGTTGATATGAAAGTGTTAAATGAAGCATCGGAGGCAATTGTTCTTCGATGATCGTCGATTGAGTGGAGGCAAGAGTATTTTGGACGTTTTTTATCTCACAATTTTTCTTGTAATTATTGACAAGAATTATCAGTACGAGTGAATAAGTAATTGGTAGCGATCTTACGGACCGAATAGTATAATAATAGTATAATAATAGTATAATAGTGAATAGTATAATATAAGAATATAATAAAAAACGCGAATAGTGTGTGTGTTGTGTATAATAATTAAGGGTTAAACTGGAGCTTGAATTGGCTTGAACGAGGTTTGAACGTGGATAATTATCCAAGCGTCGTACAACTTCTATTATAACACGTGTTTGACTAGAGAAGCTCTTAAACATTTCTTATGAACATATTTCTATAATTTTAACGATTAAAGGAAGCAATCAGAAACCAGGAATTTTTATCAATTTTATGAATTGTATCTGCAGTATCGTATATTGCACATTTTTCATACGTTCATACGTTCGTTTAAATTTTAGATAACACCGAATCGTTGTACAAGATACTACACTATACTTCTTGTAAATATTTGCTGTGACCGAGAGCAAAGTGCAATGTACATAACACGCGCAATATCCATCTCCTCGTTAATAAGTTGTATCATGAGATGTTATCTGGAAGCGTAACAATATTTGCCTAATGCTAACCCTTTAAGCGGTTAGTCTGCACGTTGTACAAGAGCCACGGAGTTCAATTTGTGAACGAATATAACTTTAGTGCAAGTAATCTGAACGACATTTATTGTACGATACAGATATGATACAAAATCATGAAAATAATAGGAAAACAAGATACGGTAATGTCTCCCTAATTGTCGCCTAAATTGTGCACAAAGATGCACAATCTGGGAAGAGGAGATACGATTGTTCGAGCCTCGCTGCTCTTTGTAATTGTTGACAATCGGTAACTGTAAAAACTAAAAACTAACTGCAAGGCTCGAATAGTCGAAATAATCGCGTCTCCTCTTCCTAAATTGTCCACTTTCGTGCGTGTCCACTTTCGTAAATTAGGGAGACATTACCGCTTTCGCATTTTAGTCAACACGAAAATGATTAATAATGTAAATATAAAAAATAAAGTGGCGTCATGCGACAAGCTTCGTTTTTACTTTACAATACTGATCCATAGAAGTGCTACTCGAGCAGCTACTCCAGTATCAATTATCCACTAATAATGCTTTAAAAATAAACGATTTATCATTAGCCCTTTGCACTCGATGCCAAATTAACGCAAAATTGAATATAGTTTCTCCGATCCACTGTATTTATTTTCATTTTATTTAACCTAATCGATTTTATACGTATGAAATTGAATTTTCAAATATGAACAAATTTGATTGATAAAATTATTTTGAAACGTGACGCAACAATTTTTAATGGCGCCTTGGAGTCGTCGTTCGAGTGGAAAGGGTTAATAACAACGGTTTTCAAGGCGCCGGGGTTAATTAGACTGCACACGGTTCGCGGGGAGTTAGAAGAACGTAATAATATTACTAAAAAAGTCTGAATGATGAGCGCGAATCACCAAATTTGATCGTTACACCCTTACGCCGTTGCAATATCTAGCGAACATGTTCAAAGAACCGCGGCGACGAACGTGAAAAGACAAAACGTGATTACAGAGAAAATCAGAGATATTCCGGATCCCTGGCGAAGATGAAATATCGAATTGCGACGAATCCCGGGATATCGTTGGTGCCAGGAGTCCCGAAGTTTCCGGGCAGCAGCCACTGGCGCCTGCCGCGCACAAAACCCGTTTGTAACTCGAATACAAATTTCCAAGAGCGTTACATCGAAGGAAACGAGGAACCATAGCCTCTCGTAGTGGCGAGGCTTTCCGTAGGGACGCGAGAAGAGAGGGGATAACGACTTCAACAACCCTCCGCGACGCCGGCTTTTCGGGGGTGGCTTAGCCCGAGCGTGTTTCACCTCTCTCCTCTTTCGCAGTTGCCTCCGCTTCTGAAGTTACCAGATTTTGATAAAGTCCCCGGTGTATTAGAGAGCCGCGCTGTTTGCGTTCCACGCAGATCCTGTCTGGCTTCCACCTCGTTCACTCCACCCCCGGGGTTTCGTTCCTAACGGAATCCTGGGGTGGCGCCCCCTCCCCCCAGCCTCTCTTTCTTTTGCTTCGTGCCAGACGAATCCGCCGCGACTTTCTTTCTCTCCTCGACACGCCGGGTGACATGATTCTACGAAGAAATCGTTACGTTTCGTGCCTCTCCCGTGTTTCTCCTCGCGGACAATTGGTTCGCGTCTTCGACGCCCACACCGGTTTCCGAGGGTTCAATGGGATGCGTCTAACTAGTCTCTTCTGACTGTCGACTTGGCCTTTTTTTTATATGTTTTTGTATTTAATCCCGGGCGTAGGAAGAGACTTTTCGTATCGTTGATGATTCACCGTTTTCTTTTGAGACTGAAGAAGATGAAAGATGTAAGAGAACGAAGATAACTATTGTTTTGTAGTAGGATACATTTGTCCCTAATTCGCGCTCAGATTCTCCATAATTCGCGCTCGAAAATGGACAACTTTGGAATAATTTAATTTAATAACAATTTAATAACACAAGCGATTGCGGTTCACTTTTATAGTTACGAATTGTCAACAATTATAAAAATGAGCTGTCCATTTATGTGTACAATTTGAGCGCCAGTTAGGGAGGCATTACTGTACATTTCACGTTGATCTTTTGCACCGTGATTTTGTCCACGATTACGTTGATTAGCACTCTCTATAGACTTTGATAACAGCAGAATCAAATTTTCCTTCGGTTTAGACGAAATTAACCCTTTGCACTCGAGCGGCGACTCTGAGGCACCACTAAAATTTCTTATATCGCGTCCTAAGATAATTTTTACATTAACAATGTAAAGTCCATGTAAGTCACAAGACTCAATTGCATGCATAAAATGCACTTTATCATATAAAATGAAAATACTATAAGTCAGAAAAATTATTTCTGATTTACAGTTGAAATAGCTTCGAGTGCAAAGGGTTAATAATATTCGTATCGTAGTTACAACGCAAGTATAATAAATTATCCTTAATTGACGCTCGGAATCGAAACGAAAATGGACGATTTGGGAAGAGGAGATACGATTAATACAAGTCTTATGGCTCGTTTTTAAACTCGTTGACAATTCGTAACTATAAAATCGAGTCGTAAGGCTCGAATAATCTAATCTCCTCTTCCCAAATCGTCCATTTTCGTTTCGAAACTGAGCGTCAATTAGGGAGAATTTACATGCTAATAATTCTCAATATTTTACTCGGCTGTTTCAAAAAATGGCACAAATCCCAGAAACGGTGACCAATTGCGTGTCCTAAAAAGCAACGAATGCGATTCGAGAACAGTGGCATCGCGATTGCGACAATTACAAGGTTGGAGCTACCACCTGGAGATTGTTGAAACTCGGTGGCTAGGAGACCGAGGAGTCCATTTTCGAATGCGTAAACGCGCCGGGATTCCGCATTAATTTTCAATAAGCGGCAGAGAAAGAGATAGATAGAGAGACAGAGAGAGAGAGAGAGAGAGAGAGAGAGAGAGAGAGAGACTCTCCATGATTTCTGTACTTGCCGAGCAGAGAGTTTCCTCCGGCGAGTTAGGGTCCCAGCGCGAATCATTATCCCAGGAATGCCTCTCGGCCGGCGCAACGACAGCCGAGCGTTAGTCCGAGACATCCTCCGTTATCTTGATGACCCGAAACCAGAATGGAATATAGAAGACGCGAATGTCATCGGCGTTGCGCAATCTACTGTCGCGAAAAAGCCTGGTCTCTTGTCCCCGGCGTCTCTTCGGGTCTGCCCTTCTCCGCTTCGGCGACAGCTGTCTGACGAAACGGAGAGAATTCCGGTTTTCGAGCGCGGCGTCCGATCGTCCGAGCGGGAAAATTGCCAGCTTTCTTCGACTCGATCGATCCTCGGACGTCGGACGGGGACGTCCGAGGAAAATCGAAGTGTTTAGCGACTCGCGTTTTCCTCGGTCGAGGCGCAATTAACCGGCTGCGTTACTATTTTTTTTTACTATTATCGTGACTGGCGATAATAATTCCTCGGAATTGAGGAGCATGCGACGTTAAGATCACGAGCTCCTAATTATCTTCGTGTCCTAAGGCAGGGCTCGGAATTAACCGGCACGCGGCATTCGGATCACGAGGGCTACGCCTTCTGGCTCCCGCTGCGCGTCTTGCTCCCCGGCGATCGCCTAAATGTTGCGCACACACACGTATAAAGCAACAGGCATATGCAACTGAGGTGTTTCGGCCGAAAGGAGCGACCACGGGGAGCGAGACGCGCGCAACGGGAGCCAGGAGGCGTAGCCCTCGCGATCCGAATGCCGCGTGCCGGTTAATTCCGAGCCCTGCGAATGCGAAGATAATTGTACTTACTGGGTGCACAGATTTTTTTGAACGCTTAAACATTCAGTGAGGAGAGAACAGAATTTTAATCCGACTTGTGTTCCATTTATTGTAGTAAAAACACTAATAACGCTTTAAAAACAAACGATCTATTATTAATAACGGTTTTCAAGGCGCTAGAGTCAATTTGACTCGACACAGGGGAGTTAAAAGAACGGAATAACGTTACTAAAAAGCGTGAATCACGAGCGAGATCGATAAAGTACACGAAAGGGTTAGAGATGACGCGTAAAGAGTCAGTAAAAAGTCCGCAGAATCACGGATTCTTTACGACGGATCGTTGTCGCAGCGAGCAAGAGTTACGGATGACTTTTCTAGCCTCTTAGATCATCCCGTGCCCTCGGGCGCGTTTTCTTCTTCGCACGGTTTTTCAATTATCCAGTCCCGAACGGCGGTACCGGGACTCGAATCTCGCGCAGGCAGGTAATTACCGTTCTCCGTGACAAATCCCTCGGCGTAGCGGTGTTCCTGTCGCGCGGCGATCGTTTAGAAGTCGTCAGCCATCGAAACCAGCGGTCATTTATGGCCGGCGAATTAACGACGATAATGACCAAAGCGGCCGGAGCACGCGATTTGCAAGAGAGCCGGACCGAAAAGCTGCGGCGAGGCGCGGCGAGGCGAGGTGAGGCGAGGCGAGGCGCGGCGGCGTCGCCTACGACACGGCAAAAAGCGAGGGGGGAGAGAGAGACAAAGGCAATGATTAATTCTACGTTGGATGTCCAGGATCATTAGCGGCCGGGCCGCCATGACACCTGCTCGCACGAGCCCTTCGTGATAGATTACCCGGTTGGCCGGCAGTCAAGGAGAAAGAGAGGAGAGCGGATCGCCGCCGGATCGTGTGCTGCCCGGTTACTAATGATTCCGTATTTCGACATTCTCTACGATATTCAGGAAGTCGTGGAAAAAGAACTACGGTATTACCGGCAGTCTCCCGGGGTGGCCACGGAATTCGCGTGGCAGCTTTTTGTCAAAGCCTGTCACGATGTAACGTGATTGATGGTGGCGCGGGTTTGCACGGTTCGGCCGCGAGAAATTTCTGGCGTCGCGGAGGAAGAACGGGCCGCAGGAAAGGGGCACGCAGGAAAAACGGTGAATTAATAAGAACCGGCCGAAAACACGTCGTCTGACAGCACTTGTTAAAGATTCACGGCGAACGTCGTTGTTGTCCGGTCACCGAAAACGCCTTCGCTCGCTTTTTGCCGTTCTGCCTGCCGCTTTCTCGTCGATTTCTTGCCAAAAGAGCCCTCGCGCACCGTTTAACACATTTTGCAACGTATTAAACCCGCTGTGCCGCAAAACGTCGTCGCAAAGCTTCTCTTCTTTCCGCGCTGAAACGTCGAGCAAAGCGCGAGATTGGCAACGAAGGACGCGGCGGCGGCGGTTCGAGTCGAAGAATTCCTGATCGCCGTCGCGACAATTATCCGGGAATAACTATACCGGGGAGCTTCAATCGCAGGCCCGCCGCTCTAATAGACCTGTCACCGGCCAAGGACGCATTGACGCTTAATTAGGTGCACCGTGGACCCGGCGGTGACCGGAAAAGAAATCGCAGAAACGGGGTAATTGACGTGCTCGCGTTGTCACTTGTTTCCGCGACGCTCGGTGTTTGTTTCGCGGAGAAAGAGCGACGGACGGCGACTGTTTTCACGCCATCGCCATGGGGGTTCCCCTCGCCGATCGTGGTTACGGCGTCGATGGAAACACGCCGGGCAATGTATGAGAGAGAGAGAGAGAGAGAGAGAGAGAGAGAGGGTGCGGGGGCTCTCTCAGGAGGGGCCGAAATATTAGGGTGAGATATTGGACCGCAAGCTACTAATTCGTCCGGTGATATTGATTTGGACACGGAATCGTTCGGTGATGTGCATCCGGCAATTTCTTGCGCTCCCAGCCCTTCGTTCTCGGCCCGGTATCCTGCAGTTAACGCCTCTGCCACCGTTCCCGAGCCCTTTGTCCTCGCAAGAAACGAGCCCCGAACCGCTGCTCGTCGACGATATCCACGCTTTCGTGACGAACGCCTATATACGCTCGAATCCGTGCGCGATCCGCGACCGGATCGTTTTCAAGAGGAATACGCTCGTTTCGGAATCGAGGCGGCTCCGATACAGTCTCTCTCGTTCATGGTATCCGGCGATACGGGTATAGCAACTCGGTGTCCATGACACGGTCAATCCAGCTGTCCTTAAACGATCTGCGTGGTATCCGGCGATAAAGGTAACAACTCTGCGAAAAGATATTTTCTCGCCGCCGGCCTCTTTTCTATCGGCACAACGAGAATTTCATAGAATATAGCCGATTGTAACGTGAACGAGAAAACGGTAGAATCTTGTAACACACGAATCTTGTAACTTCACGTAACGAAAGATGCTTTTCGTTTCTACAGATATGTTAGATGACGTCGCGATCGCGCGCGCGCGCGCGACACAGTCAATCGCCACGAGAATAATCCGAAATTATCGATCCCCCGGATATAAATAATTCGGTCGCGTGACGGTTTAATCGCGTGGCTAATATTAAACCGCGAATGCACTCTGCGTGACCGGCCGCTCGAATGCATTGTCATTTATTGCGAAGGTTAACTCTATTTGAACCGGAGCTCCGACGACGGAGACGCAATCGACCTTCCATCGTTCATTGAGGAATCATACTTAAAGTCTAGTCCCATATGAAACATTATATCTTCGCAGTGTCTAATGGATTTCCGGATATTAACTCGTCAAATGCACGCTTCTTAGCAAGACAGAGATGAAATTTAGTTACCCGGTATTAACTAATTACTGGTAGATGAAGAAAACTGTGACCAGCATTGTTCTTTCTCGTGAGAGAGCTTTTGGTAAACCGGCGAACTAAACGCTGCGAAAAGAGATTTTTCTTTGCAATTGCTTTGCTTTGTTGTGTTATTAGGGGTGCAAGTATTTAAAGTGATATCGCAAGGGCGATAGCTTTGATTATAGAAAAAATATTTAAACGTGGTCGGCAAGATCGCAGGATTTGAATATTATTGAAAACTATTATAATGCCAGCTGCGCAAGTATTCCGAAGAGGAAATCAGTATACAGTAATGTCTCCCTTACTGACGCTCAGATTGTCCACTAAAATCCAGAGAAATCATCGATCGTCGTCACGCCAAGATCGTTCGAAAATAATTATCACCGGGATGGAAGGAAAACAGCGTCTCCGAGAGAAAAAGATTGATCTAAAAAAAAAAATTCATTTTAGTGTTATCTAGACATAAAATTATGACATGCCTTCCCACTCCCAAAAATCCGGAAAACGAATTCCACTAGTCTCAGTAACTGGTCCAAAATTTTGCTGGACCAGTTACGGAGACTAGTGGGATTGATTTCCGGACAGATACCAAAAATCCGGAAAATGAATTCCACTAGTCTCAGTAACTGGTCCACCTAGGTTGATAGCAAAATTTCGTGGACCAGTTACGGAGACTAGTAGGATTGATTTTCTGACAAATGTGGTTGCGAGTGTAGATCAATTTTTTGTTTTATCATGAATGTCTCATGATTTTGTTGCACTCGTTTTTCTTACAAACTGCTCCCATTATTGTAAAATTCAGTACTGGTCAATTTGTTATACGTTGCTAATTATACAAAAACTTTGTACACGTCCGCGGTCCACGATCCTCCGAATATTTGTAACTAAAACATTTTGAACAATGCGATTACTTATATTATTTAGCACAGGGACTGCGGCCATCGAGATTTTCAATCTTACAAATGGCAGTCATACTAAGAAAAAGAAAGGAAAAACTAATAAATCCGCATGAAGTATCTTAAAAAACGTGTTTGGAAAAGTTGACGAATAAAGCTGAGGGAATCGTTAGAAATATCGTGAATTATACAGTTGTGAAAATTGTCCGCCGTCCAAGGGTTAATATAACTCGCCATCGGTTTCCTGTATCATCAAAATCGCTCAGAAATGCAAAATTACTCTCGTTCCGATCTCTCGCGGCTCTCGGATCAGCGTCGCGTTTTCCGTGGCGCGGCGGCGGCGGCGGCAGTGCGATAATCAAGCGGACCGACCTGATCGATTCATTCAAACGGGACACACGGCACCGTGTACACGAGTCGCCTCGCGGCTTCTTTGTTTTGTTCCACGGAGGAACAAATGACCGCCGGTTCACGGAGGGCGTGCTCTCCCTCCGCGAGAGAGATCATCGATCGTCACTGATCGTTAGCCGTAGAGACACCGTAATTGCCACTCATTAGGGGGCTAAAGGAGCGTATTATGCGCGCTGAAAAGAAGGTACGTCCAGGCGAGCCAAGAAGCTCGAAAGGGGGAGGGGGAGGACACGTTACGAACAGTAAAAGAGAGTCTCGGGAGAGAGAGAGAGAGAGAGAAAAAAAAGCGAGGAAATCGAGAAAGACGAGACTTCGACGGGAAGGAGAACCGTAGAAGGCGTTGAAAAAAGTACTCCAGGTACGCCGAAGGGGTCATGAGGTAACCGATACCCTGTCGCTCGACGGCGCTTTGTTACCGGGCCTATGAACGAATTATGTACAGCAGTTTTTAGTTTCGACTTCGCTTAGCGCGAGGAAACTCTGCGTCGCACATGCGCAACGATTTTGTATTTTTTTTTTTGTAGAAAAGATATCGAATTAATGTTGCGAATATAATTATTTGTATAATGAAAAAGATATCGAATTAGTGTTGCGATTATAATTATTTGTATAAAGAAAAAGATATCGAATTAGCGTTACGAATATAATTATTTGTATAAAGGAAAAGATATCGAACTAATGTTGCGAATACAGTTATTTAAAATTATAAAATATAGCACGATGTTTAGAGGATTTGTTGCTTAATACAGTAATGTCTCTCTAATTGACGCTCAGATTGTCCACAGAAATGGACGATTTGGGAAAAGAGTGATACGATTATTCGAGCCTTGCAGTTAAATATAAATATAGTTATATAATAGTTATATATTAATTATTTATATTATTATATTATTAATTAATTATATTCATTAGTTATATATATAGTTATATATAATAATAGTTATATATTAATATAAAAACGAGCCGCAAGGCTCGAATAATCGTATCTCCTCTTCCTAAATTATTCATTTTCGTGCACAATCTAAGCGTCAGTTAGGGAAACATTACTATACGTGTTAAATAATCCATGGCTGTGATTTTTTAGAGTCTTTATTTATAGAAAGTATTCGTACACCTTTTGAAGCAGAATAATTTTTTTGTAACTGAGCCAAGCGGTCTAAATTTTTTTTGGGGGGGGGGGGTGATAAAGGGATTAGTTTACGACTAAAAAATTTATGACTAAAAAATTACGGACCTTTTTGCAAAATAAAAATTATCTTCGTCAATCGCAACGAAAAGAAGTCTGGAAGTCTGATAGAAATTTCTTTCTTTTATTAATAATTTCAGCGATTCGAAAACAATACGCAGATGTCCTTAAACTCTTTCAATATTTTCATCAACCCTTTGCACTCGAGTGGTGACCCTGAAGCACCATTAAAATTCGTTGGTTCACGTTTTAAGATAATTTCGATATTAAAAA
Organism: Megalopta genalis; assembly: GCF_051020955.1. Classification (NCBI taxonomy): domain Eukaryota; kingdom Metazoa; phylum Arthropoda; class Insecta; order Hymenoptera; family Halictidae; genus Megalopta; species Megalopta genalis. Next base: position 2,379,566 of record NW_027476093.1, read on the forward strand.
AGTTTAGATTTAACAAAATCGTTAAGAGCGTATCTGTCTTTCGCGAGTTCATGTGCATAAAATGCATTTTGTCATAAAAAACAGAAATACTATAAGTTAGGAAAATGATTTTATATCTTTAGTTAAAATCGCTTCGAGTGCAAAGGGTTAAATTCGTACTACCGATTTTTCTCATAAATGCCCAAAATCCTCAGTCTAATAATAAACGAAACAGCAGTTTCGTGTCTACTTTAAAATCGTCAAAATTACCGAAAGCAATAATTAGTGCCCCGTAATATTCTTCAAGCAACCAGAAACAGAGTGGTTAATCTACTTCATTTCTAACCTAAGTCGCGCGAGAAATTTGTATTTCGCGATTCTCGACGGTAAAATGCGTCTATTGATCACTCATAGACGCCACAGACATTCAGATTTCTCTCACAATACTCGCGACAAGAATATCCACGCGATAGATCATCATCATCAGACGCGATAGCAATCGCGTTCACGTTGAAATTTCTAGCGAGATGCGACTTCGGAATTGAAACACGCATAATCGATCGGTCGGAGAACGACTGCTGCTCCGTTCGAATGAACAAGATCGTCGAAGTATATCCTTGGAAATCCAGATCGTTGCGGCCAGGTGTCGGGGTACGCGTAACGAGCAATGAATCACGGTATCGCATGATATTAAGTAACCTCGAAAAGGGTACCGATGCATGGTGTACTCGGCACGGTGTACTCACCACGTGTTGGCCGACCCGCACGCTGCCAACCGATCCCCTGAAACGAGCCGCCTCGATCACCTGACACTGCTCGTTACACGCGGGTCCCGCAACAACAGCTTCCGTCGGATAATTAACGATATCGAGACAACACGGGCTACGAAATCACCGTAGCCAGCAACAGCAGCAGCAGCAGCAGCAGCAGCAGCAGCAGCAGCGGCGGCGGCAGCTTGCGACCTGGCGGAGGGCCGTTGGATCCCGGAGAATCCATCGGACGCGATGGATGGCAACGCGGAGCGGAGGCCGGTATTGCGCTAATCGATCGAGCTACAAATCAATTAACGTCACCGGCAGCAGCTACGGAGTCGGTCGCCAACTAGGAAACTTGGTCCTGCCGTTGGATCGTTGGTCCTTTAACGACACCCGATTCTCCTCCCTCCGTCGGAACTCTCTCCTCGAACCTTGGAAACTCAACTAGCCGAACGTAACAAAATCAGTCCCGTAAACAGTCTATTACCGTAACGATCCGGCGATGTTGCTTCTTAGAAGAGACGCGGACGACCGCGAGAGGAAGACGGCGAGGAAAGAGACGGAAGGGGGAGGGCGGGGGAAAAAAGAGCATCTTTGACAGTCGGAGGACCTTCGTACGCGGCCACTACCACCTGTGCGATATAGAGTTCCAACGGTTCGTGATCACGGTGTCTGGTTACCTGGTTCGAGCAACCTACCTAACGTTTGCTGTCCAAGGACTACCTTGTATAGAGAGCCACCGCGCTCCTCCCGTCCCGTCCCGGCCCGACCCGGCCCGTACCCGGCCCGTCTCGTCCCGTCTGGTCCGCCAGGTCCCGTCGATCGCTCGTTCCCTCTTCTTTCGTCGGACGGCTGCTGCTCGCCAACAGAAGAGTTTCGGGGGTGTATCGAATGTCCTGCCATCGTGCGGTCTCGTCTATGGTGTCCGGCTACCCCTCGCTCGTTTCACGGTTAATTAAGCGGCTGACAATCTGACCACGAGACGGTTAGCGGTCAGGGGGGCCCGCGATCTTCAGGAACTCGTAAACAGAAGGAATTCCTCGAGCATGAATGAAGACGAGACCGAGACAACGAGAGGGGGAGAGGTGAGGGCCACGGGAGGAACCGGAGGGACGGGAGGGGGCCGAGACCCACGGACGGACCTTCCACGAGATATCGATCATCCCGATTACCATGGATCCGACCACCTTACGGCGGCCAGAGAGATCGGCGGCAACGTTTTTCAGAACTTTCTACCGAACATACGATTCCGCGGTCACTCCTCCCTCCCTCCCTTTCTCCCCCTTGCTTCGACGTCTTCAAAGTCTTCGACGTCGTCTTCTCTCTCGCCGGCGAGCAGCCCCCGACGACCGCCTCCGCGTTCTTGGATCGATGGTGCAACGTATAAAAGACGACCGGGCGACTTTGGTTACCGGAGGAGATCGGATAGATCGATGAACTTGTTTTGTATCGGACCTTCGGCCGTTTTTCGGAATATCGTCGCGGTAGAGTGGCTCGCGGGGATAGATAGGTTTACGGGAATCGATGCGTAACAATCGTTACAGTAATGTCTCTCTAATTGACGCTCAGATTGTCCACGAAAATAGACGACTTTGGAAGAGGAGATACGATTGTTCTTCGAGCTTTGTGACTCCTTTTTTACGATTATCGATTGTCAACCGCTATAAAAACGAGCTGCAAGGCTCGAATAATCGTGTCTCCTCTTCCAAAATTGTCCATTTTTTGGGCGATCTAAGCGTCAGTTAGGGAGACAATCTGAGCGTCAGTTATGGAGACATTACTGTACATTATTGTGTACGAGCTGAGGGACAATTTGAAAGAATTTATTGTGCTACTTTCGACGTGACCTATTTCGACGGCTACGAAATCAATTCTGATGCATAAATAGGTACAGTAATGTCTCTCTAATTGACGCTCAGATTATCCACGAAAATAGACGACTTTGAAAGAGGAGATACGATTGTTCTTCGAGCTTTGTGGCTCCTTTTTTACGATTATCGATTGCCAACCGCTATAAAAACGAGCTGCAAGGCTCAAATAATCGTGTCTCCTTTCCCCAAATTGTCCATTTTTGTGGGCGATCTAAGCGTCCGTTAGGGAAACAATCTGAGCGTCAGTTAAGGAGATATTACTGTACATTATTGTGTACGAGCTGAGGGACGATTTGAGAGAATTTATTGTGCTACTGACGTTGCAATTGACGAAGATAATTTTTATTTTGTAAAATGGTCCGCATAAAGGTCATAATTTTTTAGTCGTAAACTAATCCCTTTATCACCCCCCCCCCCTTCAAATTTAGACCGCTTGGTCTAGTTATAAAAAAGTTATTCTGCTTCAAAAGGTGTACGAATACTTTCTACACCCACTGTACATATAGAAAGATTCTAAAAAATCACAGCCATGGATTATTTAACACGTACAGTAATGTCTCCCTAACTGACGCTCAGATTGTGCATGAAAATGAATAATTTAGAAAGAGGAGAGACAATTTATAACTATAAAAATAAACCGCAAGGTTCGAATAATCGTATCTCCTCTTCCCAAATTGTCCATTTTTTTGGTCAATCTGGGCGTCAATTAGAGAGACATTACTGTAGATCGCCCCGCGCCTCGAAATTGCCCCAACGCTTCGACAATACGAGTACAATAGTTATGAAAAAGAAAATGCACATTATCTTGTTCTCCATTTTTCTTTCTCTGCTCTCCAACAAGAGAAAACGTGTTACGGTATCCCATAGAATATCGCATACTCGAGGCGCGTTAATTTGTTACGTCGCTTGCGCAAAACGAAGAAACTTCGACGAGCAAACTCCCGAGTATTCGATCTTGATTTACAGTCGCGGATCGGTAATAAGTGAACGTAGGAAGGAAGGAAGGGTTGAACGGTGTCGGAAAAATTAATTATCGTAACAAAATTCAGTTTAATGAACATGTTCCCGTAAGCCGGGGCGAGACGCGGTTTCGAGCATTTCGATCAATGGATTTCAATCTCGATGATTAATCGCATAGCGGCGGATTAACACCGTGACCGTATATAATGATGTTGTTAGAGAGCAAATTGGAAACAGATCCCTATTTAACGGCAGATGTTGAACAATGAATATTACAGGTGGCTATTAATTAACAAACAGCACAGTCGGAAGGAAGAATTGATTTCCTTTCAGGGAACGCGACGGGAAAAAACGACGGGGCCTTAACCGGTCAAGCCGATAATTAAAATTCAGTCCGTTCCGGTTGCTAAAAAGTAACGAACCCCGGGGTCCATTCACCGGTCTGTGTGTCCGGTCTTGGTGAATCGAGGAGAAACGAGAGCGGATTATATCGTCGGGAGAGTATCGAAGGCATCGTCTCTCGTTTCTCGGCCCCACGGCTGATAGTTACACCAGGAGGCGGCCCAGGTACCTGCCAACAAACGACCAGTAGATGATTTAGCACATATTCGAGCGAGAGGCTCGTTCGCGTCCCGATCGCCTTTTACGTGTACCGGTGCCCCGGCGGAGCGTGATTGTTTTATAATTAAGCCGTTACTGGATAAGGCACGCGGACGCGCGGGAGGCGGCGGTGATTAATTGTTTTCGAATTGAAAACCTATCGCGGTGCCGTCTTAATTTCATCGTCCCTCGCCTTAGAGCACAAGACCCGGAGAACTTGTAGACGTAATTACGCGAGCCCCGGCGACCTTAAAAAACTAATAGCTAACAACAAACGCTTGTGGCCAGCTCGCGTTCGATCCGAAAAGTTGTTACCGGCCCGGGCGCGTCTTCGACGCGTTCGCTTTCTCCTGCAAGAATCCCGATGATTTTAAAGCGGCGCGATCATCGTGACGAACCGGAAGATTCGCGTGACTCTGCAGATTCGCCGTTTTGTAAACTTTCGTGATCCGCTAGGATTTTCTGATCGCACAGGCCCTGCAAACTGTTTATCGTTCGCTGATCGTCGACGCGACCCTCGCGTTTTTAAAACGATCGAAGCCGATGGCTCCGCGGTACAGTAATTGCCTCTCTAATTGACGCTCAGATTGTCCACGAAAATGGACGATTTGGGAAGAGGGGATACGATTACTCGAGTCTTGCAAGCTCGTTCTTATATTTGTTGGCAAAATCGGTAACTATAGAAACGAGTTGCAAGGCTCGAATAATGGTATCACCTCTTCCCGAATTTGTCTATCTTTGTGGACAATCTTAGCGTCAGTAAGGGAGACATTACTGTACTCTGCGAAACTTTAATGTTAATGTCTTTTAAACGACGATAACGCGCGCCGCCTTGCAATGTCTGCAAATCATAGTCGTATTCTTCTAAATCATTTTCTTAGCGTAGCTGGTGAACATAGGCGAGTTTCGAGTGATACATCGAAACGTATAATTAGACTACAGATCATTACGTGATATAAAATATTCTGTATACAGTAATGTCTCTCTAATTGACGCCGAGATTGTGCAGAAAAATGGACAATTTGCGAAGAGGAGATACGATTATTCGAGCCTTGCAGCTCGTTTTTATAATTGCTGAAAATCAGTAACTATTAAAACGAGTCGCGAGGCTCGAATTCGCAAGGCTCCTCTTCCCAAATTGTCAATTATTGTGGACAATCTGAGCGTCAATTAGGGAGACATTAGTGTATTTGGGAAAATATTTTTGGCTTTGATTTGCCACATGGGAACTATTCTTGATATTAAATTCCTGAGAAAGATTGCGTTTATTTGGATGTTTCGCCTTCTTTATTAAAATGTATAATTGGATCGAGGAAGTTTTCAATTACAGTAAATTCTCCCTAATTAACGCTCAGCTAACGCTCATCTAACAAAAGTGGAGAACATGGGATTGGAGGATACGATTATTCGAGCTTTGCGGCTCGGTTCTTATAGTCGCCGATTGTCGACAACTATAACTCTTCCCGAATTGTTCATTTCTGTGGACAATCTTAGCGTCGGTAAGGGAGACATTACTGTACGTCGGCACGCGTAAGAGATTTAACACGATTTCGCATGCATTTCTATGAATGCAGCCTATGATTCGCGGTACGCGAACCTCTTTTCATTCCCGTGGAAACTTTCTTCCTCTCGTCGTTCGCCCCCTTGCTGGAAAACGACAGCGACAGCCTTCTCTGTCTCCTCCCCCCCACGCCATCCCGTTTCTCTCTTTCTCTGTCGACGTCGCTGGAAAATTCGGCGAGTCTCGAAAGCGCGCCACATTAAACGGAGCAAATAGACGCAAAAGGGTGCCGACTGAAAGGCAAACAGTTTAGCTGGAAACAATTGACTGCAGATTGAAGAGAGAGACCGTGGCGGAGGGGCGGCGAACGGGGGCGGCCGGGGTCCGGGAGAGACATCTGACGATCGATGCACGCGGCGCTGCCACGAGAGAGCGAAGTTACATCTGTCCGGCGATGAAAATAGATTTTGAGAGCCGTGGCCGTGCTCCGGGGGGTCCGCGAGGGGGTGGCAGAGAGGGTTGTTAAAACACTCGTTTCCAGACCAGAAATTCGTGTTTCTCGTCACAATGCTACGGGTGCTTTGATCGAAGGGGTACGCGCGGGGACGAAAGGGGCGGGCGTCCGGCGCACCACCGAAGGCAAAGTATTTGTTTTGTAACGTTTGTAAATGGAAAAAATTATCAACGGTATTATCCCGGCCGCAGAGCCCGATACAAAAGGGGTGGAAATTGTGCGAGATTTCTGTCCGCGCTACCGTTCGAACAGCCTCCACCCCCACCCCCCGGCCACCCTCCGCCCGGTTGCGTGCATATTTTATATCGACGAGTTTATTCATACTTAATACGCCGCGTGGTCTTGTGCGGCGTTGCATGGAACGCGGGAATATAGGAAACAATAAAAAAAAAAGAAAAAAGAGAGAGAGAGAGAGAGAGAACGGAAAACGCGTACCGGTCCACGGAATCGAATCGCGCCGGCCGACTCGTCGCGCGATTTCGCTAAAACAGAGAGCAGGTATACGCGTTTTTTTCCGCCACAATGCGACGTTTTCCTTCGGTCGACCGGTCGTTTCCGATCGATCGAGGCCGACGGAGGAACGCGCGCGTACGTATCAACGCGAAGAAAAAAACGCGGCAACATAAAGAGAAACAAACACCGGCAACGATGCAGTGCGGAGGCGGCAACCACCACCACCACCACCACCACCACCACCCGAGTGTTTTGTCTCGCCCGACCCTTTTAACATCACTTAAAACACTGTATCGATTTGACCGGTCCCTCCCCTTGGCGAACGCACTCGACGAGTGCCCCGGGGGGACGCTCGATGCGCCGAAGACAAGTGACACTCGATTCGTCGGTGGTCCTCCCGTGAGATGTGCTTTGTTTTTCTCCTTTTCACACTTCACCGGGCGCACCCCCGGGCCCTCCTGTGTCCTTTTGTCGCCACACAGTCGACGCGAGGACCGATGTCAAGTCGAATAAACAGAGTATCGGGGTGCTTGAATCGCGTCGAGCCTCCCGCGGAATCATTCCGGCGATCGCTCTGCGAATCGCTTTGCGAATCGGTGACTTTTGCTCCGAGCGAACGAGCGAGATCGTGATAAGGTAATGGAATTATGTAGAACAGAATTAAGTAGAAATTAAGTAGAATAGAATTAAGTAGAAATTAAGTAGAATAGAGAGAATTAAGTAGAGATTAAGTAGAACAGAGAATTAAGCAGAAATTAAGTAGAATAGAATTAAGTAGAAATTAAGTAGAATAGGATAAAGTGATCTATTTAATAGAGTAAGGGCCTCGGTGACCCTAACGCATATTAAGGGTAACTTTTCGTTCTTCTATATATTTTCAACCGAAATTTACGTGAAAATTAACTTGCTCTTTCCTTTCGGATAGTTTGCTCCGAGCGAACGAGCTCGCTCGTGATAAGGTAGTGGAATTAAGTAGAGTAGAATTAAGTAGAAATTAAGTAGAATAGAATAAGGTGATCTATCGAATAGGGTAAGGGCCTCGGTGACCCCGACGCATTAAGGATAACTTTTCGTTCCTCTATCCGTATATTTTCAGCCGGAATTTGCGTGAAAATTAACTTGCTCTTTCATTTCGTATCATTTAGTTCTCTAATTCTCTGCAATCTATATTGTGGGAACGTCGAAGGCTTAAATTTGATATGAAATTCGAGCAGGTATTGGCGCCAATTATCGTGGCCCATGCACTGATAAATCCGAGATATTTCTGAAAGGGATGAAGAACGCGGTTGCATCAGCGAGTATAATAAGTTCTCCCTAATTGACGCTCAGCTTGGGAACAAAATTGGACATTTTGGGAAGAGAAGATACGATTATTCGAGCCTTGCAGCTCATTTTTTACAGTCGTTGACACTTCGTAACTCTAAAAACGAACCTTAAGGCTCGAACAATCGTGTCTCCTCTTCCCAAATTGTCTTTTTTTTCAGAACAATCTGAGCGTCAATTAGAGAGAATTTACTGTACAAGGAAAATACAGTAATGTCTCCCTAACTGACGCTTAGATTGTCATAACAACGAAATACAATTATACGAGCCTTGCCTTATTTGAGTCTCGTTTTTAATAGTTATTGATAATTCGTTAACCATAAAAACGAACCTCAAGGCTCGAATAATCGTGTCTCCTCTTCCCAAATTGTCAATTTTTTCAGGACAATCTGAGCATCAATTAGAGAGAATTTACTGTACAATTATGTCTCCCTAACTGACGCTTAGATTGTACACAAAAGTGAACAATTTAGGAAGAGGAGACACGATTATTCGAGCCTTGTAGCTCGTTTTTTACAGTCGTTGACACTTCGTAACTCTAACAACGAGCCGCAAGGCTCGAACAATCGTGTCTCCTCTCCCTAAACTGTCCATCTCCGTGGACAATCTGAGCGTCAATTAGGGAGACATCACTGTAATTTGGATTCTTGCGCCAGTAGTCCTCCTAGTTTCTGTTCGGGAAATGTCACCGAACCAAGAGCCAGTCCGCGGAGAACAGAGTTGTCTCTCGAGCGATGCCGATGGAAAACCGTAATCTGCCGCGAGCGAGTGAGCTAAAACGAAACGGTTACGTTACCGTGCTGAATTATGGAACGTTGCTCCGGTCGATGAATCTTTAATCCTCTTTAGCGCAGCCACGTATCTAGCGAGGAGTGAGTCGAAATCGAATGGTAATCAACTGTGAAACATTAGAGAGAAGTACGATGGCGAAGGGGCCGACGGATTACGTGCAGAGAGAGCGAGAGAGGGAGAGAGCGCGCGAGAGAGCGAGAGAGAGAGCAAGGTTCCCGCGAAACATTTCCACGGCGCGGCGTGTTCCCGCCGCGATAAATTCGACGATTACGGTGTATAAAGCATACAATGGCGGCTCCGTAGAGCCGCGGCCCGGCCCTGGGAACACGTACATTAAATAATACGTCTTCATTACGCGTCGAACGTAGCAGCTCGCGTGGCATAAAAGAGCTTTCCACCCGACACGACCCACCAGGACGGCTTTTTCCGTCGACGGACCCCTCCTCGGGCCGCACTTTTTCTGGCACGTACACGCCGGTCCGCCGCGGCAAGAAAATTGAATGTCGGCGTCGATTCCCTGCTCTCGTTCCCTTTTTCTCCTCTCCCCTCGCCCCCTCTGCCGCAACCCACCGTGCCCTTCTCCACTCCTCCTCAACCCTTCCGCAGCCAACCACCGCCGTCGCTCGGCCGCCTTCTATTATAAAGTATAATACCGGACTCGGTGTTTCCCAGATTATCGTCAGCCGGCCACGACGCGATACCCTACGCCTCGCGTGTCAATTAGACACGGTATATGAGGTTACAAAGTGTGCCAGGTCTTTGCACCAGCCTCGGCCGCGCCACGACATCGTTTCCGATCGCGGCGCGCCGCGGGCCCAGGCCGACGCGGCCGGCCGATCTGCATTCAGGGACGACCGGCCCTCTCCTCTCCTCCTCGCCTCTCGTCCTCGCGCTTCGTCGCGAAGCGTTTTACCGCACTTCGCGTTTTCGCGATAAAAATCGGTCTCGAACGCGATCTCTCGGTCCTCGAGGCTTCGTTAAGCTCCCGCTGTAACGCGACACCGCCGATACTCTCGTTACCGGTTAAACTGTTCCACGAACGTTCCATGAACGTGTGTGTGTGAGCTCGTTCGTCGAGGGTCTATGGAAATCGCGGGCTTGCCAACTAATGGAGAGATAGACGACGGATCAGCGTGACCGGCGATCCTATCTTCGCCGGTTTTTCGCCTGTTCTTGCGCCCCGATGGAAAATAGGATACGCCGACTTGATAATTCAGGGTTTAGAATATACATCCTCTCCCCCGTTCTCCAGATTTCCTCGCCGCCGTTTAACGCTCGGATGGCAGCGAGCCGAAGTTCTTGCAAAGTAGTCGGTTCGAAGGAGAAGCGGAGAAGGAGAGCTGGGACCGACTACGGTCACCCCACCACGAAGTTTCCGCGATGTCGAAGGTTTACTTCGACGAGATCCCGCGGGAGGTGCTGATGTTTCCATCGGCGCTCACCGATACGTTTACGATTTCAGTTATAGATGCCTCTCACTCTCATTGTTATGATATCCGTAAATGTTATATTATAAAATTATTATTATTATTATTGTTATTTTTTATTATCCGTGAATGTTAGCAACTGGGCAAATTGAATGCAGCGGTCAAGGAAAAGCGAGCAGAATTGGTCAATCGTAAAGGTGTCATTTTCCAGCAGGACAATGCTAGGCCGCACACGTCTTTGTCCACTCGGCAAAAATTGATGGATATTGGTTGGGAATTGATGTTACACCCACCATATAGCCCTGATCTGGCGCCATCGGATTACCACTTATTTCGATCCCTGGACAACTCCCTTCGTGGTAAAACTTTTAATGATGATGACGCTGTAAAATCTCGCTTAACTCAGTTTTTGGCCGAAAAGGATCAGACTTTCTACGAGCGTGGAATTTTCAAGTTGTCGGGAGATGGCAAAAGGTCATTGAACAAAATGGAAAATACATTACAGATTAAACTTCATTCCAGGTAAAAAAAATTGTTTATTTCATTGAACAAATCGGCAATTACTTAGTTGCCAACCCAATAGTTGCGCGAGTGTGATACTGCTATGGTCTTGCCATAACGGAGACCGTATACACACACATACGATAGTAACAGTCGCCGATAGAACGAAAGTTTCGCAGAGTACAGTAATGTCTCTCTAATTGACGCCCAGATTGCGCACAAACATGGACAATTTGCGAAGAGGAGATACGATTTTTATTCGAGCCTAGTGATTTATTTTTATGGTTACAAATCGTCAACAATTATAAAAACGAGCCGCAACGAGCTCGAATAATCGTATCTCCTCTTCCCAAATTGTCCATTTTTTTGTACAGAATCTGAGCGTCAGTTAGGAAGACATTACTGTATTCTTAAATTCCTTGAGAATGTCTTGATTATTATATTCTTACATTCTTCCTTAAAATTCTTCTTGTAAATTAGAATCTTATAATTAGAGAATCTTTATGCAAAATAAACATTTTTTTGCTAAATTGCGAGGGACTGGAGTTACGTAAAAAAAATGTATTTCTTCTTTTAACAATTTTTGATGAATTAGAGAGAATATAGGAATATTCTTAAATTCCTTGAATGCCTTTATTATTATATTCTTAGATTCTTCCTTAAAATTCTTCTTGTAAATTAGAATCTTATAATTATAGGATCTTTATGCAAAATAAACACATTTTTGCTAAATTGCAAGGGACGGGAGTTACGTAAAAAAATGTATTTCTTCTTTTAACAATTTTTGATGAATTAGAGAGGATATAGGAATATTCTTAAATTCCTTGAATGTCTTTATTATTATATTCTAAACATTCTTCTTGTAAATTCGTAAGGCATTGAAATAGCGTGAATAGTTCACTCGCTCCATGAAAGTATTCAGAATTCCCGCTATTTCGTTTTAAATTATTTTAAACTTCAGATTGAAACTAATAACCTCAATTTAATTATTTTTTTTTTGTATTTTTGAATTGCGTCAACGGGTTAAGATCGCAGGATTAGACACAAAGTCCGTCCACTTCTCCTTCTTCACCAATTAATTCGAACGCAATTAATCTCAAGATTAATTATCTCAAGATCCCAAGATTTGAACAGATCTCGCTTATCGATATTTAATAGACAAAGGTATTTCATGTGCAACGTGAAATTAATTTAGAGACTTCGCATTGACAGAGTAACTTCAGACGTTCGGTAACTTCGTGCACACGCAAACATCTATTTTACATTTAACGCGCTAGGAATCTATAGGCGATTCTTTCGTTAATTTGTCCAGCGATGCTAACGAACGTAAATGCCTGCGCGAGAAGCAACTTACTTCCCGTTGGTGAAGTGCGAAAAGAAACATCTTTACACGGCTTCGCAACTTTGTCCGTTTTTTTCTGCCGCGTCCCCGTAAACTTCCAGCAAGTGATAACCTTATGGATATATTACCTTCCAGCGAAATCTGTTCCGCGTTTGCGCACCACCGAGAGAAAGCTTTCTAATTGAAATCATCGAATAAATTGATTATCCGAGGCCTGGATATACTATTTACGTGATCGCTTAAATCGCACGGTCCGAGACGAATGAAAAAATAAAGCGTTTGAAGAATTATTGAAACCAGCGAGCGATTTTATTTAATAAATACGAATCCGGAATCATTTGCTCGTCGTTACGACGACGCGGCAAACGTTTCTATAATCCGTCATATGGAAATGTTTAAATAATGTCCGCGCGTGCTATTGGTTCGAACGGAGTATCTAGAAAGAAAATATCGCGAGCCGCCGAACCGTTTAAGAGACCACACAGCAGTCTGGAAAACACGTTCGCCGACCGCGAAGTCATTACAAATGACGTCTGTTTCAAAAGGGATTTCGAGCGTATCACTTTCAGCGCGTTGAATCGCGCTCGCCACCGGCTCGGAGTGCCGAGCCGCGCTTTTAAAAGGCAGTAAATCACGCGTTTCGCCTTCCTTTTTATCCTCGGCGACCGAGGCCACTGATTGTGCCATACATAAAATTACGATAAATTCACGGGGTTTCTCTGGCTGTCGTGACCCGGGGCAGTCGATTGTTCTCCCGGGGAACCGCTAATGGCGGCCGCGCGCAGCATCTCGCTGGGTGGTGCCACCGATTGTCAACGTAAAACGGATCCGCGAGCGAAACGGATGATCTACGACCGATAGCACCGCCGCCATATTACCACCGGCCCGGACGCGATATCATAAATTCTCACGCGAGAAACTTTTCGCGACCGCGCGCGCCGATCGCCGATCGCGGCGGCGAACGGCTGCGGGTCTCGCGAAATTGGATCGCGAATTAACCAATCACCGGCGCACCGGGGAAAAAGTCATCGATATCTGGATCTTATCTCGGCTTGTAATTGCACAGATGATATCAGCAATTTATGCCGCGCCGCCGCGCGGAACGCGAACGGAGCCGCCAGAGACCGGGTTAAAATTTTCGACGAACGACCAGTTTTGATGAATGCCTCGCCGAACGTCGACAACTCTGAACGCCCGTTCCCGGTGCTCGCGATATCCGTTAAAACCCGACAGGAATTACACGACGGTAATTAACCGACTCGCTGCACCTTTGTAAAACCGGTGGCTTTTTATTACGTTTTATTCCGCGCGCGCGCGCTTCTAACTCGCTGCAAAGGATAGGATACAGTAATGCCTACCTTACTGATGCTCAGATTGTCCCGCAGACTAGTGGGATTCATTTCCGCACAGATCTCAAAAATCCGGGAAATGAATCCCACTAGTCTCAGTAACTGGTCCAAAACTTTGCTGTGGACCTAGCGGGACCAGTTACTGAGACTAGTGGGATTGATTTCTGAAGAGATCTCAAAAATCCGGAAAATGAATTCTACTAGTCTCAGTAACTGGTCCAAAATTTTGCTGTCGACCTAGCGGGACCAGTTACTGAGACTAGTGGAATTCCACAAAATTTTGCTATCAACCTAAGTGGACCAGTTACTGAGACTAGTGGAATTCATTTTCCGGATTTTTGGGATATGTCTGGAAATCCATCCCACTAGTCTCAGTAACTGGTCCCCCTAGGTCTACAGCAAAATTTTGGACCAGTAACTGAGACTAGTGGAATTCGTTTTCCGGATTTTTGGGAGTGGGAAGGCATGTCATAACTTTATGTCTAGATAACACTAAACTGAATTTTTTTTTGTAGATCAATCTTTTTCTCTCGGAGACGCTGTTTTCCTTCCATCCTGGTGATAATTATTTTCGAACGATCTTGGCGTGACGACGATCGATGATTTCTCTGGATTCTAGTGGACAATCTGAGCGTCAGTAAGGGAGACATTACTGTATACTGATTTCCTCTTCGGAATATTTGCTCAGCTGGCATTATAATAGTTTTCAATAATATTCAAATATTGCGATCTTGCTGACCACAGATACATATTTTTTCTATAATCAAAAACTATTGCCCTTGCGATTTCACTTTAAATACTGCACGCCTAATAACAACACTAGTCTCAGTAACTGGTCCACTTAGGTCAATAGCAAAATTTTGGACCAGTTACGGAGACTAGTGGAATTCATTTTCCAGATTTTTAGGATATGCCTGGAAATCGACCCCACTAGTCTCAGTAACTGGTCCACTTAGGTCTACAGCAAAATTTTGGACCAGTTACGGAGACTAGTGGAATTCATTTTCCAGATTTTTAGGATATGCCTGGAAATCGACCCCACTACTCTCAGTAACTGGTCCACTTAGGTCTACAGCAAAATTTTGGATCATTTACGGAGACTAGTGGAATTCATTTTCCAGATTTTTAGGTTATGTCTGGAAATCGATCCCACTAGTCTCAGTAACTGGTCCACTTAGGTCTACAGCAAAATTTTGGACCAGTTACGGAGACTAGTGGAATTCATTTTCCAGATTTTTAGGATATGCCTGGAAATCGACCCCACTACTCTCAGTAACTGGTCCACTTAGGTCTACAGCAAAATTTTGGATCATTTACGGAGACTAGTGGAATTCATTTTCCAGATTTTTAGGTTATGTCTGGAAATCGATCCCACTAGTCTCAGTAACTGGTCCACTTAGGTCTACAGCAAAATTTTGGACCAGTTACGGAGACTAGTGGAATTCATTTTCCAGATTTTTAGGATATGCCTGGAAATCGACCCCACTACTCTCAGTAACTGGTCCACTTAGGTCTACAGCAAAATTTTGGATCAGTTACGGAGACTAGTGGAATTCATTTTCCAGATTTTTAGGTTATGTCTGGAAATCGATCCCACTAGTCTCAGTAACTGGTCCACTTAGGTCAATAGAAAAATTTTGGACCAGTTACTGAGACTAGTAGGATGGATTTTCTGACAGATGTGGTTGCGAGTGTAGATCAATTTTTTTTAAGCGTTCTGATTACTTTGGCTAAAAATATCGCATTTGGGATAGAGTGGTACGATTGTTAGAGTCTTGCGGCTCGTGTTTTTGTATGCACAATCTAAGCGTCAATTAGGGAGACTTCACTGTACTTGGATGTTAATCTTCCGACTACTGAGCCGCGGCCCCCTGTGCCGGGGTCATTTCTGACTCACGCTGCATTCTCGATCACGGGTTCCAAAATCGGCAGAGAAGACGTTAAAGAAGAAAATGTGGCACCGGTCGTTTCGATCGATTGGTGACATTTATCGCAGCTCGATTATGAAAAAATCGCTCGATCACGGCCGATCTAGCTACCTATTTACCTACTGTATTATGTAACGCGCGCACCGATCGGTGTCGGCTCGCAGTTGTCGGTCCACCTGGAAGATCGTTGGGAGGCCGATACCTTGTCCCGATAGATATTTTAAGGATCGCTCGGGCCCGGCCCGGAGACTTTGATAAACGCGCGATTAGACGGAGGCACGCGTGAATCAAACGACGAGCCCCTGCGTATCGGCGCGGAGGGTGATGGCACGGCGCGGGATGAACGTCGTTAGCCCGGCACAATGCTGTTTTGACGGTGCAACAAAAGACAGGCCTGGCCCGCGTCCAGACAAATGACCCTGGGATCCGAGAACAAATGACAGTGGCTGTCCAAACGTGAACGCGGCGCTTTTGTGAACGCGCCTCATTACCGGCTGCTCGAAATTTTTCATATCCGCGCCTCCTGACGGGGGCCCGATCAAGAAAAATTGATCGTCGCCAGGGATCCGATGGCGATGGGGCTTCCTTCCGATCTTGATTAACTTTCTTTCCCGAACCGCCACCACCCCGTCCCGCGGTGCCCTGGAAACCGGGACCACGTGCTGAACTCTAACGCAGCTGTCGAAAAATTTGTAGTTGTGTTTATTTGATCCGCGGGAGTCCCTGTGCTGCGACAATATAACAATATGTCGGACTGGTAGCATGTTAAAGAGACGGAAGGAAGGAAGCGATATGATAAAAGGATACATAGGGTGATCAAGATAAATAAATGAAATGTGAAGAAGTGGAATAAATGTAGGAATAACAGAGGATAATACAGGGTGACATTGTTAACGCTAGATTTACGGAGCAGAAAGAACAGCTATTTCATATATTAGCTTTTAAAATAACAGTGAGAGATTTATTCTGATTTTTAACAGGTGTTATTGTAACATTTGCCGTAAGTAATATGTAGATCAAGGTTAAATAAATGAATTGTGAAGAAATGGAATAAATATAGAAATAACAGAGAAAAATATAGTGTGGTATCGTTAACGCTGGATTCACGGAGCACAAAGAACAGCTGTTTTATATATTACTTTGTAAAAGTAACAGTAAGAGGTTTATTCTGATTTTTAACAGGTGTTATCGTAACATTTGTCGTAAGTAACGTGTAAATTGAATAAATAACTCGTAAGTGTATCTTTACGATATGAATAGTCGTAAATTAAAAAATTAGTGACCCGTCATTTTGTCGGGTTCTGTAAATCTAGCGTTAACCTTGAACTATTACACCTGTTAAAAGTTACGTAACCATTATATTAGCGGTCTCACAGACCGCTAATGAATTGTTTTTATATTGCATATCACGAATTAAGGGGTCGAGTTAGATTGATTTTTACAATTTTTCTTAGAATTGTATCATCAGCACAGACGAATAAGTAATTAGTAGCGGTCTTACAGACCGGCAATAGTAATTAAGGATTGAAGTAACAAAAACTATCAGACGAGATTCACTCTTTTTATTATTATATTCATCGTATCTTGTGTTCTTTCGTTTTTCTTTTCTCCAAATGAAAGAAACAATGTTGCTGCTGAAACTGCAGAAGTTGTTGTTATCTCGTGTTGAATTTGTTTGATCAGTTTTACATAAATTAATCATTTTAGCATCGCATAGATAACAAATTACGACCGTAAAGCTTTTAGCGAAAGATTGAAATATTTACGCGAGCTTGCTAAAGATTAGCATTTGTTGATTATCACAGCACAATTCCTTGCACAATCATGATCATTTAATTTCGCGATTTCTAAAAGTGTCCAAAGGAATTCACGAATCAGATATAATATGCAGATAAATTCGATTGAATTCAATCGGTAGCTCATTGCGGTAACCGATACGCGATCGGTACACAAAGGTTGAACACGAACGCGTTAGACTGTCACGTTTGACTCGCGGTACGGTTGCATTATTCATATTTGACCATCGATTTGAAACTTCAGCCGCGAGTCATCGATCACTCGAACAGAATCGGCGGTACATACTATAATTTGCAGCATCCGGATTAATTAGAGTGGGATTACTGTACCGTGAAGGAACGGCATTCCGGGTTGCAGAGCCAACAGAAAGTAGCATCTTAAAGGCCTACCGTGTCCCGTAACATTCCTCCGTCCATCGAAGTCGCCCACGGTTGTTTGCTTTTTTCATTCGAAGCCGGCGCGGCGAGACGTCGTTGCGCTGTGAAATCTCAGCCTTATGTTGCAACTCGCGGACGTAGACACGCGAGACGAAGCGCATACACCGAGCGAGCGCGCTCCTAGGGCAAATAAGCGTCAAATGAAGCGTGCTTAAAGATCAAACGAGCGAGCAAACACGAAACAAGTGACGGGGCGTTAACGTGTGTCCCCGTTGGAAAAACATCGCCGCTACCGCGTGTAATGCCATGCTTTGCCTACCGGATTACCATTTGGCCTAATCCCGCCTCGGTCCTGCTGCCCCGGGACCGTCGATCGGCGCAAACACAACCATCGAAAATCGAACAGACGAGGGAGCGCGAGGAAAGAGAGAGGATCGCTTTAATCCCCGTTCCGTGGATTCGATGGTGTCAGAATCGCGAAGACACTTTCCGAAAGGCTTTCCGAATCGGCTTTCTGAAAATTCACGGCGCCCGCGAAAGGACTTGTTTCACCGTCGACGCCGGAGAAATCTTCAAAGTCTGTTCTTTCTTCTCTCCGTTTCCCATGCTTACAGAGAAACCGATCGAAATCGATTATAAAATAACGACTTTAACGGGCTGTTCTACGAAAACGATTTTGCAGCCGAATTTCTGAAACTAATGTCTCCCTAATTGACGCTCGGATTGTCCACAAATATGGATAATTCGGGAAGAGGAGATGCGATTGTTCGAGCCTCGCATAAGCTTGACACAACTTTGACATAACCTTGTGAAAACGAACCGCGAGGCTCGAATAATCGTATCTCCTCTTCCAAAATGTCCAATTTTGTTCCCAACCTGAGTATCAATTAGGGAGAACTTATTATACTCGCTGATGCAACCGCGTTCTTCATCCCTTTCCGCCTGAGAAGTATACATTTCACCATTTACAGTAAATTCTCTACAATTATCCCTCAGTTTGCACACGAAAATGGATGATTTGGGAAGAGGAGATGCGATTATTCGAGTGTTGCAGTTCGTTTTTATAGTTGTTGACAATTCGTGACTATAAAAGTGAACCGCAAACCTCGAATAATCGTATCTACTCTTCTTAAATTGTCCATTTTTCTGCACAATCTGAGTGTCAATTAGAGATACATTACTATACAAGGTGTCCCAAAAATGTCTCGCAATCCAGAAATGGTGGGTTCCTCGGATCATTTGAAGCAACTTCTACCTTTACAAAAATGTTCTCCGAGCCACCGTTAACGAGTTATTAACGAAAAACAGTGACCAATAAGAATCGAGTACGGCTGACGCGAGGCGGTCCAACCAACCAGCGCACGAAGCTCAGTTCCGCTCATTGGCTCGGTCGCCTCGCGCCAGCCGAGCTCTCCTCTCATTGGTCACTGTTTTTCGTTAATAACTCGTTAACGGTGCCTCGGAGAAAATTTTTGTAAACGAAAAAGTTGCTTCGAATGACCCGAGGAACCCGCCACTTTCGAATTGCGAGACATTTTTGGGACAGTCTGTATACCGATCTCCAACGAAGAGACTGCCAATATTCTCCGTTCCTGTCACTCAACGACGATCATCGTTTCTATTCTTCATCATTCAAGTCCAGCCGGACGATCGCGGAAGCGATGATCCTGCCGCTCAACGTCGTTCTTGGTGTCTGCTTGGTGTCCGAGTCGCGCAATTGCTATTTATACGGTACCAGGCTCACGAGAAATGATAGCCGATGACGCCGATAGTCGTTCTCGGGCTAAACTCTCACGGAATCGAAGTCGATCGTACGGGTAAGTCGAGGAACGAGGATCGGCAGGGTAGCTGACACGAAGCCGCGATTCCTGTCGAGTCATCAAACAAAGATGGCCGGCGGTTCCAACGGCGTCGAGTGCCATATTTGTAAAACAAAGAGGCGGTTGCCTAGGCGCTAAGGTCCGGCCGCCGGGTCGGGCCGGGCCGGTCGCATTTACATAAATATGTGCAGTTTCTGTGAATTCATCCACCGCGTTGTGCCACACGATTCCTCCCGGGGATTGGCGCTTCGCCGCGTGATTAACTTGTCACGAAACGTTGTAGTCACGTCTCAAGCTATTTATTAGCCGCGGATAAGGATCGGGCTGCGAAACGAGCGGCAGCGCGCGACGAATCGTGCGCTTCGGCTTCGATTCGTGACGACGGCGACGTCGGCCCCCGGCCGAGATTGCCTCGCAAGGAAAGTCTCTCTCTCCCTCTCTCTCTCTCTCGCTCTCTTTCTCGCCTAGCTGCTCGATATCCTGATCGGAATCGATTAGAAAGTCGATTCGTTAACCCCTCGGATTGGCCTCTTCTCGCGCGCGCGTTCCCGAGATCATTCTTCCGATCGTCGTGCACGCTTTTACCGTTTCGATGATTGGAAAGATCCTTCGCAGGAAACGAAGTTTTTCAATCGAAGTATGCTCGGGTGGTGTGCTTTTGAACGTCGCTCGAATCGGCGAAAATTGATTTTCTCGGTAAAAGGGGCGCGGATCTTTTCCCGATCGAAACTGGAACGATCGCGGGTTTCTCTACGGCGCGGTGCGTCGAGCGCGGTTCCGGAATTATAATTTAAACGATGACTCTCTTGGCTACTTCGCATTCAATTATTAAATAATCGACGGCGAGAGTGGCACGGACTCGCGATCGGAGAACAGGAAGGCCGGGAGAGAAAGAGAGAGAGAGAGAGAGAGAGAGAAAGAGTGGGATCGGAAGGGTTCTCTCGACGGACGCGTATGCAACAGCGTCGTTCTCTTTCTTCTTCTGCGCGTGCAGATTCTCTGTTTATTCCTTTCTCCGGTCTTGGCCATTTCGCAGCCGAGGTGACGAGCGTGACTTATCTCCTGCAAATTATAATCCAATTTGCGATTATCGTCGTGCCATCGTGGCCGTGGTTGCCTTTGGGGCGCGCTGAAGGACCAGATGCACGGTCGCCTCACCTCCGGCTGATTAGTAAAGGATAATTAACCGCGCATGGTAGTTTTATGCAGACACCGAGTTCGTTCGAGAGAGGGCTGCTCGAGAGCCTCTTCCTCGAACGCTGACAGTTATCAGTCATTCGGTTCTTCTGCATGTTCAATTAACCGGCCACTCGAATCTCGATAATATACGGCTTCTTCCGTGTTTCCAGCGATTAACAGAACAGTCTCCATTATTCCAATTATATGAATTGCTACCGCGTCGAAATTACCGCGGCGCTGATACATTCGTATTAGAAGCTCTCTCATTTTCACGTTGTCCGATCATGTCAGCGAGCTGTTGCGACTTACTTCGATCTGGAAATTTGTCTTCTTCTCGACGAAACTTTAACTTCTGTTATCGTAGGATAATTAAAGATTGAATGGTTGGACAATAGCCGAAGCTGGGTAATATACTTAACCCTTTTAGTGCTGGAGGCCGATATATCGACTCTTGCTGCACTGGCGAGAAGTGCCAGAGCCGATATAACCGTCCACTCCTTATAGCGCTTTATAATAACAAAATTTTACACATTTACAATATATAAATATAAATATAAATATTTATGTTATTATAATGAAGTATTGTGCAAAATTATATCACAAATATATTTATGACAACAGAATTTTGTTTCAGCAATGTTATATTACCTATAACAATTACATATTTCGGAAGAGATAATCCGTCCGGCGCTTACCATGTACCTTCGAGTTATTTTTTATGTTTGTTATGTAATATTATTTATCTTGTTACAAAATATATCAGAAATGCAAAGTATATACTTTGTAATAAATGATCTATATAAAATTATAATGAAAACATGATTTTTTGTATGTGCAAATACGTTTTGTATGTGTGTGTGAGAGAACTGGACTTTTACTTTCTTTATGATCTTTTATACCTTTGTTATTTATATAATTTTCAATGAATATAGAAAATCTAGTGTCATTGTTTTGTTCTCTATTTCGCCCTTAATTTACTGCTTTTTGAATCATGTAAATATTGTTTCTTGTTTGGCTTTTATGAGCATTTTCCCAAACCCTAGTAAAACCCTGAAATTCGGCCGGTTATTCTCGCATAGGCACCTCTTTTTCGCGTGGCACTAAAAAGGTTAAGTCTCTCTAATTGACGTTCAGTTTGTGCACAAAAATGGACGATTTGGGAACAGTAGAAACGATCATTCGAGACCCACGGCTCATTTTTATAATTCCCGATTGTCGACGGCTATAAAAACGTGACACAAGGCTCGAATAATAGCACCTCCTCTTCCCAAATCGTTAATTATCATTTTAAATGCGAAGTATGAGTCTTTGATACAATATTCCTGTTCCTAATTGACGCTCAGATTGGATGGGCAAATGGACGATTTGGGAAGCGGAGATACGATTATTCCAGCCTTGCGACTCGTTTTTATAGTTACCGATTTTCAACAATTACAATTAGGGTTGATCACAATGCAGCGAAAATAAATATCCCTTGAATATTAATCTCGACGAATAAAAGCGAACGAATTCACGCCTGATTTAACCTCGTTCTAGCTCGGCTCATTCTAGCAAAATCTTGATTCCGCGAAAGGGTTCTCTTAGAATTGCAAGATCGCGAAGTACAGTAATGTCTCCCTAATCGACGCCAAGATTGTGCAGAAAAGTGGACAATTCGGGAACAGAAAATACGATTATTCGAGCCTCGTGTACTCGTAACTATAAAAACGAATCGCAAGGTTCGTACAATCGTATCCTCCTCTTCCCAAATTGTCTATTTTTTGGGCGATCTAAGCGTCAGTTAGGGAGACAATCTGAGCGTCAGTTAGAGAGACATTACTGTATTCTGCCTCGGATTAGGCTCCTCAAACTTTCGATCGGGCCAATCAATCCGGGAGATTTCCTGACTCTCGAGTAAATGAGACACGCGGCATTTGTCCGCAAATGTCACCGCGTTTCACAGTCTCACCCTCGATCGAGCGGGAGCCGGCAGCAGCAGCAGCAGCGTCCACATTTGTCCTCGTCACCGCTTCCGTGACGGGCCACTGACAACTTGGCAGCGAGGTCCGCGTATTTTCCGCATAGCTCGCGCGATCTGCGTGCGCGAGTTTGCGCTGCCGCTCGTCGGCCATTGCCGGTGTCCGGGGCAAAAACGCGGCTGCGGTTCCCGTCCGCTTGAAATCGCCGATGACACGCGGCGTCAAGGTGCGGAAAGGTGTGCGCTTCGTAACTAGCCGGGGAACGACGACAGGTGTTGCGCGCCGGCATTTCCTCCTGTTCATCCCGCGAAATTGCGGGACGCGTTTCAGCCACGGTGAAATTCGCTGGCCGATAGAGAGAGCTCCGCTCCCGGAGGGAATCGAATCGACGAACGAACCTTGTCGACCTGTCCCGGGACTCCGGGTGTCGCCGCGAGTCCTCCTCTCCTTACGACGGCCGAGGAGAATTCGCCGAAACTTCCTGCTTCGTTTTATCCGTACGCTCCTGGTCGAGCCCGGTTTTTACAGTTAATTAGATAGCCGTCCGCGTCGCTCCGCGTTACTCGTATAAGTAACTTTAAGTATAGCGTGCCAAACGACGATTCTTGCTAGTCAAAATTGATATTTACCAGAAGCAGTTCGCTATATCATTTTATAACATGATTGCTGAATTATATAGGTTATATAGTATAGGTAATTTTTAAGTAATAAATACGAAAATATATACGAATCAGGGCTTAATGCTTTGGAAGAACTATAAATAATTTATTTTTGCATTAGCATGGAATATGAAATCGATTACACAAACTTCAGATACCTATTCTGTATACAGTGTCCCAAAATTATGGTACTTCCGGGAAATAAGGGGTTCCCGAGGTCATTCGAAGTAACTTTTTCCTCAGCGAAATTGCAATCCGCGGCTTCGTTTACGAGCTATTAACGAAAAACAGTGACCAATGGGAGGGCGAGCTCGCTTGGCCCGCGGCGGCCGAGCTAATAAGCGGAACTCCGGGCCTCGCGCGCTTGTTGGCTTGGTCGCCGAGCTCGCTTCTCATTGGCCAGTGTTTCTCGTCGATAACTCGTGAACGGTGCCTCGGAGAAAATTTTTGTAAAGGAGAAAGTTGCTTCGAATCACCTCAGGAATCCCTTGATCCCCGCAACATATACAGCATTCTATTCCCACATAGAATGGGTACATATACAGCATTCTATTCCCACATAGAATGGGTACATATACAGCATTCTATTCCCACTTTTTCTATTTTATTCAATTAATTTCAATTACCTCGCGATATTCAAGCATTTAATGTACAATACGTTTAATTCAGTACGTTGAATTCATCAAGCCCAAGTTCACGCGTCGTTTTGTGGGCCATTTGGTCGATCGTGCGACGATTAACGGAGCCAAGATAATCTCCCTTCGCCTTCTCGCCCTTCTCTGGCCGTCGCCGATGCGACCGCGTCGTTTACGCGAACGGAGCGGCGCGGCTGCACGCCTGTTAAAGCTCTCGGAACCACGAGAAGAAATCGCCGTCTCATTCGTTCGCTTTCAAGGTGTATCCAGAAGACAGGGATCGAGAAAGGGACCGAGAAAGACGAACGGCGAGAGGCCGTGGAAAAAAGCAGGGAGCGAGAGAGAAACGGGGAGAGACGGCTCGTCTCGCGTTTCGTTACACGATCATTATAACCTTCCCCCGGCTGGCCGCTTCTTATGTACGCTCCGAATTATCCGGAGGATCATTATCGTTTAAGTAGAAGGCCATCACGACCGGCGGTTCTCCTTACCAACCGGCTCTAGTATATCGAATAATCGCGACAGGTCGCCTCGAGTCCGCGCTGCGCGGCGTGATTCGAAGCGACGAATAGAGAGAAAGCCTGAAATCAATCTTCGTGCCGCCGCTACCGGTCGATCGCCGGCGATCGAGAGCTAGCGGTACGGTAAATTGCAACAGCTGATGGGTGTCGCGAGATCTGTTAAGCCGGAAAGATGAATCGGCTCGTTTTGTCTCCGCGCCGGTTGAGCGCGCGTTATCTCTGCGCCGGTTCCCTCGGTTTCGGAAGCCACGTGGAGCGCCCTGCTCGTCGCCATATTGCCGATCGACCGCCGCGATAGTAGAATAATTAGCCTTGCATCGGCTCTCGCAGCCAGGCTGCGACCGATAGCGGTTGAAAGTCCGAGGAATCGAACTTTTGCCAGTCAGCGCTTAGACGACAGTTACAGTTTAACGTTATAACCCGCGGGTAATCGGGAAGAAAGTGTGCTGCAATTTGCTCCTGCTTTCCGTTTCGACGCGTCCGTGACAAACGATCGCCTTTTTTCAGCGTTTTAACACTTTCGAATTAAAGCGTTTCATTCGATTAAGTGCGAACCGCGAGCGAACTTGTTGTCTCATCGATTGCTTCTTCAACATTCGTATCTCTCTCCCCCCCCCCCCTCTCTCTCTCCCTCTGCAAATCTTAATAAAACGAAGAAACGTTTTTCATTTTTAGAAATTAGAAGTGGGAGATTTCCCCAATCGGTTGTCAATCCACTGAATTTAAAACGGGGAGATCTCCCAATTCGGTTGGCTAAGTTCGAGAAGCAGTTCTACGCTACGGTGCCTGAAATTTCCACAAAGCCGTCTGATATTATTACGTTCATAATATCTATTTATAAGAGAACTTAAATTGATGTATTTAACCAGAAAGCAAGCGCGATATTTATGGAAGTAACGAAAGCTGCGAAATTAATATATTAACGAGGCGAGGAAAAACGCTTAACTTAAAACGAGGAGATCTTCCCACAGAAAATTCTCCCCACTGAAATTTCTACAAAGTCGTCTAATATTGTTACGTTCATAGATATAATATCTATTTATAAGAGAACGTAAATTTATGTATTTTACCACAAAGCAAGCGCGATATTTATGGAAGTAACGAAAGCTGCGAAATTAATATACTAACGAGGCGAGGAAAAACGCTGAAATTAAAACGAGGAGATCTCCTCATAGAAAATTCTCTCCACTGATATTTCCATAAAGCCGTCTAATATTATTACGTTCATAGATATAATATCTATTTATAAGAGAACGTAAATTGAGATGTATTTAACCAGAAAGCAAGCGCGATATTTATGGATGTAACGAAAGCTGCGAAATTAATATACTAACGAGGCGAGGGAAAACGCTTCAAATGACCTCAGGAACTCCTATTGTAGGATTGTGAGGGATTTTTGGAGCATCCTATATAACATGAGGTGGCTTTTTTATTAAGGTTTGGCTTCCGTTAAGATTTTTATAAGACCTTCTCTTCGAATCTGTTCGCGTGATCTACGTTTCTAAACAATAACTACGAAAGCGTAATTAATTAGTTCGTCCGGTTTCTTGTTCGAAACACGTCGAGAGTTTACTATTCCTCCACGATAACTGGAATCATTTACGCGAGAGTAATTATTGCCTGATGCATCGTATTTCATTTCAATATATATCTAGTTTTTTACTCTCGATGTAATTAACGACTGATAGCTCGGGTGCCGGGCGAAACGAAAGAAATTGCGTTTTATCAACGCAATCGAATTTCAGAGCGGCTAAAAACTGCGATGCTTAACGACAAACGAGCAGAGAGGCGATGCTATTAACGCGGGGCCGAGCGTTCCGACAAAAAGGGCCACTTCCGAAGGCTGCAGTGTCACATCCGGCATCGTAAATGGCCGCGGGGCCCTCTCGGTTTGCGAAGAAAAGCGAAGTTTTCGAGCGACCAGGAAAGATCCTGCTCGCCGATAACGGCCGCTACGCAGAGCGGCCTGAGGACGCTGTTCCGTTCATCGCACGCCATTTCCTCGCGTAAATGCTCGCGGGAACAGTATTCCGTATTTTTCGATCGCGTCCGAGTAACACGATCGTGGCCCGCGACCGGCACACAGCCGAGACGAGACACGGCCGCCTGTAAATCTGCCGGTGCGTTCGACGGTGACCGGTAGAAAAAGCGCTATTAATCCAGCAGGATCGTTCTAAACCGGTTTTATCGTTTTGTCGAATCGAAATTTCTTCGCAGCCCTCGCTCGGCTACTTTGCGCGGGTAGACACCTAGTTATCGTGCTCGACAAGGCCCAGAAAAATAAAAGGAGCGCGAGAAGGAAAGAAGTCTTCGCCGAGAACAAATAAGTGGGGAGAGAAGAGGACGCGGGGGACGGGACGAGCCTGGAACAATGGGACCGAGTAATTTCGTTCTCACGTTACGCAAAAGCTAGATATGTAGCTCGGTGAGCGGCAAGACACGCGCGTTAGACTCGTCGTCGCATAGTGGAACGGATTCCCGAAAACGTGAACTGAATGAATAGTATTGAACTAAATTAAAAGAACTAAATCAATACGTATTAATAGTTATGTTTACATCTTCCATTATAAGCGAAACAGTTTTGGATCGTAGAACCTGATTATGGTATTGCCTTCTTAATACGATGAAAAATTATGTTTACGAGTTATATTAAAATTTGTTTAATTCATTAAGTACACCGGAAATGGACGAAGTGACGAACATTGGGCGTCTACGATTAAGGAGGATAATGTTATGAAAAGTGCTGTTGGTTACTTAATAGTGGATCGTATTGTGACACATTTACACACATGTAGATATTACATCAACATTTACATCACAATTTGGGTGCGATGCGAGTGCCACATGACAATAGATCGGAGAATCTGTACAAGTGAAATAGTAAAAGGCATTTTACCGATCAAAAAGTACTGTCACGTTTTGTTAGCCGTGCTGCTATTCATATCATTTGTCTTTAATTTTGTGTCTAGTGAAAGAATCCATCCGAAAGATAATTATTTTTAAATGATGAGATAAATACCAGCACGGCATTCCCCGTGAAGAAGTAGCAACATTTCGTGCTATAAGAATTGTACTTCTTAGAAACAGCTACTTCGTTAAAGAAGGATATACAGTAAAAAAAACTTTATTTTAGTGTCATCTAGACATAAAGTTATGACATGCCTTCCCACTCCCAAAAATCCGGAAACAATCCAACAATTCCAAACATATCCCAAAAATCTGGAAAATGAATTCCACTAGTCTCAGTAACTGGTCCAAAATTTTGCTGTAGACCTAGGGGGACCAGTTACTGAGACTAGTGGGATCGATTTCCAGACATATCCCAAAAATTTGGAAAATGAATTCCACTAGTCTCAGTAACTGGTCCCGCTAGGTCGACAGCAAAATTTTGGACCAGTTACTGAGACTAGTAGAATTCATTTTCAAGATTTTTGGGATATGTCTGGAAATCGATCCCACTAGTCTCAGTAACTGGTCCACTTAGGTCCATAGCAAAATTTTGGACCAGTTACGGAGACTAGTAGGATGGATTTTCTGACAGATGTGGTTGCGAGTGTAGATCAATTTTTTGTAAACGTTCTTATTACTTTGGCTAAATAATATCGCTAAAATTAACTGTATATTACAGTTTATTACTATTCTTAAGTCTGTCTCCTACACATTTGCTATGCAACTTAAAGTTTAAAGTTTCTTGTTTCTTTGTGGTGTCCTATCCCTGTCCCCACTAAAATCCAGGGAAATCATTGATCGTCGTCACGCCAAGATCGTTCGAAAATAATTATCATCGGGATGAAAGGAAAGCAGCGTCTTCGAGAGGAAAAGGAAAACGAAGGGCGGCCCAAGAATTCGAAACCGAAACAATTTCTCGCAATCTCAACGATCTGTTTGCATAAAATGCAAATTCTTCTTGTCAAGGTTGCGACCATCCTCGATATCAATGCTAATAGTGAAACGAACGTTATCGTTAATGTTATCGCGCAACCAATGTTCGATTATGCGCAAGCAAGAACCCTGATCAATCGCTCGTTTCGGTTCCGATATGGGCCACGGTTCTCCGAGGAATATACAGTAATGTCTCCCTTACTGACGCTCAGATTGTCCACAAAACTGGACGATTATTCGAGCCTTGCAACTCGTTTTTATAGTTGTTGACAATCGATAACCATAAAAATCGAGCAACAAGGCTCGAACAATTGTATCTTCACTTCCAAAATTGTCCATTTTGACAATCTTTATGAAATTATATGTTTGATAAAAGCGTTCTATTTAAACAAAATATGAGGAAAATCAAACATATTCCGTTTGGCCAAGTCCAGGAGCGTACAATGTATGAAATCAGATTCATCCTCTACATATAATATTCGTTCATGCTTGCATACAACCAGGCTGCGCATTGTACGAACTTCACAAACGAGTTTCGCTCTTAATACTTTCAATCGAATCTCTCGATCTACATGGCAAGTTCCCGAGCAAGGGGTCCGTTCCTATAAAATAACCAGCGAGTAGAACAATTTCAATTTGCATAAATGTCCGCGGCGTAGAATCATGCACGGCTGCCTTGATATCGCGTAAAGCGCGATTTCCTCCGCTCGTCCGCGCGCACTTCCTGTCCCCGATGGAACGCGAGACGACCAACCACGAGCTGCCTCGTTTTTCGTGTAATAGCACGGTGTAATTAACCCGCGGACAAAGTAGCGATAATTACAGCCGTGTTTTTAGATGCGGTAGCCGTTCTCGATCCACGGCCGAGACGAAATTTATGACCGGTCTCGAGATTAAGCGGCGGAGGGAGGGGCGAAAGAACGAGCCGTTGTTCCGAGGTGTTAACAATCGGCGGCCTGTTACCGTCGAAAACGTAATGGAAACGTCGAAATGGGTGGGTGCATTTGGTGGGTCTGGGAGACGTTTCCTCGACGCGCTCTCGAGCGGCTTCGATAACTCGCGGAACGTCATCGATCTTCGATAGATCGATGTTCCAGCGAGTCCTCGGGCGAATTATTAAAACTCGTCGCTCGCACGCATTTCGCCGGTTCTCTCTCTCTCTCTCTCTCTCTCTCTCTCTCTTCCTCTCTCTCGCTCTCTCTAGGCCTCGGCGATCTTGGTGCGCGATCGACCCGCGATATCGCCACTATCGGAGAAAGAAAAAAGGCCGAGCGCTTTCTACGTAACAGCGAAACCGGTTACGCTGCCGGTTACATTACCAAATCGTAAAAAATCAACCTGCCGTTAAACGCCGGGCCGAGAAAACTGTGGCTACAACATATCGTGCCCAAAGAGTTCTCTGACGCGGATGTGCCCTGCCTCTCGCCGATCCGCTGATCGCGCGCAGGCTTCCTCGATTAATTTGCATAAAGTCGAAACTGCAAGTAATAGCTTCTTCTACCACGGAAAGATCGGCCCCGGTTTTCTGCGATCTCGGGAAATGGCGGCGCGTTGCCTTGTCCTTGCGATTACGCACGTGAAAAGTGCACTTCCGCCGGAACTTCGGAGGGTGGATTGCTCGAGTTTATCGCGAGGAAGCGAAGTATGCGAACGAAGGAATGTTCTGTGAAAGTAAAAAAACCTGAATTCTTCCTTTGCGTTTTCTGTTTCGTGTGCATCGTTGATTGGGAGAACTGCTCGTTTCTTTTTTTTTAACGGATTAGGGTAGAAATATTTGGCGAAGTACAATATACAAATAGTTAATGGAATAGTCTTAGATAAGATTTCAGAGATTAGATTTGAAGATTTATTCGACGTCGCAGGGACGAGTGCAATTATTCGAGTGCAGTATTCAAAATAGTTAATTTAAAGAAAATTAAGGTAAAGAAAATTATTGACTCAAGTATTAATTTCCTATGATGTACTGGAAATTGTTATTTGGCGTATTTCATGCGTCCAAATTCTTTTTCTGTTACAAAGAAATTATAAGATATTATTATATTATAAGATATATTATTATACCTAATATTATAATATATAAGATATATTATATCTAATATTATAATATATAAAATATATTATTATATCTAATATTATATCATATGAGATATATTATTATATCTAATATTATAATATATGAGATATATTATATCTAATATTATAATATATAAAATATATTATTATATCTACTATTATAATATATAAGATATATTTATTATATCTAATATTATAATATCTAAAATATATTATTATATCTAATATTATAATATATAAAATATATTATTATATCTAATATTATAATATATAAAATATATTATTATACCTAATATTATAATATATAAGATATATTATTACATCTAATATTATAATATATAAGATATATTATTACATCTAATATTATAATATATAAGATATATTATTACATCTAATATTATAATATATAAAATATATTATTATATATCTAATATTATAATATATAAGATATATTATTACGTCTATTATTATAACATATAAGATATATTATTACATCTATTATTATAATATATAAGATATATTATTACATCTAATATTATAATATATAAAATATATTATTATATATCTAATATTATAATATATAAGATATATTATTACGTCTATTATTATAACATATAAGATATATTATTACATCTATTATTATAATCTATAAGATACATCATTACATATAAGAAATTATTATTTCGTTAGATTCACGTTTCTCAAAATTAACTCTGGCAAATTTCTGCATTCCGCATAAAAATCGCACTTTATACGCAACAATTTATCGTCGCTCGTGACTTTAAGCTCGTCGCAAAAATATCGTTCCTAATTCTCGAGAGATAGCCTTTCAAGAAAGAATATTGCAAAAATGACTGGGTTGCGTGCAGAAAAGAACAGCGCAGTCTTTCGTGGAATAATAAACTGACACGGGAGAACGTTGCGCGGCAGATACACGATGCGAAAAGGATTTCTGAAACTCGTGCAGACTATCGACGTTTCCCGAGCGTGTCTAGAAGCCACGGAGCCAGACGTCGAAGAGGAACAAAGTGGAATCATGGTGAAGGGGCAGAGAATGAGAGAGCAGGCGAGCGAGCGAGCGAGCGAGCGAGAGAGAGAGAGAGAGAGAGAGAGAGAGAGAGAGAGAGAGAGCCATCAGCAATTTATGCGCCCTCGGTAATCGAGTTTCCCTGAAACACGAGGTTGACTGCTTTGTGCGGTGCGTAATAAATTTCGAGATGACGTCTAGGTGAATTACGCGGCGTAGGTGTGTTACTATTTAACGGAACGTGTCCCGGCTGTGCCGGTACATCCGGAAAATGGAAAGAGTTCTCCGTCGCGCCGCTGTGTTATCGACTCGCGCCAAGATATCGAAGGCATCCCGAAGTTGCCGTTGCGGAGCGTTATTCTCGTCGTCGGCAGAAAATCTAGATAGAGCGGGCTTATTAAATTTGACACTTCAAGAAGCCGGAACATTGAAAAGGGGCCAGGAATATCTGCCGGCACATGCACGAGAGGTTACCCCATCGCGTGGAGAGCAACCACCCCGTGGACGATGCGTATCCTGACGCCTCGGGGGAGCAGGGATTCGCTAATTTTACCCGAGACACGCGCGGCTCTTGCGAAAACACCCCGCCGATAAAATAGCCCCGGACAGTGGCAATTCTTCTGGGAACGCGACGCGCCGGATACGCGGCATTATTAAAAAATATTCCCCGCGAGAGGAGTACTTCGTCCCGGGCCTTGAACGACTTCCTTCTTCCAGGTCGTTGCCTGCTTGCGAACTCCGAAACTTCAACATTTTGCGGACTTTTTAATTTTCAGACTAATTGAAAGATCCGAAGCGGACGCGAGTGAAGTTTCTTTTAGTTCGACGAAGTTTCTCACACTTGTGCAACCGAGGTCGTAGGGTAGCGGAGCCGGTTTCTGTGGGGTGACGATTACAATGTATTTGCTTTGTTTTCGGGCACGATTAACTTAACGCTAAACCTACCGCGGTCAAAATGACCGCTTTCTTATTTTGCAATTCTGCAAAGTTCCGAGACTCTTTCGTGGAAAATGCTTGAATAAGTTATATTATTGGAGCAAGTTTTATAATAAAAGCTACACAAATTCCAAATAAATTGGGTCTTCTCACTTTTGTGAAGCAGTACATGCCAGTTAGTATTAGTAGTAACTTTCGTGGAAAACGCTTGAATAAGTTATATCATTGGAGCAAGTCTTATAATAAAAGCTACACAAATTCCAAATAAATTGGGTCTTCTCACTTTTGTGAAGCAGTACATGCCAGTTAGTATTAGTAGTAACTTTCGTGGAAAACGCTTGAATAAGTTATATCATTGGAGCAAGTCTTATAATAAAAGCTTCACAAATTCCAAATAAATTCGGACTTCTCACTTTTGTGAAGCAGTGCATGCCAGTTAGTATTAGTAGTAACTTTCGTGGAAAACGCTTGAATAAGTTATATCATTGGAGCAAGTCTTATAATAAAAGCTTGACAAATTCTAAATAAATTCGGTCTTCTCACTTTTGTGAAGCAGTACATGTCAGTTAGTATTACTGCTTGGTAGGTTTAGTGTCAATATTCTATATTATATCAGCGATCGCGCTGTTCAGATCTTGTGTCGCGATCAAACTTTGGTGAAGCGCGTACATCGCACAGCTGCTTTTTTTAATTTTTAGTTCTTTTCGTTTTGTTTGTCAATCTTGACGAGCGTTGTCGCGTCCCTTGGTTATCTTCGCAATTAATTAAGACAAGCGTTATCACGCTGTTCGCCATTTTTCGACCGCGTTTTCTGTATAACCCCTGGGACTCAAACGGTTAAGATATATTTAATTCTGTTACCAAAAGATAAACAAAATGAAACAAAAAAAATTGCGACGTCTTGTTCGTTAAATATAAAGCAAATTACGTCCTGAAACGAACCAAAGGCACAGTAATCGGACATCTCGCGGTAACCGAGTTCTATGACACAATCTTTTCACGAGACTTGAAAATTGATTTTTATCACGATCTATCGAATCTTTTCTATCGTGCAATTAATAAACGAGTTGTCTCGATTTCGCGTGTGGACCCTGCGGCAATTAACGCGTTAAAAAACCGCGAACCACCGGATTCGAGTCCTCGAGATCGGGCGCAGGTCGATTTCCTAACGCAATAAGTTCCCCCGCGGCCCGAATCCAGTCCGCCATTTTCGCGGACATAATAGCGAAGTTAGGCTTTGTCAAACGTCGACGTCGACAGGATATTTCGGTCAAGGAAATATCACAGGCGAGCCTGTCGGTTCGGCCCGGCATGATCGCCGGGGCGAGCAACGTGGGAGGGGGAAAAGGGGGGACAAGTTTCGGGAGCGGAATCGGAGGCCCGACTCACGATCGAGAGTATCCTCGAGATCGGTTAAAATTGGAACGGTCCTCGCGGCGGGTCAATTCATTGTTGAAGTGGCTATTCTTGACGCGAAATTGCCTGAAATTGGTTTACACGGACACGGCCGGCACGTCAGAAATTGATTCGCGCTCTCTCTTTCGCCCCGCCGTCGGTCCACCCTTCGCTATACTGAATGCGTTTAATTTTTCTGCCCGGCTACGTTTATTCCCTGCGGACCGTCCTTCTATTCCTTGTCAACGGAAAATACGACCGGCAAAAAGGAAGACAAGAAAAAAATGAGAGAGAGAGAGTGAGAGAGAGAGAGAGAGAGAGAGAGAGGAAGAGAGAGTGGTCGACGCAGTCGCTCGACGAAAGAGAGAGGGAGAGAGAGAAAGACGGGCGAAGAGACGAGCTAAACGGTGGCGGACGGTTCGGGCTGAGAATCTTGGGAGCAGAAGGCGGAGCCGAGAATGATAATACCGCGTCGTCGGGTCGCTAATAAATACGCGAAGCCGAGTCTCCGCCGTCTACGGGATAGCAATTTCCTCGGCCGCCACCCCAACGGGGGCAACAGACAGAACAGAAGAAGCTCGCTCGAACGGAGAAATTTCGGGGGTGGCTGGCTGGTAACGTCTTTAATTCTGCAGTCGAAGGCGTCTCGTCTCGCTCTCTCGTCCCCGGATCGAGTTATCGCGCGGAATGAGAAAAATTAATAAAATGAATCAACAGCAGACGCCGCGGCGCGGCGGCGCGGGGGGATTGGCGGGAGACGAAACGATCGCAGATATCGAGTTTGTCGAGACGAATTAGCTAAACGAATTTTTTAGCCGTCCCCGACAGGGCACCCATCGGCTAATTCGACATCGCGTCTAATCGCCGCTGAATAACATCCTTCGGATTGTCGTTTCTAAACGAACCTCCGGCTCGCATAAATCAACGGTCGATTAGCATCGTCTTCTTCTAGTTAGAAGCGCGCGGCTCGCGCGTTCCCGTCGATTTTCTAAAAAACGCACGTCTCGGACGTCGTCATTAATACCCATCCTCCGCGCGAGCGCATAATGGAAAGTCTCCGGGATCGCGCGTCGGTAAACGCGCAGCTTCGCGTTATTAGCTAGGATAATTAACGTTGCGCGCCCTCCCCGCACCTCGCCGCGACCCCCCCGTCACGTCGCCGCGCGCAATCGTTAGCTTTTAACAACCTGGAATTTCGGTCCCGCGGCGTAGATTATAGCGACAATTAGCGGCCGGGGTACACCGTGACGAGATTTCTGACGTATTCGCCTCCTGCCCCTTTCTCCTCCGCGGCCGTTTTCGCGGCAGCTATCACGGCCATTTACCAAAGGGAACGATGGTTGACGGCGAATGGAGGAAGCCGAGCCGAGCAGAGCCTTGGCAAGCTTCCACGTCGAAGACGACCGAGAGCTTGTAACGAGGAGCTGCTGCTGCTGTCGCTGCTGTTCCCGCGACAAAAAAAGGCCCCGATGCGCCGGGGCCCGCGCTTAATTGCTTAATCAGACGTAGTAAATCTTGCGACACGGGCATTTATGCGCGATATGATACGACATCGGTCTTCCTTCCTTCCTTTCTCCCTTGCTCGCTTTCAAGTTCGAACGGCGGTCGTTCGCATTCGTCGACGTCCGACGTCCGACGACTTTTTCCTTCGTCCTCGGAACACAATGGACGCGCGATATCGGCCGATAGGACGCGCGCGCGGTCAACTTGCCCAGCTGGGAATTCGTACGAACTGCCGTTTCGCTGGTACAGCCGGTAATAACACACGGCGCGAACACGCTCGGCTGAATGTCAAAGGTGGCACAGTTTGTAATTTTCGTTCGCGTATCGTCCACCGCGCGGATGATATTTTAATTATTCAATTCTGTGAAACGTTGTGTCGCGGTGCATTGCGCGTCTAATTGCACCTGCGAGTCCCGTGTGAACCGAATTAACGCTGTTGTTGCGCGCATTTCGGGATACAATTGCTCTATTTGCGCGAGTTCTTTGCGCTTTGCGCGACACCTGTAAATAGCGTTATTCAATGGTTTGTCGCCGGTAAATGTTAAGGTTATTTCGCTATTGTAAGATGAACCGCCGAACCATTAACCCTTTGCACTCGAAGCCGCTTCGACTGTGAAGCTAAAACAATTTTTCTGTCTGACGGTATTTCCATTTTATGTAACAAAGTGCATTTTACGTAGATGAAACTGAGTCTCGCGTTTCGTACAACAGTTACGCTTTTAATGATTTTCAAAGAATCTAAACTTTGATAATATGAAAATGATCTTGGAACGTGATACAACGATCTCAGTGCTGCCTCAGAGTTGCTCGAGTGCAAAGGGTTAACAACTTGTTCGAATAACTTTTGCGAAGCTTTTACGCGTTCGTTTCGACGGTGGTTAGCGAGCTTGCGACGGATCGATGGGGTAAGGGTGTTCAAAGCGAGACATACTTTTTTTGTTAATTATGATTTTCGATTAGAAACACTTTTATTCAAAGTTGATGCACGCTTGGGAATATAGAAAATACAGGGAGAACTAAAAGTATGCGAATTCACAGATGTGAAAAATGGGTTTCTATGAGACCTAGTTTGTTTGGCTTCTTCAGGAAATTTATTTTATTTTTGGAGCTTACAGAGTTACGGACACATTGGCGTAAAAAGTGGAGAAAAATAATCTTTTCCGAGCGTTTTAATTTAGAGATGAACCTGACGGCCTAAATTATTATTATACATTATTATTATAAATATAGGAAATACAGGGAGTTATTTTTGGAGTTTGCAGAGTTACGGAAACATTGGCGTAAAAAGTGGAGAAAAATAATTTAACCTGAGCTTCTTAATTTAGAGATGAACCTGACGGCCTAAATTATTATTATACATTATTATTATAAATATAGGAAATAGAGGGAGTTATTTTTGGAGTTTGCAGAGTTACGGAAACATTGGCGTAAAAAGTGGAGAAAAATAATTTAACCTGAACGTTTTAATTTAGATGGACCTGATGAGCTAAATTATTATTTTCCTGATCCGAAGAAAAAATTATACCCTGGTAAAAATAATTGTACCCCTGCCATTTTTAAGACATCTGCAACATAATTGAAGTCCTTCAAAAACTTTTCGCAATGTATTTACAACACTAGAATGATTTGGACGCCAACAAGCAGACGAAACAATTGAGCCGTTTATTTTGAAAGTGGCATAAGTCACTTTACTGTAATGAAAAGTGGTGATTTTTTAATGTTTATACGAAATTAGCAAAATATCAGAGCAAAATATCAGTATCCTGAGATAACAAATACAAGTAAATCTTCTCGAAAGTTAGCATCCATATTTTTAAACGTGTTAAAACGCAAACCCTTAAATATATCGACTTAAAAACAAAGTGACTCTTATGCCACTTTCAAAATAAACGGCTCAATTGTCGTAGATCTCGCGACGCGACAATCGTGACATCTACAGTAATGTCTCTCTAATTGACGCTCTTATTGTCCATAAAAATGGACAATTTAGGGAGGGGAGATACGATTATTCGATCCTTGCAGTTCACATTTATAGTCACGAATTGTCAACAAGTATAAAAATAAATCGCTAGGCTCGAATAAAAATCGTATCTCCTCTTCCCAAATTGTCAATTGTTCTGCACAATCTGAGCGTCAGTAAGGGAGACATTACTGTACAAAGGAAATAACTTAGGATCCCATATTAGAAGACTACCTCGTATCATGCAACTTGACCCTACGAATGTGCAATGCAGCGAGTCGAATTAGTCACCGCGCTATTTCCGCAGTTTCCGGCAGTTTTTCGTCGGCAACCCTTTCCCTTTTTCGAGTTCGCAGTGCGACTCGAGCGGTATCAATTTCACCGTACTAATACGCCGTCCTTATTGTACCACATTGGTTACAAGGGCACGCCCATTCCGCTGGTGTAGCAGGACTCGGAGAGCATCTCCTCCTCTTTCTGTTCCTTCTTGGTTGTCTTGTTTTCTCGTCGGAGACCTCCGTTCCCCCCTTCGTAACACGACGCGCTCGCTTACGGTCTCGTTAAGAGAGCACCCGGTATATCAAGGGATAACCGTAACCGGTGATGTAATGCAACACTCTAATCCTGATCCTGATCCTTGAATGAGATGGTATCTCCGGCGACCTGGACGCGTCGCGTACATACCTGGGCCGCAGCGTGTTGCACGCACGTATGGCGCGCGTATTATGCTACGCCGGGGTATCGAGTGACCCCCCCGGTACACATTCTTTGCCACTCGAACGGCACACGAAAAGTTATTCTCTATCGTCGCAGGAATCTCGATCCTTCCGGACTGCATACTTTCCGTGAAATCCTGACAAATTCGCGGGACGCTGTTGCTGCTGCCGCGGTGAATGGTCGCTTATCGGTTCGCGGAACAAAAAAACACGTTTCAGAGATCGTTAAAATTTCCCGCTGATTTATGGAGCGTCTGTCGCGTCGCCGCGGCTCTCTTCCATCGATCCCGAAGAATATTTGATCGCCGCGCGTTTTTAATGCCGAAAGCGATAAGCCTTCGAAGCGGATCGAAAAGACAGAAACGGAATGGAAAATATTTCCGAGCGGTGGAAAACGTTCCGATACGCGCGTATTTCAGGCCGCATACCAGAGAGCGCGGTTCGAAAGTAATATTATGAAATTAACGAGAGCTTCGAGCGAATTTCGCTTAGATAACATCGAGACTCGAACGAGTATAATTATGTTAATATAAACTGCGCGAAAGTGGTGCCGCCACTTCGCGTACTTCGCAATCTTCGTGAAATATCGCATTGTTCGGTGCCGCGGCGAGCGCGGAAACACAGTGGAAATAATAACGGAAAGGGCAGCGACCGATGATACGGTCAAATTGTCCAGAACGTCCCGATTGTACTTAGGCCACCGATCGTTCCAACGATCGGTGATAAACCATCGTTCCCGCGTCGATCGTTGTTTAAACGAATGACACGATTCGAGGCGTTATTTTAGGTTGCCTCGGATCGATAGATACCGATGTGTCCTTTTTTTTTCTTTCCTTTCCGATCTAGATCTCGACGCGTTATTATTTGTCCGCCACCGTTTATTATTTGTCCGGGGTGACAAAAGAATTACAGGCCGGGCCGAAACTGTTTTCCCAGGCGACGATACAATTTCGACGTCCGTGAAAACAGACGTAGAATTACGAAAACTATGACATCGGCCGGTCAGATAAGGTCGCCTATTCCGGCCAGCGGCGGCAAGGTCGCAGCCGGTCACGCGATTCGTCGATTATTCCCGAATCCAATGGCCGCGCGGATTGTCCGAAAGAAAGACTTGTTTCGACGCGAGCGAGCGAGCGACGATCCTTCTTTTATCGCCGGCAAACGGCACGCCGCCGGGACGATTTTTACATTTGAATCCCGACAATGAGGACACCGACGCCCGCGGCTATGAAAATGTTACCCCTATCGCGAGCAATGATATCCCCCTAGTCGGTCACTGGTGCATGAAACGGTTAAGCATCGACAATGTAAGCCAATCAAGGGGTGGATGGTATAAGGGGTGTATCACAGAGAGCGGGCCGCGGTAATCACTCGGAATTACGTTAAATTTTTACTCCCGCACACCACCATCCCCCCACCCCCTCCCCCTGGGGCTACGCGTCTTGGTCTTTTGATGCCGGCTCGTCGTCAACCGGTTGAGAAAGATGCGTTTAGCAGACGATACGATGTCTCCGAGCCTATTACAGCTGGGAAAATACTATTACGGGGACATGGATAGTACGAAAAGGGCCTAGGGACCGACTGTCGACCGACCCCGATTCGAATACAGTAATGTCTCCCTAATTGACGCTCGGATTGTGCACGAAAATGAACAGTTTGGAGAGAGGAGATGCGATTGTTCGAGCCTTGCGGCTCGTTTTTTATGGTTTTCGATTGTTAATAACTATAGAAACGAGCAGCAAGGCTCGCATAACGGTTCAGTTTTGTGGACAACTCAGTTTTGTGTATACTTAAGTCTCTCTAATTGACGCTCAGCTTGTGCACAAAAATGGACAATTTGGAAACAGGAGGAACGATTATTCGAGACCCACGGCTCATTTTTATAATTTCCGATTGTCGACGATTATACAAACGTGACGCAATGCTCGAACAATCGCACTTCCTCTTCCCAAATCGTTAATTATCATTTTTAATGCGAAGTATGAGTCTTTGATACAATATCCCTGTTCCTAATTGACGCTCAGATTGGATGGGCAAATGGACGATTTGGGAAGAGGAAACACGATTGTTCGAGCCTTGCGGGTCATTTTTTTATAGTTATCGATTGTCAACAACTATAAAAACGAGCAGCAAAGCTCGAATAATCGTCCAGTTTTGTGGACAATCTGAGCGTCAGTTAGGGAGACATTACTGTATGCTGGACGAAAGAAGCCTCGCGAGTGCGTCCGAACCTTCGATCACGATTTCTTTAATTCCCATTCTAGTCTTTTATCGGCCATTACCATCTGATAGCTATTTCCGTTTTCGCGTAGATCGCATTCTATACCGTCGCGATAGCGGCACGCGTGGAACGAACCAACTGCTTTCTTCATTTTTCATTGTGACAGTTTCACCCGATTGTCCGGTGCTTTGTTCTCGCGTTATGTCGAACCATTTTGCTATGTTTTTAAACATTGTGTATGCGAAGAATTTCGAGCTGGTAATTTAATATTTGCAAAGTTGAGGAGACTGTGGTGTGAAGTACACGCTTCGTGCGAAAAGAGCGTATAAATTATACATTATGATACATTATAATTAATATATTAATTATATATTATATATTAATTAAATAATTAATATATAACATATAATATATATATATATTTATTATATATATAATAATATATAATATATAATATATATATATATTTATTATATATATAATAATATATAATATATAATATAATTAATATATAATTAATTATATATTATAAGTACACATTAGAACAAATTGGTTCTAAACGCGTCATTCAACTCTCCGACGACCAAAAAAATCGTGTGTACCTGAGAAAAATGTACAAAAACCTGTTTGATCTAGTTGAGTAAAGCTCCAGGAAGAAATTACAACAATTTCGCAAAAATCTGTTATTAAGAAAACTCAAAAAAGAGGAAGAAAATGATAAATAAAACCGTT
The DNA here is from genome assembly GCF_051020955.1 of Megalopta genalis. Taxonomy (NCBI): domain Eukaryota; kingdom Metazoa; phylum Arthropoda; class Insecta; order Hymenoptera; family Halictidae; genus Megalopta; species Megalopta genalis. The sequence continues at coordinate 2,420,252 of NW_027476093.1, forward strand.
ATTTATTAAAGAGATCGAAAGCAACATATCCTCAATATCAGTCAACGATATATCGACCTTGAAAGGGCTAATATTCCCAGCCCGTCAAAAAAGCGAAGTATCATAAAGTTTCTACTCGACTCTGACCTTTTAGCACAAAGGTTATCGATTCGAAAACTCCGCGGGCCTGAACGATATACGCTACGCAGAGAACTATCGAGTCGTTGAAAAATCTAAAAGGGGTTGGAAACGGCCTGGTTCCCCTAGAAGCTCGTTCTTCGAGCTATCAAGTGCCATTGTCCAATTTAAAGTTCCTCTTGTGCCGAGAGAGAGAGAGAGAGACAGAGTCGAGAGGATAAAGGGGCCGCGGCGCCGGTGCCCGATTGATAATTCGCCGAGTTTAGAACTATTCCGGTAATGTAGCCCCGTAGACCACCACCACCACCACCGGGCTCTTCGGATTGGGCTCTGTGTTCGGAGTGGCCCGGCAAAGCCCCACGGGGGTTTCGGGGATATTACGGAGCAACAAAATAATAACGGGCCGGTGCGACCGGGGGTGGCGGCGGGTCCTGGAGGGTACAACACGAGCCTGTAGGAAGAAGGCGGCCGGGGTGGGTTTAGGGCGCAGCCCAGCAAAACACACACGGCGACTAAAAGGCTTACGGGGTAATTTGCGACGGCTTAAGGCCGGGCCAATCTGATCCATCCCGTGTGTACACGTGAAATCTTACACCGAACGGTGCCGGCGTACGATCTTCGCAGGGCAGAGGTAAAGAGACGACGGAAGAAGGACGAGCAGATGAAAAATCGCGGAGGAGAGCGAAACGAGGCGAACGAACGGAGGAGAGAGTCGCAAACAGGCCTCTTTGAAAAACGATACAGGGTTACCTCAATGGACCTCCCCAACTTCCCCCTTTTTTCTCTCTTCTTTTCCCTTCGTTTTCCTTTTTTCGTCTTTCCTCGTTCTTCCGCTGTCCGGCGTCTCTCTCTCTCGCTCTCTCTTGCTCTCCTGCTCGATCTTCGTCCACTTGCTCCGTCGTCCGGCTTGGTTGCCTCGTGGTGAACACGAGCCGCGGACTTCACGGGCTGTCGCGCAGAATTTGGCCAGCAAATTTTTTCCCTGAAAATGGTTAATTGAGCGTGCGCCGGTGCAAACGAGAGGTTACCGGGGGCTGTTTCCTCTTTTTGCACGGCCCGCTCCTCCTCCCCCGTTCGACCCCTTCTCTCGCTTCAGCAACGCTCGCTCCTTATGTTACAATTTGCTCTCTCTCTCTCTCTCTCTGTCTCTCTCTCTCTCCGAGATTCGGAGTAACACGAATTAGAGGCTTCTCGAAGTTCTCGTGAACTCGATACGGTCCCGTCACCGCGTCCCTTTGTCCCACTGTCGTTGCCCTAATCGAACGGCATCGCTAATGGCATCGCTTTCACCTGCCTGTACTCTCGGCGATCGGGTCGGTACGCAGCGGCGCGTACAACTCGATTCGACGAACCGATCCCGAGGATGAAAGACGTGTTCGAAGATGAATGGCGAGAGAAAGAAAGGGAGGAAAGAGAAAGAGAGAGAAAGAGGAGAAAACCAGAGAGAGAAAGAGAGAGAGAGAGAGAGGGAGAGAGGGCATATTTCAGAAGCGAAACTTAATTTGCCCCGAAGTGTGCCACGGGACTCGAATCAATTCGAGGGCTCTCGAACCTCGGAGAGCCTCTAAGCGACGGCGCGTGCCTCGATCGGATGCCATTGAAGTTCCACTCTTTCTTGTCGCGCGGTAATTGAGAAACATCGATTGCGGTGCACTCGTTTCGCCATCCGCGCGCACCCTTTCCCTTCGGCGCCGCTTGAAAATCTATCGGAAATGTATCGTCGTCTCCCCGAACATCGACAATCTTTCTCGCGGCTCGTACTATCGTATAAAAGCGAGAAACAAATTTGAAATTACTAACCGACAGTTTCGATAAAGTCTCGAACTTTTTCGAGCTCGCTCGTGGGAACACGAAAATGAAAAGACGAGCACGAGCGAGAGTCACCTGTACAGGGTGTCCCGAAAATGTCTCGTAATCCGAAAGTGGCGGATTTCTCGGATCATTTGAAGCAGTTTCTTCCTTTACAAATATGTTCTCCGAGGCACCGTTAACGAGTTATTAACGAAAAACAGTGACCAATAAGAATCGAGTACGGCTGACGCGAGGCGGCTCAACTTATCGGAGACTGTCTCGCTTTGGTATTTCGATTCAAGAAGACTGCGATGGCCTGCTTTTACACCGTTTATTCGTCGCATCTGTTCTGTACTTTCTAACATTAATTAAATATACAGGGTGTCCCAAAAATGTCTCGCAATCCGGAACTGGCGGGTTCCTCGGATCGTTTGAAGCAGCTTCTTCCTTTACAAAAATGCTTTCCGAAGCACTGTTAACGAGTTATTAACGAAAAAAACAGTGACCAATAAGAATCGAGTACGGCTGACGCGTGGCGGCCCAGTCTACCAGCGCGCGAAGCCCAGTTCCGCTCATTGGCTCGGTCGCCTCGCGCCAGCCGAGCTCGCCTCTCATTGGTCACTGTTTTTCGTTAATAACTCGTTAACGATGCCTCGGAGAAAATTGTTGTAAAGGAAAAAGTTGCTTCGAACGACCCGAGGAACCCGCCACTTTCGGATTGTGAGACATTTTTGGGACACCCTGTATATCCGTGCTGCCTCGCGATACCATCTTCCACGTCACTTTGCTCAACGAAAAGAACCCCACGCATAGGTTTAGGACACGTTAAGAGGTCCTCGACGGTGTTTGCCGGCAAACACCCTTCGTTCTCGCGTTGCCTCGATGGCGCCCCCTTCGCTACCTCGTCAGCCGGGGCCCCCGTGTCCTCCCTTTCACTCGCGCATACAAACCGAGTCTGATTACACATTAATTATTTACCGAGTGATTTCTGACGTATGTACCGACCGGCTTCTCGAAAACGGGTCATTAAATTAAATGAGAACGCGGAATTCTCTCATCGAGAGAGAACGCGGCTTAAGCGTTCGACGACGCCGTCGCTGCTGCCGGCGGCGGCGTCGATCGGAGAACAGTGTTTACAGGAATGTTTACGAAACCGGTGGCTAATTACGTGCGACGGTTACCTTCCACTTTATCCTCGTCGAACGGCAGAACGGTTCGAACGATTAGGAGATTAAAATTGCTACCGTGTAACGGGGAGAACCGACAGGAACGAGTCTCGGACAACGATCCAAGAACAATCGGAGGCCTCCGATCGCGGGCTCCGTGACGGTTAATTAGACCCACGGATCGTTAGACCGTCGATCGGCGATTGTTTCGTAGAGAACGCCCGAACAAGGTTTACTCCACCGGAAGAACTTGGTCGGTAACAAGACACGAGACGCCGTGTTCTGTTCCCCGAAGAGAGAGAAAATTATCCCTGCCGTCGTTTATCTCGGTCGACTGCAAATATTTTCCGTAGGTCTCGTTTCCTAGCCACTGTCCGACGCGACGCCAGCCAACCGACCAGGAATAATTTTGCCCGGAGAGGCTGGAGCACCGCCTAAAACAACGGGATTAGTCTCGGCGGACGGATTCTCATCGGCCGTGGACGGCCGAAGAGCAAGGATTTAATTTCCGAGGATTTTTCCCACGGAACGGTCAGGAGGGTAGTAGATGCCACGAGGACCTTCGCAAACACTCGAAATGTCTATGCCCGCTGTAGGAAATTATTTGTCGTTCATGCTGAATGACCAGAGCTCCTTCCAGCAACGGAAGAAAATGTCGTTCGGCGAAACTCTTTGGGACAATGTGATCGACCGGAGCTAATTCGGACGGTGCTGCGGTGATGAAGTCTGACGTGAGACACATTCTTTTTTAAAAATAATAATTAAAAACGCTTCTATTAGGAGTACAGTAAATTCTCCCTAATTGGCGCTCGGATTGTACACGAAAGTGGACAATTTGGGAAGAGGAGACACGATTAATCTTCTCTGAATTGTGGAGAATTTAGATACATCGATTATAAACGTATTAATGCAGAATGAACTCTCTGTATGCCTCTTATCTGCTACAATAAACGCAACAAATTTTTTCCTAAAGATATAATCTTTTTTCTTTTTTTCCCTATTTCTTTATTCATTTCTATATTTATATAGAAATATTATACTATACTATACTATACTATACTATACTATACTATACTATACTATACTATTATTATTATTATTATACTATATTATACTATATTATTTCTATTTATTTATATCTATATTTATTTATTCTTTATTTTTTTATTTTTTTCTCTATTTCTTTATTCATTTCTATATTTATATAGAAATATTATATTATACTATACTATACTATATATACTATATTATTATTATATACACAATACTATATTATTTCTATTTATTTATTCTTTATTTTTCTTTCTTTCTAATATACACTCATCTTTTAGTGAAGTTTGATAAACGGAAATTGAAAACAAAAATAGTCGTGCATTTAAGGGTTAAAGATCTAAAGACTATATTATTTCTATTTATTTATATCTATATCTATTTATTCTTTATATTTCTCGTTTTGTTTTCTTTATTTCTAATATACACTCATTTTTTAGTAAAGTTTGCTAAACAGAAATCGCAAACGAAAAAGGTCGCGCATTTAAGGGTTAAAGATCGAAGATAATGTTCGAGTAGAATCGAACGGAAATCGCTTCAACGATTCTCACGAACAAACGGGGAGATTTGGTAGTTGAAAGCGCGACGGCAAGATCACCGTGTCAGTGGATACTCTTTGTTCACGGGCAAACATTTGCTCGTTTCCTCCCGGCAGGGTGACAGGAAGACCGTAAGGTAAGCGATCGTTCGCGTCGAACGAGGCCGTTCTCGCGGTTGCGTTCGCTTTCCTTTCGGCCGCCATGTTGCGGCCGCTGCTTCTCGATCTTAGCCCGGATTAAAATACTGCAAATCATGGGCTACCTGTTCTCTGGCAGCAACTGTGCGTCGCACTCTGTGCCCGCTTGTTTTATCCGCGATTCCTCTTTTGTCTCGAACCAACTGCTAGTCCTTCTTTAATTCTCGCTGCGCGATAAAGCTTGGCGAAAGAAACGAGGCGCACGGAATTTCCCGAATACCGCCGAAGCACCCCACGATCGGTATAATTTCGGTATAATTTTGATAAAAACGCGGCGTCGAGATCGAGCCGTCGAGAGGGTGGTGGACGAGCTTTCTCTTTTAAAAGACAACTACAGGATGTCCCAAAAATGTCTCGCAATCTGAACGTGGCGGGTTCCTCGGGTCATTCGAAGCAACTTTTTCCTTTACAAAAATGTTCTCCGAGGCACCGTTAACGAGTTATTAACGAAAAACAGTGACCAATGAGAGGCGAGCTCGGCTGGCCCGAGGCGACCGAGCCAATGAGCGGAACTGGGCTTCGCGCGCTGGTTGGCTGGGCAGCCTCGCGTCAGCCGTACTCGATTCTTATTGGTCACTGTTTTTCGTTAATAACTCGTTAACGGTGCCTCGGTGAACATTTTTGTAAAGGAAGAAGTTGCTTCAAACGATCCGAGGAACCCGCCATTTCCAGATTGCGAGACATTTTCGGGACACCCTGTGTAAAAGCCGAGGTCTATTAGAAGGAGGGGCGGGAGAGAGGCGCGCGGAAGAAAGAACTGAGCATCGACGACCGAGTCGGCCGAGAGGGCCCGTATCGTTTTAACGTCTCTATTAGCGGCTATTAAAAATGAGCTAGAGACGAAAAAAGAAAGCGGCGAAACACAGCGACGAGGGGTTGCTTATGGTACGGGCCGTGGCGCAGGGGAGGGGGGCAGGCGACAGGGTCGTCCCGGTTGCTTAAAATCGCGGGCCCTCTGTTCACATGCCGTCTCCTCCTCGTACCGGTATCCAGTTACCTTTTGTGGAGGCCTTCGTCGTATAGCTCAGATTTTCGAATGATATGTTCTCTTCCATTGTGTGCGCCGGGTATTTAGCATGGCACGGGGTTGGTCTAAATCGGAGGGGCCGTCGGTATAGGGGGCAGGGCGGGGGGACAGGGAGACACGGGATGTGCCCGTACCACGCACTAAAATCCACGCTGCACGACACGGGGTAGATTCTGTTAAAATGATATCCCCCGTCACTCCACCGGAGTCGAGATAGATCCGATTCTGATATCAGGTTGAAATTGATCGTTTCTCTTTTTAGCCCGCTAGCCGGCTAGAGAATCGGAGAAACTTGTTCCCAATGGAAATGGGAGGGGAACGGGCACCCAGAATTCTTCGAGAGCGACGTTCCCTCGTTCGTGGTAGCTCTCTCGCTTTTTAGGATGACTTCTGGCTGGTTAGAACATTTATAATTTTAGAATAATTTTTGCAGTCGCGCGCAGCTCGAAATTTATCCCTTTTCTGGAATAGATTTCTTTAAACGCGGCTTCGACGCGGTGTCGTGTCGAGGTTATGTCGAGGTTATTTCAAGGTACAGTAATGTCTCTCTAATTGACGCACAGATTGCCCACAAAAATGGACAATTTAGGGAGAAGAGAGACGATTATTCAATCCTTGCACTTCATTGTTATAGTTCTTGACAATCGATAAGTATAAAAATGAGCCGCAAGGCTCGAATAAAAATCGTATCTTCTCCTCTTCCCAAATTGTTCATTTTTGTGCACAATCTGAGCGTCAGTTAGGGAGACATTACTGTATCGCTCTGTTTTCATTTAAACGCAACAGTGTGTTCAAGTCAACGCTTGTACTGCTTACGTCATTTATAATTTTGTTTATCAATTTTTTACAATATACTTTGTTAACCCCTTTCCGTTAACCCCTTGCCTTTTTCGATCAAGTTACAATGTTTACAATTTTTTCGACTGTAATAATTTCTTAGAAGAAGAAAACAATTTCCATTTACAGTAATGTCTCCCTAATTGACGCTCAGATTGTCCACGATTATTGTCTCAAATTATCCCTAAAAATGGATAATTTAGGAAGAGAAGATACGATTATTCGAGCCTTGCATAACCTTGACACACCTTTGACATTACCTTGGCTATAAAAACGAGTCGCAAGATTCGAATAAAAATCGCGTCTTCTCTTCCCAAATTGTCCACTTTTCTGGACAATCTGAGCGTCAATTAGAGAGTCATTACTGTATTATTCGTTACCCGCCGCAATTCAAAAACAGAAAAAAAAATTAAATCGAGGTTATCAGTTCCAACCTGAAGTTTACAATAACCTAAAACAAAAAGTTGCAGTTTTTAGGAAGAAATTATTTGAAAAAGTGTCCCAAAAAATGGGACATTGGCGGATAATCGGTTAAGGACAATAGGTTAATGAAACATGTGAAAATTTCATTCAATTCTCAGAAACTAGACAGTCGAAGAAACAGTATATTTTTTTGTAAGAACGTGTATTATTTTATGAGTTACAAGGATGAATTTATGCAAACCTTCCGCCATTTTTATCGCGACTCGTGCTCGAACAGAGCTCAACTTATTCAATAAATTCTAAAAGAAGAGTCTTCATAATTTTATCGATATGAAAATAAAAGATGTGGGACCGGTCATTTTGACCGTCACAATAGATCCGAAGATAATCCAGTGTTCCCGAATTTTTTTTATCGAGTGCAGCCACACGGTGTCGTCGCTGACGCAGGTTTCGCGTCGCCGAAACGATCGAAGCTTCGGAAGAGGGCTCTCGCCGCCGTCACCGAGCGGTCTCGGAACCTTTCACCGTGTCGTTAGTTCCTTGATCGGAGATCGATCCAGACTTCCACGTCGCGGACACGACCATCTTGCCGCGTAATTACAGTAGCTTCCGTCACGGTTTGAGCCCTGGTCGCCGTCCGCGTGCATAATACTTTACAACATACACGGAGGGATTACAAAAGTGACTCGTCATCCGCCGTAAATACTTAACGGCGGGGCGCATCCTCATCGCGGCCAACCTCTGGCTGCACCTGATACTTTCCCCCTTGGACGCGACGCCTGATGAATTTCTTTTTTAATCGTGCCACACCACCCGAAATCCACCGCATCACCTGTGATATAGCTCGTTCTTCGAGCGGTTTCGACGCGGTCCTCGATTCGCCACGCGAATTCGGGGGAACGCGTGCACGCGCGTTACATATGCCGCGAATATATTACGAGGGCCCAGAAAAAAAACCGTGGGGCCCCTCGGTCAAAATCCGCTCGGCCATCCTCTTGCGCCGACGCTCGTTTCGAACTCGTCGAGCTTAGAAGTCGGGCACAGACCGTGAACGTCTTTGCCCGCGTCTTTGCCCGCGCTGTCCGCGGCTGAATAATTTCGATTTGCGTGGCGTCCAATGAAATTGACTGCATTCCGATATTTCGTACGCTAATTACTGAAATAAAAAATATATGTTTTCCAGGTCGCGAAAGAGTGAAACGTATTTCACAACTGTTTATGATGAGGGATTACGTATAAACCGACGTTTAACCCTTTGCACTCGAAGCCGTTTCAACTGTGAATCTAAACTAATTCTTCTATTTGTAAAAACTAATGGATTTTTATTGTATTTTCTATGATTCTTATTTATTTTATATGACAAAGAGAACTTTATGCATACGACGTACAGCAGTTGCACTTTTAACGATTCTTGATATATAAACCTCGATTGTATAAAAATGATCTTGGAACGTGACATGAAACAATTTAAAATTGTTTTGTTCCGTTTTTCAAACAATTTTAAATTGTTTCATACCACGCAAAGGGTTAAAAGAACGTAGAGATGGGAAAAAATCAACGCAGATATTATTCGCTGCAATTATAATGAGAATTCCGACTAAAACAGTAAAGTAATGTCTCTCTAATTGACGCTCCGATTGTCCGTAAAACTGGACAATTATTCGAGCCTTGCTGCTCGTTTTTTATAGTTGTTGACAATCGGTAACTATAAAAACGAGTTGCAATTAGAAAGACATTACTGTATCTGTGACCCGACGGATGTGACGAGACATTTGAGTTCCAAGTTTCATAACTTCGAGCATGTAACATTACCATTTAATACTTCATAAACGACTAGAAAATCTATCATGGGACGCCTGTGTTCGAGAGATAGCAAATCGAAGCGTGATACGGGGACATAGCGATGGTTGTAAGCTGACATCGGGTGGCCCCGAGTTTGGGCCCTAAACGAAAGGACAACCAGTGCCGAGATCTCTCTAAGATATCAATGGACCATACAGGGTGTCCCGAAAATGTCTCGCAATCCGGAAATAAGAGGTTCCTGAGGTCATTTGAAGCAATTGTTTCCTATGCGAAAATTTTCTCCGAGGCTTCGTTTACGAGTTATTAACGGAAAACACTGACCAATAAGAGGCGAACTCGGCTGGCGCACGGCGGCTCAGCCAACGAATGCACGGAGCCCAGTTTCGCTCATTGGCTCGGCCGTCTCGCGCCAAATGTTTTTCGTTAATAACTGGAAAACGAAGCAGCGAATTGCATTTTCGCTGAGGAAAAAGTTGCTTCAAATGACTTTAGGAATCCCCTACTTTTGGATTGCGAGACATTTTTGGGACACCCTGTATAGTAGCGCAGTACTCGAGACATTAGCGAGGACGATTAAGGATTACCATTCTACGTAGGATATCACGTTCACGCGAACTCTTTTTAAGAAACCGCTGGAAACGTGTGAAATTTGACGCGCGCGATACGCAACGAAGACTCTTTTCCGCGGGAGCGAACGGTTTCCAGCGACGATTACCGGTCTGTTGAAAAAAATCTGCGGGAGAACTCATCGGGTTTCGTGCAACCTTTCACAGTTCCCAACAGTGCAGATCGTGCCGCGGATCTTCGCAAGTCAGCTAATTACCCATTGCCGCGCGATCAACACTGAAAACTCGTCTTTCGGAATTGAATAACGCCGAGCCCTCTCTGTCGCGGGTGCACACACGCCACGCACACATACACGGGTGCGTTCGATCGTTAACAAGGCAATCCAACGGGCCCGCAAAAAAAAAGGAAAAGAAAAGAAGAACCGAACCGGAGGAGGAACTTTCCCCGTCGAGACCGTGTTCTGAGCGGAGCAAAGAATCAGAGAAATTAATGCTGCTCCAGGTCGCATTCACGCCGAAAAATTGACACCGTAAGCTCGAGCCTCCGCACTTTAATGCCACGACATTAAGACGGTGGCCTGAATGGAGCTCGGGGGGGATCCGGGGAAGGGGGGAGCACTTAGCGGAACAAAACGAGAGGCTGGCACATAATAAGTCGCGGTGCGCTCGTGCGGGTGTCCCGTGAAAGGACGAAGACAAAGGCGAGAGCGGTCTCGAGGCATAATTAAAACGCGTCGAGTGTCCCATCGAATCGAGACACCGGCCCCAAAAGAAGACGAAGAGAGAGGAGAGAGAGGGAGAGAGAGAGAGAGAGAGAGAGAGAAGGAAGGGTTCGATTACCAGCGTGTCCGACGCGTTTTCGACCGGGATCCGCGTGAGAGTGGCCTCTCCTCGAATCGCGTTTCACCATCCGAGCTACCTTTTCAGCCGCAACCATCCATCCATCCGGCCCCGGAATCGAATAAATCGCGTTCACGCCGTGCGTTGTCAAAGAAAGTTTGACGCGTCTCGTTAGAAATCCATTCAGCGGCGGCGAGCGCCGTTATTTACGGGCTATCGAAAGGAAATACGATTTCCGAATAACACCGAAGAACGATTAACCCGGCTGATATCGGTAGCTCACGGTCGGCCGCGAGACCGAATCGGTGCTCCTCCTGCGTCCTTTTATTTTCTCGATTTCGCTGCTCCTTTTTTCTTTTCGGGGCCGCGGGGAAACGACAGCCGCCGCGATCCTCGCTCGAGCTGCGAACCTGTTCGAAATCACTCGAGGTGTTACCGTGGTAACTGTGCGGGCTCGAAACTCGATTAGCAAAGAAAATACCGGAGTATCTCAGCCGGGCTCCGCGTTCAATCGATCTGCAGCATCCGAAGAGGCTTTTAAGGCGACCGCAACATCTTATTGTCTTCTCAGGCCGGACTAATGAATCCGTGTTTACACCCTATCGCCGGCTGACGTTTCCAGCTCGAGCGTATGTTCGCCTAATTCGGATTCGATTATTCATCAGAATGGAATCAATAGGATCTTCATGCGAGGCAATTGTGAGAAACGGGATTTTAGTCAAATATTAGCTGCTTGTTTTAACAATTTTAGTCAGCCGAAAATAGTGCGACATGTGCAATACTTGTAGTTCAATTGGTGCAATAGTATAGTATAGTTTATAGTGCGAGGTAAATATTAGCTGCATCTTTTAACAATTTTAATAAGCCGAAAATAGTGCGACATGTGCAATACTTATAGTTCAATTAGTGCAATAGTACAGTATAATTTATAGTGCAATTCTTCAGTTCTTCAATTCAAACGCTTTTGTCACAAATGCGTGGAAACTGTACTCTAGCACGACGCAAAACATTTCGGTTCTTAAATCTATATGAAAAATGTAATCTTTCGTAGTCAAAACTGGATAAAGTTGAGTTAACTTCCGACCTATTAACGCTAGATATCGTAAAGATACATTTACGAGTTATTTATTCAATTAATATGTTACTCGCGGCAAATGTTACAATAACGCTTGTTAAAAATCAGAATAAATGTCTTATTCTCACCTTCATAAACTAATATAAAACAGCTGATTTTTATGCTTCGTAAATCCAGCGTCAACCGGATGTAATCGAATGAATCTCCTAAACAAATGCAATTATTTCTAATCCCTCGAGTTTGTTAACTCGAGCACTTGTAACAACAATTCTGAGCACTTGTAACAACAATTCTGAGCTTATAATATATCCTGTATCGGAGATTAGGATATAAATAGCCTCGAGCACACATAAATCGCCGATGTGCAGTAGAATATTTCAATCATAAAGCAAACAAGAATTTCAACTGAAAATTGAAACTGACACTGGAAAAAGTAAAATTCTAAAAAAATCCGCGATCTTCGTTGACCAGCCGAAATTGATACTTGCCGGGAGAATTATTCCGACGCGTCGTACAACATAATTTGATTTTCCCGTCCGATCGGAATAAAAGTTCATCGTGTGTGGCACGGCGAATAACAGTTTCGCGTCGACGACGGGTCGAAACATCCGTTTCGATCGCGGCGAGTCTGCCCCGCCGTTTATCACATAGAGGTACGCTAGATGTCTCGCGTGAGAAATTCGCGGTATTTTCTTTATCTGTCCGTAATCTCTCGAGTAATGAGGTGGATCGTTCCTCGGCAGGAACACAGTGGTCGCCGGGAATCGTCGTTACTCTCCCGTGAATCCTTGCTCACCTGGGAAGTATGAGCCCGCTCATTAATTACAGCCACGATGACTGGAAACAAAGTGTTTTTCAGCGCCGAGCACATCCTACCTGCTCCATCTAAGCGGGAACGAATTAAAATTCTGATCGCGATCTGACGCCCACACGCGGCTTCTGCCTCGCAATAGTCGTGGCACGGCATTGGCGGACGGTGACCTTTTTGGTTAACCTCGCCGCGGGAGATGCATGCTCTAGTAATCGATACTGAAAGAAACAGCCTGAGAGTGCGTTCGAAATCGGTTGCATCGACAACCGAGAAAAGCTTGAGTATTCGAGATCGCGTGAGCAGAGTGTCCATTGAAAAGCTATCCGCTTTGAATCGACCAATTAAATACGAGGAAAACTGTTTGTTTTATCACGAGTAGGCGAAAATATCTCTCTATTCGAAGTAAAAATGATTTATGTCAACTCAGGGGAACAGAAATCGAATAGAAATTTCTTTATTCCTTGACTTCTGGCGCTGGAAAAACGATGAATGCCTGAATATATACATTATATACAGGGTGTCCCAAAAATGTCTCGTAATCCGGAAATGGCTGATTCCTCGGATCATTTGAAGCAGCTTCTTCCTTTACAAAAATGTTCTCCGAGGCACCGTTAACGAGTTATTAACGAAAATCAGTGACCAATAAGAACCGAGTACGGCTGACGGCGCACGGAGCCCAGTTCCGCTCATTGGCTCGGTCGCCTCGTGCCAGCCGCGCTCGCCTCTCATTGGTCACTGTTTTTCGTTAATAATTCGTTAACGGTGCCTCGGAGAAAATTTATGTAAAGGAAAAGGTTGCTTCAAATGACCCGAGGAACGCGCCACTTTCGGATTACGACACATTTTTGGGACATCCTGTATATATTTATTTATATTTTTATTGGACAATATTTTACGTTAATTTGGAATGCAGTGTATAAGCGATTTAGCATATATATTGCTGTAATTTTGTCAATACAATAAAACTCCGAAAAACAGCGATACGATACGTTTTTCGAAAAATTGTCGGTTCCTCCGGGATTTACCCTTTATCAGTCTTCAATTCTCCCTAAAACGATCGTTCCTAAATAAGCCTGCACAGACATTTGCATAAAAATCGCTCGCATAAGTGCCAGAAACGCCTGAAATGCGCTGTCTACTTTTAAGTCCCAGTAATCAGCGTCGAAAAGCATCTCGTCCAGAGCAGCATTTCGATCATCGAATCGCTCGCTAACCGAACACAGTGATAATAGGAAGCGGTGACAATATGGTGACACGTTCTGTTACAGAATGCAGCAACAATCTGGCGCAGGAAACGGAAATACAAGGCGCGCGCTTAGCCCCGGCCCGGGCGGCAGCGATTCGGAGGACTCTGACATTTCTCTCGGCGGAACGTCGCCTCCGTCGCCGAGTTCCTCGCCTCCGCCGACTCATCAACCATCTCCTGTTCCTCTCGGGCCCCTCGGACCTCTGCCTCCTCCATCCTTAAATTTCCGCTTCGATCCGTCGCAATCGCAGTTTCGATTCAACCACGCGACGGCTTTCAAGTTCCCGCCGTCGGGTTTCCGGTTTGGACCGCACAGCCCGCAACACAATCATCCGAACATCTCAGGTGGCGGGATCTTCAGGCTGACGGAAACGAGCCCGTTCCAGGCTGTAGGACCCAGGGGTGATCTAGGATCGAGGTAAATCGTTTGAAAAAACCACCCTTAACCGGGCACCGAGAATACTCGATTGGCTATCGGTGGAGTCCGTGGCAGACTTTAACCGAACGAGTTATCTCTCGTAATTTCTGCTCATGTTTTCACAGTTTTCCCATCTTTTTTATACGGTTCTTTTGCGAGTTAAGAATTGTTCGCGGTAAATCTACCGAGCACTGGGACAGTATCCTCGAATTAAGAACATTCCAATCATTTTTATTTTTTGATCGAAAGAATCGTTATAGAACAATAGTGAAACAGTGGAGGTTCGATGTTGAAGAATAATTCACGCGTAGAGTCGCGTATCTTCTTCTATTTGTTATACAGTAGACTCTCGATTGTTCGAACCACAGAATTCTTTATTATCCAATCATGTTTCTAGTGCAAACATTTCGATTTAAAGCGATTCGCACGCGATACGATTTACTGTATAATGAAAATGAGGATTTAGCCAAGCTCTGTAATTAACTGTTTTATTATTCGAACATCTGTGTATATATCTCTTCGTTTAATTCGGATAATGGATTTGATTACGCTGTATCGACAATGAAATATTCAACTAACGAGTACAAATCTCACGTTAAGTGTCAAAGTTATTGTAAGATCACTTCGCAAGATGATTAACCCCTTGTGATAGAGATTCGTAGCGATAACCTGTTCAATTGGGAACGGAATTAGATTCTCTTGTGATCGATAATTAAGCATCAAGTTCTTATGTAATCTCGATATAGAAGGAACGAGAATAATTTATAATTTCGTTAGACAATGTTCGATAAGAACTTTGAAGCTAAGAATAAGTAATATCGACAGGGTGTCCAGAAAATGTCTCGCAATCGGGAAATGGGAGGTTCCTGAGGTCATTTGAAGCAACTTTTTCCTTTGCGAAAATTTTCTCCAAGGTTTCGTCTACGAGTTATTAACGAAAAACACTGACCAATAAGAGGCGCGCTCGGCTGGCGCACGGCGACCCAGCCAACGAGTTCACGGAGCCCAGTTCCGCCCATTGGCTCGGCCGTTTCGCGTCAAATGATCTCGCCTCTGATTGGTCACTGTTTTTCGTTAACAACTCGTACACGAAGCTGCGGATTGCATTTTCGCAAAAGAAAAAGTTGCTTCAAATCATCTGAGGAATCCCCTACTTTCGGATTACGAGACATTTTTGGGACACCCTGTATACTGTCCGTCGCTCGTTTGAGGTCTCATGGCAAGAATGCGAAAAAAGTGGAAGGGGTACACTTTTCTTGCCCTTGCACCGTCCCATGGGACTTTTTCAATTTTTTTTTCTTTTAAAAACTATATACAATAAATATTATTGTATATACTATATTTATTTATTGTATATTATATTATTATTTATTGTATATACTATATTGTATATACAATATACAATAAAATAGTGAGGACATATCGCGTGCAAATAATCTAGTAATGGGTTAAAAAGTGAGCGATGGGCAGTGCATGTAACAGCCCTGTATTCGTCAAGTAAACCCCCCGATTTAAATCACGAATAAATAAACGAATAAACGAATAAATAAATGTAATTACTGTAGCTGTGAACATAACGACACAACAAGGGGTTAAATCGAATATGCTACTGGACCAGAGAGTTCCTCTCGTCACTCGAGTCGCTTTCCTCGCGGATTTCCCGGTAATTTTCTAAGGGCGGATTTTCGGATTGCAGACTGCCGGATCCCTTGGGACTGCCACCCCCGCGGCTGCACCCGCACGAGGGTCTGTTGCACCACCCGCACGTCCCGCACCAGCTGCCGGAAGGGATGTCCAGGTTATCGGACGGCTCGCGACTTTCCGACGGCGGGATCTCGCGTTTGTCGGACAGCCTATCGGAAGCGCACAGCCCGCCGTTAATGGCGACGAATCTGTCGGTGACGGGTCCGCTAAGGGTTGCAGTGCCGAGCCCTCACACGCCTTCCTCGCGGGGCAGCCCGCCGTTGAGCCAGCAGACTCCTCAGGGTCAGTCCCAAGGCCAGGGATTGATAAGGGTCGTGACACCGCCGGCGAACCCGAAACCGCCGCAGATCCACAGACCGTTCTCGCCGGCGTGATACGACAAGGAGGATGATCCCGACGAGGTCGTGCTGGAGGGACAACAGGAACAGGAAGATGAACGGGATCGGCCCACGGTGCCGGAGACGACCGCGAGCAACGGTGAACAGCAGTTCGTCGGGAAGCGGTTCGAAGTATTGTGAGATCGATCGGAGTGAACGCGACGCGAGGGAAGAGTCTCGCGAGTTTTCGCGAGGGCGACTCGGACTCGGAGCGGAATTCTCCCACGAAAACGCGCGGCGATCGCTCGAGATCAAAGAACGAGCTGTTCGAGGAGCGGCCGAAGAGTCGAGGAATCGAGGGTCGCGAGAAATCAATCAACGACGCGAGAAATCCGCGTATCGGAGGTGTGTTAGGACCGCGTTCCAAGGACGCCGCGGTCCTCTCGGAGCCACGGTTCCCGTTGCTTCACGTCAAGGACACGTGGCTGGAATCCATCGGATCGTCGGCGCATCGTTGGACAGATCGCGCGCGGTCGGACGTGTGCAATTTAATCGAAGATAAAAGGGACACCGGAAGCAACCAGAGCGCGTGTAAATAGCCGGCGGAGACTCTAGGACCAGTCACGGAGCGATCTGCCACGACATGCTGAACAAAAGGACTCAGTGTAGTGTGATGTTACTTCGTAGTTTGTACATAGCGACGCTTTCGCGAAACCAAAAAATCGAAAGGGAAGCGCGATTCGGAGCCACGTGTGCCGCTCGAGTTGTCCCGATATCACTAAATCGAATCTCCGATGGACGGACGCGCGTGGTGCGCGTCATCGATGAGAACAGAGTAAGCCTTTTTCTCTGGATCGTCGCGGGATGATCGAAGCGGGCCGCGCCGAAGTGATCCGTACGAAATTGTAACGAAGCAAAAACCCCCTTTGTACTCGCGGACGGCGTGTTCACGTCGTCGACGACGTTCCAACGCGCAAATCGCACAATTATTAAAAAAAAACAAAAACAAAATGCTTGCCGACGAACGAAAAGGAAACAGTGAGTCGCGGAGGACACGAGCCGCTCGAGAATCGTACGAGAAACACGGAAGACGCGCGCGTGCGCGCGTCATCCTCGTCCCTTGTTAGCCTAAGTAGAGATTAGCGAACGTGTACATTTCCGAAATCAACTTGGTCCCCCCGTTGAACGGTTTCGCTCTGGGAATAACGAGCCGCGACACGACTCGGGAACGTACGACCACGCGAGAACCGATCGATCGATCGATCGATCGTTCGTTCGTTCGATCGATCCTATGGAGCTCGACGTGGCGGAGAATCCGGAGGTGCGCGGAGTGCAGACGTCCTGCCGTTCGCGTTTCCTTTTTCTCTTTGTAGATACGCATACGTACAGTACACACGCATACACGCAGCGAACAAACAGGAAACAGATTAGCGAATTTCTTGTATAATCGGCCCTTATAAATATTGAACATACTACCGATCTATGTATACATAGGTACCTTACGTAAAAGACTATTAACGACGGAATTATACATATATAAATATACGGAGGAGAGAATAAATCATTATTATTATTATTATTATTATTATTACGATTATTATTATTATTATTATTATTATCATTATTATTAATTATTATTAATATTATTATTTGCGCCTGTACATAACATTCACGCGAAAATATATTAACAGATTATTATGACATTACAACAAAATCGTGGTTGTCACTCTCTCGGATTCGAGTATATATACCACTCCGATTCGACCGCACGGCCATTCAATCCCATTCCATTACAAACCTCGACGTCCAACAATCCCGAGCAGCAGAAATTTATGCGACCGCCCCCGGTTAATCCACCACCGAAACTATCACCGAACGCGTTAAAATCATGTGGCCGGCTAGCGGCAATTATCCGGTCCGTTTGAACCTCGCCGTGTTATAAAACCGCTCGCCGTGAATTCTCTCTCTATTAACAGGCCGTGCACCGGGCTGTCGTTGAGGTTCGACAGGCTCGACTTTTGCCACCGTTCTATGAGAGCGTATCGGTGAACCGTCAAAACGGCAGGAATTAATTGGAAGTAATCTCGATTCGAATGTGCGCGATGCAACGATGTTTGCACACTTTTCGACGCCGCTTCGGCGATCCTTCGGACGCTTTACGGAAGATAAAGCATGCCCCCCACCCCCCCTCGTGTGAAAATATTTTTAGCACTAAACCACTACCACAGTCAAAATGACCGATTTTTTATTTTACGATACTACAAACCTTGGAGACTTCTTTGTGGAAAATGATTGAATAAATTATATTATTGAAACGAGTCTCATAATTGAGCCGTTTATTTTGAAAGTGGCATAAGTCACTTTACCGTAATGAAAAGTGGTGATTTTTTAATGTTTATACGAAATTATTTATACTGAGAAAAATATCGGTATCCTGAGATAACAAATACAAGTAAATCTTTGCGAAAGTTAGCATCCATATTTTGAAACGTGTTAAAACGCAAACTCTTAAACTTATGCCACTTTCAAAATAAACGGCTCAATTAAAACTTTACAAAATCCAAGCGAACTCTATCTTTTCACTCTTATGAGTCGATGCACGGTAATCATCGTTATACAGGTCGGTTGGTTTAGTGTTTTAAGTATCTATCGCGTCGCTTGAACATCGTGCATTCTCGCGTACATCGTTACGGTGAAGGAAAATATTTTGGGAACTTTTTAACGAGGACTCGCACGGATTCATTTTACTGCTGGCATCGCAGCTTAACGTTGCACGTGTTACAGTAATGTCTCTCTAATTGACGCACAGATCGTCCACGAAAATGGACAATTTAGGGAGAAGAGAGACGATTATTCGAGCCTTGCGGTTCAATTTTTATAGTTACGAATGGACTTAGGCCATTTTCAAAATAAACGGCTCATATGTCTCCCGAATTGACGCTCAGATTGTCTACAAAAATGGACAATTCGGGAAGAACGAGATACGATCATTCGAGCCTTGTGGTTCAATTTTTATAATTACGAACTGTCAACGATTATAAGAACGAGCTGCAGGGCTCGAATAATCGTATCTCTACTTCCCAAGTTGTCCATTTTTGTGTACAATCTAAGCGTCACTTAGAGAGACATTATCGTATAGCGCTAAACACTTCGGCGTTTCGATCGCCGCGCCAGCAACCCCGATAAAAATTTAATAAAATTAAAGTACACGATCTAGGCTTTCAATCGGAAAATAAATATGTCCGACAACAATTATGTTTCAAACATTCTTACGTTCTGCGGATCCTGATCAAATCGGGAACAATATTTTTTCAAAATAAAGAGCGTTCAAGTCCGATAGAAAAAACGTTCTCGCAGCTGATGAAAATGATTGCTAGGAAAACGACTGCAGCTATAATTATGTTCCAAGAAAATAATTTCATTGGAACGTGTCCGAAACGATCGAAATAAAGACGACCACACGGGCCTAATTCGTGGCCGTTCTTTCGAAGGAGAGAGATCTCGCTGTCGATCGAACGCGCCTAGCGTTTGACGAGTCTATTTCCGACAGCCGCGAGGAAACAATTAAAATAACTTCGACCGCGAAAGAAGCGAGCCAATCCATCCGCGCCTCCTGCGCTTCTCCCCCGCCGGTTCTTCCCACAATTTAAACGCTGCGAAGCTGTTCCCCACGGTGCCGGGCCGTCGGATATCGCCTAGTCACGGGGCTCCCTGTTAACGAACTCGAAGAAGTCGCATTCGAAACACGGATCTTTCTTCGTCGAAGGTCAAACCGCGCGCCGAGCCGAGCCGCGCCGAGCCGCGCCGCGTCTGGAACACTGGTTCAGGCGGAGAGGACAGAGGGAGGAGGACGAAAACGGGGAGAGACAGAGACGTGGAGGGAGAGGCCGACGGAGAAAGAGATCAGCCGAAGGGGAAGGTTATCGACACGAGTCTCTGCCAGCCGGAGCGAAAGAGAGCCGGAGATACGTGATAGAGAGCGAAAAGCGACGGAGAGAGAGAGCGAGAGCGAGAGCGAGAGAAAGAGAGGAAGAGAGAAAGAAGCGCGAGGGAGAGGGAGAGAGAGAGAAGAGCGAGGGAGAGCAAGAGGATGAGAGGAGAGAGTAGTTGCGCGCGATAACGTGGCGTGGGCGGGTGTCGCTGACAAAATGGACCAATCGGCTCGCCGAGTTGCCTTGTAACCGATCCCGCGGGTTAACCAGGAACCAGGAACATCGACCAAGACTCTCCAAAAAGCCGATATGCCCAGAGCGCACGCCTAACCATTCTCGTCGACGACTCCACCCTTGCCCGACGCTTCCACATGCGACCACTTCCTCTTTCCCTCTCTATTCCTCTCTCTCTCTCTCTCTCTCTCTCTCTCTCTCTCTGTCTGTCTGTCTGTCTCTCTCCCTCTCTCCCGATGTCGTCGCTCGCTCTTCTTTCCTCCCCTGTTTTCCTCCTCTCCGTCGCTCTTCCTTCTCACCCTCTTCCTCCGTCGCGGCGATGCGTGAACCTTTCCACCGTGATCTTTCTTCTCCCTCCCTCCCTCCGACTCTTTCCCTTGCACCCTTTCCCTCGTTCCGACTCCGTTCGCTGCTTCCAGCGAAAGTTCTCGACAGCTGGGTGGATTCTCCTCGCCGCTGAAAGATGGAGTCGTTCCGCCACACAGGGAATGGAGAGATTCCGCTGTTTTGCAATTTGTTAAACGGATTGCAAACGGAGAAATTGAAATTGTATATAGTGGACGAGAAGGCGTTAGGCTGTTGTGTATAATTCGTGGCACTTGTAACGGCTGTTATTAGATCCAAGTTCTTCGTGATTATTGAAAACTGCTATTAAATGGTACAATAATGTCTCCCTTACTGACGCTCAGGTTCTCCACAGAAATGGACAATTTGGGAAGAGGAGATACGATTATTCGAACCTTGCGACTCGTTTTTATAGTTGTCGACGATCGATAACCATAAAAAAACGAGCAACAAGGCTCGAACAATCGTGTCTCCTCTTCCCAAAATTGTCCATTTTTCTGGACAATCTGAGCGTCAATTAGAGAGACATTACTGTAGTTCGCTCGATTCGCGTAGCTACGAGCGCACTGAAGACGATATAAAAAGGTGATTGTACACGATTATTGCCTGCTGATTGCGCTTTTCTAAACTGAACTAGAAACTTTTCACCCCCAGTACAAATAAATATTAGGAATCCTACTGAATTTTCCGCGAGCTCGAATTTAGCGAAGGCTTTTTTCTCCAGACTTTCGAAGGACCGTTGAGATTCCAGCTATTGAAAATAATAACGGAAAACAGTTTGCTGGAAAAAGCGCTACGGAAATTCCTGAAAATCTCTAGCGACACCCTTTCGGAGCCGCACCTCCTCCCTGCCACAATTGAAGCTTCCGATCTACATTATTAATCCTCTCGTTGGAACAGCGAAGCGTAAAACGTCGTCAACGAGCCGCTAATTCCCGGGTTTCTCCGCGTTCCGGTAAAAAAAAAAAGAAAAAAAAGGAAGAGGAGATTGAACGAGCGGGCCGGCCTTCTTGATAAGCATCGTCTGCGATTCAACGGGCGGAAGGAAGGCGCGGGACGGGAAACGTTGTGCAACAAACGCGCGCGCCGCGCGAACAATGAATGCTCCGCTCGGAGCGTCCGTGTCGCCACGTAGCCGCGGAAGAATTTCGTACGGGGTTTACGGGGTAGGAACGAGAAGGATGAATGTCGCGATTATCGATAGGCATCGGTTCCGTGCACCGTTTTTCCAAGGTACATCCAATATGGCGTGAAAAGGACCGTTCGTTCCCCGTCCGCTCTCGTTCGTCCTGCTCCGTCCTCCCTCCTCGTCGCACACTGGTTGCCACGCTCGTCTCGCTGGTCGTGTTTTGACAGTTGCTGCTCTGACACCTCTGGCACATTCATTAGAAAGTGGTTCTCAATCCCGTTCGGCCCGGCCCGCGTATCGTTTTCACATTTTAATCGGGCTTTCTCGTTTCGCACGAATATCTGATACGCGATCTGGTCGCGTTGCCGCGTTGCCGTTATCAAAGTTGTCCGTTTCTGCATCAAATTCAACTTCGGTTTGACAGTTCTTCGACAGCTTGACGAACGTATCTATTTATTATTCGCGACTGCGGCACTTGATAGAAATAATATCAAGCGCTTAGCGAAAGGCTAGAAAAAGATCTCAGCCGATAACATTGATTTACGCGAGCGTAAATAAATATTCTACGAACTGCGTGCTTTCTGTTCGAAGCTCCTCTAATAAGAGCAATAATTAATAACCATAAATATCTATAAAGTTGCGATGATAAAGCTTGTTCGCGCGAGCGACTGCTCTTTAAAATCCATTTCGCGACGCGTCGAGATCGCGCGAAACGGCAACGACAAGTCGCCGACATGAAAGACGGTGTCACGAAAGACGCGTGGTTGACCCAGATATTAGCGAAAGAATGATTTATGCATTCGGCGCGCAGGTGGAAGACAGAGCCGGGATGCGAGCCGTTCGCGCGGTTTCAAGCAGCGGTTTCTGCACGGGGTGAACGATTGTTACCCGCGCAAAAATCCTCTTTCCCGTTATCACAGAGCGATCGAATCGAGCGATCGGACGTCGTTTTATCGGGAGAGCCGGACTACTCTCTCTCTCTCTCTCTCTCTCTCTCTCTCTCGGGCGAGGATCGAGGCTCGAAAGGCGTGCTAATAGGGGATGCCCGCTCTAGTTGAGAGTCTCTGATAGACATCCAGCTGTCCGGATTTAGATGTTAGGATAATACGGTGTGGTCGGGGCCTTACAACAAAATAATGTAGTCCACTTTGAATGGCACGGAGCGGAACGGGGAACGAGGGAGGGACGGAGGGGTGTGACACCCGGGGTTCGACGGCGTCGACAGTGGATGAAAAGAGAGCCCCGGCCCGGGCTAGGTGGCACAGGGCGAGAGGGAGAGACGGATCGTTGAGGAGTATCGACAGAGTAACCATTTCTCTAGTGGTTATTTGTAGACAGATTCGACACCGTGACAATGCCGCGAAAAATCATAATGGGGGCCCGCAGGGAACCCGCAATGGGAGGCCTCGCCGAGATTACGATGCCCACCAGGTATTTGTTGTAGGGTCTTAGGCGAGGCGCTGGGGTGCCATGGAGAGGTGTGAAACCGATGGTAAATCTTCGTTGGATCTTTTTAAAATCGGCACCGGCCATTGTTGCGGTAAGAAGTTTTGCGGGATTTACGCGCGGCTCCCCCCCTTTCTCCCCGGTCCGCGCCGCCTCGTGGACAGTCCACACGTTCTCGATCGGCTCTTCCGGCGGCCGGGGATCATGGGCTCTTAGCTGCTTAAGGGCGCGTCGAAAGGGAATGAAAAAGCCATGGAACCAGCTTCGGCAGAGGAATATATCGGTATTGTAACGCGTGGATCACGGTGCGCATTATGGCGCGACGGTGACGCAGAACGATCGGCTGTTCGATGAATCGTGCGATCCACGATCTCTTGATCCCTCGAGCGTCGTATCTCTTTCGATGCGAAAATCTTTGTCAGCGAGATCGTTTTGGAAGCATCCGTGTCGGTTGCTCAGAAACGAATAAAAAGCTGTCGCTGTAGCGAAGTTGAACATTTCTTGACCATTTTCTCGTCGCAGTGGGCAACATTGTAACATAACGACCAGCATCGTTGATAATCGCGAAGCATACTGCGTCGATTGGAATTATCGTTTACTTTGCTCGCGACTTCGAGCGAGTCAAGGGAAAAGCACAGCGCGCGTTAATAATACAAGCCTGATTCGAAGGGGCCGTTTTTCAACCGAAAGATTCGATAATGTTTTTCTCGTGAACGTTATAACCGATCGTTTGAAATGTCTCGCACGACTCGTCGGGACCTCTAATAAACTGCCCCTGTGCGAATTTCGGACTCGAAAATCGGTTTGTCGCATTTCGTCGAGGGTCCTCTACAACAGAGTTCACACGGGGTTAATGAGAGGTTAGATATAACTCGGCATTCTGTACCATAATGTGACACCGGCGTCCGTTTAATTTAAGTATATCCCGTGCATAGGATTTCAATGGGGGTGTGTCACGCGTCGACCCCTTGGCCCGTTCTATGGGACCGCGCGCTAGCTTCATGGGAAAAACAAAATATTTAGCTAACTGCGACAACTGGCTGGAAACGTTCTCGCCTTTTCGCTCGTGATTGTTTATACAAACGTTTATCGGAACCTTGACGCGAGAACAATGAATTTTGATCGGTCTTTGTGCGAATCGCATAAATCCTTGACGAACGATGTTGAAAAACGCGTGATCTAAAATACACGCCTTGACTCGGCCAACTTTTACGCCTGAAATCAAATAAATAATTACGAAGATTTTGTAGATAATGAAGAATTGCAGCCGCAGAATCACCTGTAAATTAAATATTGTGTAACTCAATAAATCATTATTATTGTATTCGTTGAATTTTCTTCAAAGATATTAAGCCGCATACTGAATTGTCCAAGCTGATTTTCGTATAATTCGAAGTTGCAATATAAAAATCGCGGGAATCGGTGGTTTTTGACCCGTTGCTGTTTAAGTCGAAGTTGCAATGGCTTTGTTATTTTACAACTGAAACGTTTCTCCGGGCAACGAAAAAGTGTTTCCGAAATGTTCGTCGAAGCTGTCACGTATCCGGATTCAATACATACTATATGGATATGTCAGGCGTCACTGCCCTTGCGAGGTACTAAGCCGCTTAGCACTATGGGGTTTACGATGTATTATGTTCGATGGGGTATCTCCTAACTCTGTGGAACTTATATGGGAATCCGTAAACCCCGCCTACTGCATACTACCTTAACATTCGAGCGTGCATATGGTAGCAGCACGATGTCTCACGAACTTCAATTTTCGAAGCGCAACATCCAACAAGACAACTCTATTCGCGTAGTGCGCGTGCTCTATGCGAGCATTATTATACGCTATGGAATGCTAACAACTGATTAACAAGGTTTGAACATTTATTCGTATTGCGATATATTCGATCCAATTTTTAAAGAGCACGAGAAATAATTCTTTGGCTAAATTTCTCCCTAATTGACGCTTGCATTGTGCGCTAAACTGGACGATTTGCGAAGAGGAGGCTCGTTTTTATAGCCGTTGGCAATCGTCAAAGCTCGAATAATCGTATCTCCACTTCGCAAATTGTCCATTCTTGTTTCCAAGCTGAGCATCGATTACGGAGAATTTACTGTATAGTAATGTTTTCCTAACTGACGCTCAGATTGTGCATAAAAGTGGACAATTTGGAAAGAGGAGATACGATTGTTCGAGTCTTGCTGCTCTTTATAATTGTTGACAATCGGTAACTATGAAAACTAAAAACTAACTGCAACTGCTCGAATAATCGTATCTCCTCTCTCTAAATCGTCCATTTTTCTGCACAATCAGAGCGTCAATTAGAGAGACATTATTGTACAATAAATTCTCCGTAATTGACGGCTAGCTAGGAAACAAAAGTAGAGAATTTGGGAAGGAAAAATACGATTATTCAACCCTTGCGCTGCATTGTTATAGTTCTTGACGATCGATGACTATAAAAACGAGCCGCAAGACTCGAATAAAAATCGTATCTCCTCTCCCTAAATCGTCCATTTTTCTGCATAATCAGAGCGTCAATTAGAGAGACATTATTGTACAATAAATTCTTCGTAATTGACGACTAGCTAGGAAACAAAAATAGAGGATTTGGGAAGGAAAAATACGATTATTCAACCCTTGCGCTTCATTGCTATAGTTCTTGACGATCGACGACTATGAAAACGAGCCGCAAGACTCGAATAAAAATCGAATCTCCTCTCCGCAAATTGTCCATTTTTGCGTCAATTAGGGAGACATTACTGTACATCGTTCGACAGCGAACGCGTTGACGGAAAAAAATCTCCTATTCCATTCGAGACACGTGGAATGATGTCAAGAAATGCGATCGACTGCTAATTAGACCGCGAAACTCGTCGCAATTTGCGGGCAAAACGTTCCTTACGCGGCGTCCTCGTCCCCGTTAGGACGCACCCCTCGGCAACAGGACGGAAAAACATTTTGAGGAAGTTTCTGACGAGGGTATTACGCAAAACTGTATCGGCTTTTCCGTGTTTTGATTTCAGCCGGGAGGCGACAGAACGACAATGGAGGGTAAGAGGAGGACAGATACTTAGCCGAGGACTAACAGCAGGCTGCGGATTAAAGGGGGTGAAATGTTATTATTGCAAGGGGTACGTCTGCGCCCGTGAGTACTAAGTAGCCCGGTTAAGTATGTTGTTTAAGCCAACACAGTAAGTAACCATCCCCCAGAGAAATTGCCGTGACGGCATTGCAGCCAAGTTGAAGCTACGGGCTCGCTGGAATACTTTAGCATCGAAGTGCCGCCTCGTCCAGATGGCTCTTCTAATGCCGCCGTTTTCAGCGGGCCGGGGGTGTGGGCAGACGTACCGATGGAGGACGCTGTGCCATGATACGCGAGAGAGCTTGCGAAACTATCGGAAAACATCGGCGAAATTTTTCAACGATACGTCACGGTTCGCCGTAATTTTTCCCACCCCCGCGACTCCGATAGTCTCCCCTCCCCCCCACGCCGGGGACAAATTCCTTAGCCGATAGTAGTTCATCGTCTCTTAGAAGATGCACGCGACGTCCTTCGGAAAAGTATTCGCGCTTCTCGGGAAACTAATTTACAAGTCCTTCGTCACTCGTCCTTTTTTTAAAGCTTAGCCCCAACTTTTATTCAAAAACTTGGTCAAACGTAACCACGTTCAACTAGAATCGTAAGTCAGTATCAAGGTGATATTGCCAATTAACCCTTTGACTTAGAAACAAGTTGGTTTTGCATTGAAATCGTGAAACGATTCGTTAGATATTTATTCATCGATGCGTTTCGAATCGATCCGAGACGACAAATCGAGTTTATTGCGGAAGAGCGAGCATAATTGTTGATCGCGGAACGTTATAGATGCGAGTTTAGCGGAAAAAACTAACGCCGTTGGTTGTGAAACAGCCGGTATTGCATGCGGCCCGGAAGACGGTGAAAGGGTTACTCTTTCCACCGGATGAAATTTCCAAGTATCCGACGCGTCGCCGTTAAACCGTTCTGAACGAATGATCTCGCCGGGCAAATTGCAGCCCCTAAGGTGAGGAGGGCTTTTGCGCGACAGGAAAATGATAAATGCACTTCCACAGGGGAAAGATTAAAATACGCTATTGCCGCTATTACGCGAGGAGTTTGAGCCTCTGGCCCCCGAGATGGAACGGTAACAGACGTATAATTTCCTGGAAGCTTTGAATTAAACAACTCTCTCGCTCGGTGTGCCCGGGCGAGACGAGTGTAACCAGCTTTCAAAGCTTTGAGGGTGAGGAAGCTCATTAACGAGAGCTTTCTGTTCCTTCGTTTCAGCCTCGGTTCCTTCCACGCACCGTTCCATCCACCACCCACCCGATATCCTTTACGACGCTCCTGAGACTTTAACCGAGTCTCCTCCGGCTGTTCTTCTTACACGCCGGCGTCCCTTCCCAATGACCAAATTCCTTATTTACATAAATAAAGAGACTTTTAATGGCCCTGAATTGCGGCGAAATTTACCGCGACCGGCTACCCGAAAAGCTCCGTCTAAATACGCATTCTTCGCCGGCGAAATAAATCAACGACTGCACGGCAGATTGATTCAACGCTTGAACTATGAACTACGAACCTTAAACATGATTTATTGTTTTTATAACAACGCACAGTGGTTTGGGAAGCAGTAATTTATAACCGAAGGACCATTTAAAAACCTCGAAATTCGAAATGTTAGACAAACTTCGAGCAGATACGGCGATTTAAGTGTAAGACCGTGAATTTGGGATTGTAATTAAATAGTTTAATTGTTCCTTACGCGATGCTGAAATGCAAATTTCAGTAGTAATGCTACCGGTACGTCTGCGATTTTACCAGAAGACTCTTTAAAAACCTCGAAATTCGAAATATTAGACAAACTTCGAGCAGATACGGCGTTTTAATTGCAAAACTGTGAACTTGGAATTGTAATTAAATAGTTTAATTATTCCTTACGCGATGCTAAAATGCAAATTTCAGTAGTAATGCTACCGGTACGGCTGCGATTTTTACACATTTCGGATCCAGATAATTGTGATAATCGAAAGATGTAAAGAGAGAGTGTGAAATCAACGATCCGTAATTAACTCACAATTTAGAGGAACGACGGGTTCGATAAAAATAACTGGTAGACAAAAGATACTTTTAATTTAACGACACTGTCTTTTGTAGTACCGGTATACGGGCGCGTTCGAGGTAATTATTCCTTCTCGTTACGATCGAATGAATTCAATTAATCAGTGAATCTCTCTGATGCTGGCATATTAGTGCTCGCAGGTTCATTAGCACAAATTCCCATGAACAATTGCACGGATCGTGAGTACACGCCGCCATTAATTTCCCGCGATCCTCAACAAACACCACCGGTTCCAATCGAGATCGCGATTTTCCCTCGTGCGGTGTAAATTTTCGTTCGAAAGGAATCTGCGAATTCACTGTAATCAAGAATTTCTTAACTTCGCGAGGAAGCTATTGTTTTTAATAGTAATATAAACTTTCGTCGAATAAACAAAAGAGGACAGAAATTGTCAGATTCTGGAATTTACTGTCAACGACATAGTTATTAAAGTTATTTAAAATAATAATGTTAAACCTTTGAACACCGTCGCGTGCTACACTTACCCCGAATAAAATATCTCTACATTTTTTTAATCGGATGATGATCCATCGTCAGAGTAGTCACTTAGGTAAGTAAATTCATTAGTATGTTTTAAGTAAAATTCAAAGTGAGTTCACCGTAAAACGTTGACGAGTGTATTTGAAAATCGTATATGCTGTTAATCCATTTTTATTTTTGCCTAATAATATCGAAGATATTTCAAAATATTTCCACTGTGATCGGCATAGCGTTGAGAGGGACAATATCTATTTGTTAGTTCCGACAATGCATGCGTGAAAATGCAATAAATGTAAATCAACCATCTGCGATTAACTCATATTTCACAGGAACGACGGGTTCGATGAAAATAAATGTAATAAATAAAAAAAACTATTCTGTGTTACCATATGTAATTAACATAGTTATGACCTACATCAATAGACAACTACCGACAGTTTATTTAGGGAAATACTTTAATTTAATACGATCAAAGTGTGCTCCGCATATTTTCATTTTTATCGAATACCATCTCTAAAAAAAACACTATGGATTACATTCATAGTACAATTTAACACTAAACCTACCACGGTCAAAATGACCGATTTTTTTATTTTACGATACTACAAACTTTGAAGACTTCTTCGTGGAAAATTATTGAATAAATTACATTATTGAAACAAGTCTCATAATTCCAACCTTAGAAAATCCAAGTGATTTCTAATTTTTTCACTCTTACGGGTCAATGCACGCTAATCATCGTCACAGGTCGGTTGGTTTAGTGTTAACGATATTTGAACAAATATTTTCATTTTTATAAAATGAAATTATCTCTACCATTATGGATTACATTCATAGTACAATTTAATGATATTTGAACAAATATTTTAACTTTCAAACCTACAGCAACGTACCCTACTATAATTTATGAATATTCAAAAGAGGCCAATTTTTACCATTCTCCTATGCAAGTATTCTGCGCGATTAAATTTATCCAAAAAGAATACAATGTCGAGTAGTTTATTCTTTAAATTCGTCGCTTATATATTCCCATTAGTAACTGAATATTCGTAAACGATTATTCTATTCCCTGAATAGACGCATTTAGGAAAAATAGACGCGTGGGAACAAACAGCCCCTAATTCGTCGCGCGTGATTGGTGGCTCGACGAGAGATGCTTTCTCTCATTTTTTTCTTGCCCCGATGGCGGCGAAAATGGTTTAAGTATCCTGGCACGACTTAAATACAGCCAGCGAGATGCGGTTAATGCAACCGCGAAATAAAGGGCGTGGTTTTAACGCGCAGCCGAGGATTGGCTGTTGAACTTGGCTACCCGGTCGATACTGGCAGACTATATCTGCCTCGACCTGTATACTTGATACTTATCCGGCAGGCGTGTATGTACATCTGATCTTGCGGGGATCGACGCAGCAGGATTCAATGGAAGAAGATGCTTGAATCCGCTTTGAAACTTCATTCCTCTCGATTTTATAATTCGAAGCCGGCGAGCCTGTTAAATGCGAATGATCGGCGACTCGATACTCCATTACACACCCTATTTCGTCTTGTTTTGAAACGCTCGGCCGCGTTGGTGTGAGAGCGAATCGAACTCGACCAAGCAATAGACACCGACGTCTAAAAATTTATCCTTCGATCTTCGGCGTGATCGAACAAAATCTGTTACATTCTCGGTTTCATTGCGCGTTGAATTCTACCGTAAGTTTTTTTCTTAACGTAATTTATGTTTGGTGAAAATTAAACGAAAGTAATTATACTGCATGCATTTTGTATCGGCGGACATGTTATCGTTTATTGGTAGTTTTTGAGATCTCAATAATAATTCGCGTCGATGTAATAACGTTAGAAACGAAAGGGAAGTTCTTATATTAAAAAGTAAAGCTGAAATTTTAAATTGTGAATCTGAAAATTGTTGGAAAATTGTTGGAAAATTGTTGTCTAAATATTTATTCTTCGATCTTCGGCGAGATCGAACAAAATCTGTTACATTTTCGGTTTCATTGCGCGTTGAATTCTACCGTAAGTTTTTTTTTCTTAACGTAATTTATGTTCTGTGAAAATTAGACGAAAGTAATTATACTGCATGCATTTTATATCGGCGGACATGTTATTGTTTATTGGTAGTTTTTGAGATCTCAATAATAATTCGCGTCGATGTAATAACGTTAGAAACGAAAGGGAAGTTCTTATATTAAAAAGCAAAGTTGTGAAATTGTAAATTGCGAGTCTGAAAATTATTGGAAAATTGTTCGCACGAAATTCCACGTGAAACTTAGATTATCGAACGCAACGATCGCGATAATTTGAAATGATCAACGTTGCATAAACGAATTCTAATCCTCCGTGAAAGTGGTCGAGCATTTCTAGATTACAAATCCGTTACTCCATCACGTGTTCTTTATTAATCTTGATTAATAGGATCTATTCTGTCACCGACTATTAATTCTCGAACTATTACGTGTCCGCTTATGATAAACGTACTTCTTTACGAAGGGAGAGACTCTCGTATTTTCTAATGAAGCAATCTCGGCTTGCCGAGTATAAACTTGATGCACGAAAAAGTCTGCTCTTTAAAGGCTCGAATCAGCCTGCCGATGATCAATCTTGATTTCCTAATGCGACATTAATAGCCGGTGATTAAAATCTTCTTAACGATGCCGGCAGTTTTACGATACAAACTGCAGATTAATCTCACAATCGTCTGGTAATCTGCAACAGTAAACGAAAGACTCGTCTCGTAATGTCATCGTCATTGGAAGGGTGGGCCTGGCTAAGAATTTACGGGAATCAAAGTTAATAGAAACTTCTTTGCGATATCGTAAAAACTTCGTTATACAAGCACGGCTTGATTTCATTAGATTCCATCGGACTTATCAAACAACAATCTCCATTTCTGCCCCGTGAATTTAATTAAGCTGTTACTTCCATTATGCGATCATTCTAAATAAAACTCGTAATTTTCATCAACCATCTGACAACAACAAAAAAATACTACCTTGCCAACGATAAATCTCGCAGTTTTTAATTACGACACTGATCCTAACTCTCGTTTACAGATCTTTGATATAATAAGATTAAATTTCAATTATGGTTCGACAAAATTGATCACAGCTTAAACAGAGATACCAAGGTTTGCTTTGTCTTTAAATTACGGAGCGATTAATAGTTCCGTAAAATGGCAGAAAATCCACAGAATCGATCAGTTCAGATCCTGCAGCACGGAGAAAAGAAAAGAATGATCCCGGCGACGTTCGGTGATGGCACCCTAACAGCGGGTCGACAAACGATCGACCGGAAAACTTATATCGCCGCACAAAAGCGAGTAGGTTAGTATAATAACGCGATATCCATAATAAACGCGACCGGTATCCTCTCATTGAGGGCAACAATGCCTCTGATAAATGAGTTAATCGGTAAGTTCCTCCCCGGTGGGGCGAGGGGCCCAAGTCGGCGTTTCATGTTTCATTGTGCGGCATCGTTACTCGAGGACGACGGGAACGTCGACGATTTATACGACGCGTCGTGAAAAAAAAACACGCGGGATGCTCGTCGCGTGCACGAGGATACCGAAAATCGACGACTCCGACCGAAAAGATTATTATTATCTTGCGCTCTTTTCTAATTGTGATCCATAACATTCCGTTTAATATAACATAATTTTGCCTCGCCTTCATGATTTAATAAACAGTGATTTAAAATAAATAATTGTAGGTCGACGCTGATTCTGTGTAAAATCGCACAGGGTTAAGTTAACGTTACTTAAATCGACGACTTCGACCGAAAAAATTATAATTATCTTGCGCTCTTTTCTAATTGTGATTCATGACATTCCGTTTAATATAACATAATTTTGCCTCGCTTTCATGATTTAATAAACAGTGATTTAAAATAAATAATTGTAGGTCGACGCTGACCTACCTAACATTGATAACTAGATTGCGAATTTTTATGCACAATAAAAATTGGCCCGAGTTGATTATAACAAACATAAGCTGGATAAAAATGGTTTTCCCTTTTACTGATTTTAGTAAGTCTCGAATTCTTTTCGTGTATCCACATTTTTATTCTTGAACCAGCCATTTTTGTCAACAAAATGCATAAAATCCGCAGTCCAAAATGACTGTTGCGATACTTTTCATTTTCAAATTGTTGAAACCGCTTATAATAGAAATGCTGGAGTGCCTAAATAAATTCAGTCTTGTCATTCCTATAAAGCAAACGTGCGTAATAATTGGACCACGGAGCTTTTTATGCAAAAACAAAATGTCCTGTGCCAATCGTAAGGGGAGCAAGAGTTAAATAAAAATGTATTTGGCGATTTCTTCAATTC
Organism: Megalopta genalis; assembly: GCF_051020955.1. Lineage (NCBI taxonomy): Eukaryota > Metazoa > Arthropoda > Insecta > Hymenoptera > Halictidae > Megalopta > Megalopta genalis. The sequence goes on from NW_027476093.1 coordinate 2,453,205, forward strand.
TTCTAATTTCTTAATTATTTGGTATCTCGCGTAACAATTCTTACCACAAACGCATACAATCTGCATTCTAGTTTATTTATCGAAACTCAGAGAAAGCGAAGGTGTCGATTAAAAAATAATATTCAATGATCCCGCAGCCATCCGAATTCTATTTTCCCGATGGAACATTATACTCCCGCTCCAAAGACTCAGGACTCCTATTATCCGGATCAGTGGTCGCCAGTGGTTCTCAGTTGCTCCCGGGACACGTCGTCTTCCCTGAAACGTTCCACGAATCGCTGCCGAGCGGAACAATTGGGAACTACTGTTCATCAGAGTGGATGCTGGGACTGGCAGACCTCCGCCTCTCCTCATCCTCGAGGTTTTCTACCGTTTCTCGTCGCCCCGTCCTTGTATCTCTCGGCCCTGTATCCCGAGTCCGCGACGGGCAACGAGGTCAAGTCGCAGCCTGGTTAATTTGTCGCTTTTTTCGCTCCCCTCCTGGCGTTAAAAGACGCTGGTCACCTCGCTCCAAGTGTCCGGATCGAATCGATGTCCGACGTATCGCTGACCGACGGATATTATGGACAGATATCGCGACAACGTCGTGCTTTATTCCCCTTCGATGAAGATGGTCAGGATTTTGGTGCATTGCGTCGCATACTTGCTATTAATATTGCAATAATATTAATTATTAAAGCCTTGCAAGGTCTGCAGCTCGAAGAAAAAAAATGAAGCGAAACAAGATATTTATTTTCATCGAAGTACATACACAGTAATGTCTCTCTAATTGACGCCCAGATTGCGCACAAAAATGGACAATTTGGGGAGAGGAGATACGATTACGTTTATGCGAATTCTGTCGGGTTCCACTTCACGAGGGTAATTGTTCTACAAAATATCGCCCTCGTAAGAACTATCAGTGAATAAATAACTGTGTAAAACTTTGCTAGAGATAGCGTCGATTTGATAAAACAGCTTTAATATATTGGGTTGGCAACTAAGTAATTGCCGATTTCAGTTATAGATGTCTCTCATTCCCATTTTTATGATTTCCGTAAATGTTATATTATAAAACTATTATTATTATTATTATTATTATTATGTTATTTTTTATTATCCGTGAATGTTAGCAACTGGACCAATTGAATGCCGCGGTCAAGGAAAAGCGACCAGAATTGGTCAATCGTAAAGGTGTCATTTTCCAGCAGGACAATGCTAGGCCGCACACGTTTTTGTCCACTCGGCAAACATTGATGGATATTGGTTGGAAATTGATGTTACACCCACCATATAGGCCCGATTTCGCGCCATCGGATTACCACTTATTTCGATCCCTGGATAACTCCCTTCGTGGTAAAACTTTTAATGATGATGACGCTGTAAAATCTCACTTAACTCAGTTTTTGGCCGAAAAGGATCAGACTTTCTACGAGCGTGGAATTTTTGAGTTGTCAGAGAGATGGCAAAAGCTCATCGAACAAAATGGAAAATACACATTACGGATTAAACTTCATTCCAAGTAAAAAGAATTTTTGATTTCATTGAACAAATCGGCGATTACTTAGTTGCCAACCCAATAAATACACACGCGTTTATTCGATTCTCCGGGAACAAAGAAACCGAGAAAGGCGGAGAAAGAAATATTTACTCGTCCGTAAATGGCGGTGTTAAATGGCGTTTCCCATTGCGCAACCGCCGCACGGCAAAGTAACAATCGTTTAACCAATATCCTTGTGCAAACCGTCCAAACGGCGAACTAACGCGGTGCCGAGGGGTGTTGAATGGTAAAACGATCATCCTCGCCACCGTGCACCGGCAACCGACTGCAGTCGGAACAACGGTGGAGGGGAGAGGCTGTCTATATTAAGGATTGATTGACAAACAGGCTGACCTACATTTCGCGAACGAACACAGAGAGCACGCGTTGTGCCGGCCGAGTCCTTAAAAGACGCGTTTCGTGCGGATAATTGCACGGCTCGAGGCCCGAGTGCCGCGAACGGCACGTGTCCGCTAATTCATGGATTCCCGGGTTCCGAGGGGGCGTTGCTTCCTGGAAAATGGAGGTGCGTTTTTTTTTTCGTCGGGCAAATCGCCCGGTTGCGTGAACGCGCGTGCATCACCGCGCTTGTTAAGGCGATAATTAGACCGACGCGGGTCTTCCACGGCCCAGGTACTTATTTTATCGATATCGATAATTTAACGAGGAGACCAACGAAGCCTCTGGACACCCCCCACCCCATCTCCCAGCAACGTTGTTTTTTCCTTTTGGGCCTGAAATCGACCGAAACTCGACTTAGAAGATCTTTGATATCCCGCGTTTATTCGGCAAAATTAACATCGCGAAAGAAGCTCGTCCTCTGGGATATCCGTTCGAAATCGACCGTGAAGTTCTTTCGACTGCTGACACCTAAAGAACGTAGGCGGACAAAGTGGCGACGCGGTGTTTTTCTCGCGCGTGTACTTGGGGAACCGTCGGTTCCGCGCAAATTAGTCGATTCCGCGGCGAAAGTAACGGGGCGACGCCTCGTCCTGGCAGCCGTCCCCGGCCCGATATTAACTCGATCCACGATCTGGCGTGTCCTGATGATTTCATCAAGCCCGTTTCCGCGGGATCATCATACTTTGTAACCGGCTGGCAAAAAGCAACCGTCCGGCCGGGACACGCAAGGAAATATATGCCGGTAATACGGCGTGGATTCAACGCGTCCGCGCGCAACGGCTGACGTATGATGATAGTATGGCTCAGGAGAATCAAGATGGCCGTAATAATATCATTATCCCAGTGGTCTCCGTCGGTCATTCGGGGCCCCAAGTAAGACATTCACCGTAACGACCGGCCATTCGTTATCGAGTCCCGGGTTGCCTAACCTCTGTCGGAACCGCGACACAGACGGAATCCTCGACGAAAGATCGTAGATACCTTGCCTCGTCATTCCGGACGCCTGCTGGCGCTTGATCGCTCCTCGAGCAGAACTTTCGCGGCTTCGGTAGCGTTCGATGATCCTTTAATTCGTTCAAAAGCGGCTCGCTTTCGCTTTTTATCGAAGTACATACAGTAACGTCACTCCAATTGACGCCCAGATTGACCACAAAAATGGACAATTTGGGAGAGATACGACAGTTATAAATTAGCAAATGTGTAGGAGACAGACTTAAGTATAATAATGAACTGTAATAAACAGTTAATTTTAGCGATATTTTTAGCCAAAGTAATCAGGACGTTGGCAGAAAACTGATCTACACTCGCAACCACATCTGTCAGAAAATGCATCCTACTAGTCTCGGTAACTGGTCCAAAATTTTGCTGTCGACCTAGCGGGACCAGTTACTGAGACTAGTGGAATTCATTTTCCAGATTTTTGGAAAATGTCTGGAAATCCATCCCACTGGTCTCAGTAACTGGTCCCCCTAGGTCTACAGCAAAATTTTGGACCAGTTACTGAGACTAGTGGAATTCGTTCTCCGGATTTTTGGGAGTGGGAAGGCATGTCATAACTTTATGTCTAGATAACACTAAAAACAAGTTTTTTTTTAAAATCAATCTTTTCCTCTCGGACATGCTGCTTCCCTTCCATCGCACAAAAATGGACAATTCGGGAACAGCAGATACGATTATTCGAGTCTTGCGGCTCGTTCTTATAGTTATTAACAATCGATAACCATAAAAAACGAGCCGCAAGGCTCGAACAATCGTATCTCCTCTATTTTAGAGGACAATCCGAGCGTCAGTAAGGGAGACATTACTGTACATAGTTGCACCGTTTCGAGCGCCCTTCGCGTCAGTTGCTTCAGCGCGAGATCGAACGATCGAGTTATTAAGCGAACGAATTTCGCAGGGAACCCGCGTAGACAATGCCAAGTACAATAGAACCGATCGTTTCGATTGAACAATGTGCGTATGTAGATCGAGTCGATGCGCTGAAACCGTCCGGCGACGTTGAAGCTCGCCTATACTTCATCCATTTCCACGCATACTCCGCCGTCAGTTTTTCTGACGAGCCGTAAAGCCTCTATCACCATTATCATTATCGCTGCCATTACCGTGCATCCAGGAACGGAGTCGGTCGGTTTCGAGAGCCACGCGTTGCCAAGCAGGTAGAGAGAGAGAGCCGATTACCACTTTTTCTCGAGGAACGAACGGGGGAGGGGTGCGGCGGGGGTAGCGGAGGGCGAGCAGGAGGCACCTAGTCGATACAGAGCGCCTCGAAATGCTTCAACGAGCGACATTTGTTTAGCGGATGTCACGGTGTACGCCGCATTCGCGCCGATTCGAGCGCGATCATCTCGTCGGGTCGTTGCGTTGCCGGAGCTCGGGCCCTCGGTGGTTGGGTTTAATATGGCGGACGTCGGTGTACGGCTTCATTAAGGCCTTCCACGGGTACACTGTTGGTGGCGCTAGTGATGTATATTAGCGATATCTCACGAGCGGGGATGGGAATTGAAAGAAAAGGAGAAAAAAGGAGCGCGGGCAGAAAAGGGATACCGAGGCGCGCGAGAGGAGGAAAGGCAAAGAGGCTGGTAATGACGTCAGCGCGAGGGCAGCTGCCTCGGTTATTAATTAAGAATACGGACGGACGAACACGGGGCCCGCCGGTTGATCGCGCGGCCTAAAATTCGCCGAGAGGACCCCGGGAAAATTAATCGTGCGCGATGGATTCCGATGTTACCGGCCCGGACCGTGTCGGGACACGGATACCTTTAGGCTAGGACCACGCGTGCTACGAACACCGGACTTAATTACCGGCGGATACGTGCGCGCGGAACCCGCAGAAGCCTGCACGATGAAAAGAGGCGAGATGAAAGGTGTCTCTCGCCTGTTAATTACCACGAAACCGTCTAATGGCGAGATTCATCAAAAAATCATCACCAGCGCCTCGCCTCGCCTCGCCGGCTAAACCGTCGAGCCTCGCCGCGCCGCTGTAAATCTCGTAAAGTTCATCCCTCGGGGATGCGCGGGATCTTCATAATTAAGTCCGTTTTTAGCGGACGATTTAAAATGCACGCGAGGATGTGCGCGGGACGTTAACAATTAATCGGCTAACCGGAGAGAGAGAGAGAGAGAGAAAGATCCGGCCGGGTCCGGCGTTAAACAACGGAAATCAGGCGAACCGCGTGATGTGAATGTAATCAGGGAAACGTTGAAGTTCGGTTGCCGGATAATTCATAGGATAAATTAGAATTCATGCGAGATGAGGTGGCAAAGAGCGACGTCGGGTAGACGGCGGGCCATCCTTTTAGCGGTTCGCTGATGCCGCGCCGCGGCAGTTCCCTCCGAGCTTCTCTTTCCACGCGCTGGAAGTTGAGCGACTCCCGAGCCGGAAAGCACTGCTGCTTCTCCAAGAATTATAATAACGAATGCTTAAATCAGCTTAGCCCCGCTAACTTCGCTTTTGCGACTACCTCCCATGTAAATATGGAAGTAGCTCTCTACAAAGTGGAGGAGTGGGGCCGTCGGCCGATTGGATAGACCGTGCGGGAGGGTAGGGAAAGAACATCTCTGCTGAACGAGAGAAGGCAGCAGCAGCAAGAGGCAGAGAAGGTGGAGGAGAACAGCGCGGCGGTGGCGCGACGCGTGAAAGAGTCAGAGGGATTCATGAATCCAAGATGCGCCGGATTAGACCGTCTTTGGCCGTATTTCTGTTTTCGTGGAAGTCGGCAACGAACTGCAGATTACCGCGAAAGCAGCGCCGTTGCCGGATCCGGCTGCGCGCGGATTAGAAATTAAATAGCCATTAATTACCCTCTAACGGGCACCCCGGGCTGCCGGCTGGTGTGTACGCGTGTTCTCTCTACCCGGAAGTGTGATCGGTGTGCCAAGTGTACCTGCCTTTGAACACCATCGGTCCATGGTTTGAAATTGAAAAAATTGTTCGATCTTTCGTCGTTAGAATCGAGCCGGTCGTCTTCCGTTCGTAAACGATGCTCCCGCGTAATCGCGACGAATGGCTCGGTACACGATCATTGGATCCCATTTGAGCACCTCTGACACCACCGGTTCAGCTATAGAGAGCTCTAAACCGAATCCAATCCTGATTGACGCGAAGGAAAGAAGAGGGGAAACTATCGCAAGGATTATCTTTGGCGCCACACTAACACCACGTACGGCCGCCCACGAGATCTAGACGCGGCCTTCCTCGTATTATATTCTAACAAGGGGTGCTGGTCCGAGGAACCGTCTCGGTCATCATCATCATCCATCGGAGTAAAACAAAAGGGCAACCTGTCAAAATGGATCTCGGGTATCGGCTGGGGATCTCTCGCTCTCTCGTTGCACGCAGGATACACTGATCCGCATTAAAAGAGTTCGTCTGGAACGATGTTACGCCTACACTTACCCAAGTATGACACGTATAATCTGTAAAGAATCCTCTAATAATGGACGAGTTGATCGAGGTGTTGCTCTTTCTCTAAGCAGCTACAATGGATCACGGACCGATCGTATCCGTCGACCGTGTATCAGCTCCCTTCTTCTTTCTTTTTTTTTTTTAAGCGTTTCTCAAGGCTGCGGAATCTGTTCTGCTGCAATGATTGTTCGAACAATATGGCCGGCGTGACTTCCACGTGGGAAAACACGTCCCAAGGTTTCTACGTCCGGCTAACTGGCCTTGTCGCTCGCAGACGAAGAGGGAGAGAGAGAGAGAGAGAGAGAGAGAGAGAGAGAGAGAGAGAGAGAGACAAGAACGCCGGAGGATTGAAGAGGGTTGGTCAGGGCGGCAGGAGGAAGCGCATACAAGGAACGCAGGTTACGTTCGAGTGGATTGTTTGTAGGCAAACACCACGCGCTCTTCGCTAGAGATCTCGGAGTCTTGTGCTGGTCAAAACGTACACATCTCCCTGCTCCGTCAATGAGACTGGCACAATTTTTTAAAAAGCGCGTCTCCCAGGAGAAGCTGAGACTCGCTTTCGAACACGATTAGTTACAGTAAATTCTCCCGGATTGCCGTTCAAATTGTTCACACACAATGGACAATTTGGGGAAAGGAGATACGATTGTTCGAGTCTTGCAGCTCGTTTTTATAGTTGCTGATTGTATTATAGTTACCGATACTATAAAATCGAGCCGTAAGACTCGAATAATCGAATCTCCCCTTCCCGAAATGTCCAATTTTGTTCCCAAGCTGACAGTCAATTAGGGAGAACTTATTATACTATATATATTTTATATTATACTATATTATATTATATATTATATAGTATATATATTATTATTAATATATATTATACTATAATATACTATATATATTTTACATATTATATATAACCGCATTCTTCATCCCTTTCAGTCTGAGAAGTATCCATTTCACCATTGACAGTAAATTCTCCACAATTGTGGAGTGTGTGTATTTGTACACGAATATGGACAATCCGGGCGTCAATTAGGGAGACATTGGTGTACCCCGTTAACAGTTTGCCACACTTTGGTTCGCGATGGAGTAAGAATTTGTAAAAATTTGCTAAGTACAAGTATCATTTCATTCTTTCGAATCTAAATAAAATATTCTCTTGCATTTAAACGTTCCAGTAAAAGTAGCCGCACGATAAATATTTCTCGTTTCCTTTTAAGAAACGATTCGAATCGGAAAAGTTCTAACCGGTGCTATGGCAGGGGTTGAAACGATGATGATGATTATGATGATGATGATGATGATGATAATGATGATGATGATGATGGTGGTGGTGATGATGATGATGATGATGATGATGATGATGATGATGATGATGATGATGACGACGACGACGACGACGAGGACGACGACGACGACGACGACGACGACGACGACGACGACGACGACGACGACGACGACGACGGCAATGGGGATAGTGGCTGGTGAAATAAAAAGGAAAGGAAAGGGAGGCACCACGCCAGGGATGAAATTACCAAGTCGCAAGTCACTCCTGCAACACGTTCGCCCAAGACTCGTTCAGGCGCTGGGTATTATAAGTAAGACGTCCTGAGAGAAGGCGGGCTCCAGATATCCGATCGCAGGAATGTACGTAAGCTGGTGCCGTTTCTTGTGCTCGTTTCTAGTTCTCGTGTTACCCGAGATATACCTGGTGCACCGCGGTGTCCTGCATTATCGAGCGGTGGACGCGATTGATCGATGCGAAACGCATTAACGAGACACCGGACCCGTTCCTCGGCCGGCCATTTTGATCGGGCCGGATTATGATTAGAGGTAAATAGACACGAATCATCGCGCCTCTCGCCGCGCTCGGATACGCGACAGATGATACGCTTCGAGACAAAACCTGACCGAATACGGTAATGTCTCTCTAATTGACGCTCAGATTGTCCACAGAAATGGACAATTCGGGACGAGGAGATGCGACTATTCGAGCCTTGCGGTTTATTTTTGTAGTTATAAATTAAATAAAGTTATATATAGTATATATAGTATAGTATATATATTTATATATATAGTTATAAGTTAAATAAACGAGCCGCGTGGCTCGAATAATCGTATCTCCTCTTCCCAAATTGTCCATTTTAGTGGACAATCCGAGCGTCAGTAAGGGAGACATTACTGTATATTCCTCGGATAACCGCGGCCGATATCGGAACCGAAACGAGCGACCGATCAGGGTTTTCGCTTGCGCATAATCGAACATTGGTTTCGCGATAACTTTAACGATAACATTCGTTTCGCTATTAGCATCGATATCGAGGATGGTCGCAACCGTGACAAGAAGAATTTGCATTTTATGCAAACAGATCGTTGAGATTGCGAGAAATTGTTTCGGTTTCGAATTCTTGGGCCGCCCTTCGTTTTCCTTTTCCTCTCGGAGACGCTGCTTTCCTTCCATCCCGGTGATAATTATTTTCGAACGATCTTGGCGTGACGACGATCGATGGTTTCTCTGGAGACATTACTGTACATACGATAATGTCTCTCTAATTGACGCACAGATTGACCACAAAAATGGACAATTTAGGGAGAAGAGAGACGATTATTCGATCCTTGCGGTTCATTGTTATAGTTCTTAACAATCGATAACTGTAAAAACGAACCGCAAGGCTCGAATAAAAATCGTATCTCCTCTTCCCAAATTGTTCATTTTTGTGCACAATCTGAGCATCAGTTACGGAGACATTACTGTATCGCTCAGTTTTCATTTAAACGCAACAGGGTGTTGAAGTCAACGCTTGTACTGCTTACGTCATTTATAATTTTGTTTATCAATTTTTTGCAATATACTTTGTTAGCCCCTTACCTTTTTCGATCAAGTTACAATGATTAGAATTTTTTCGACTGTAATAATTTCTCAGAAGAAGAAGGCAATTTCCATTTACAGTAATGTCTCCCTAATTGACGCTCAGATTGTCCACGATTATTGTCTCAGATTATCCCTAAAAATGGATAATTTGGGAAGAGAAGATACGATTATTCGAGCCTTGCATAACCTTGACACAACTTTGACATAACCTTAACTATAAAAACGAATCGCAAGACTCGTATAATCGCATCTCCTCTTCCCAAATTGTCCATTTTTCTGCACAATCTGAGCGTCAGTAAGGGAGACATTACTGTGAACCTGTTACCGGTGCGCGACCGACAGTGTCCTGGTGATAACGAAGATCTCTCCGGGAACAATCGTAGCCGTGGGAAAATGAGAATCTCTGCACTTTATTGGCGGATAACGAGGACTGCTCTTCGTCCCGATTCGAATAATAAAAGCGGCGCCACCGTCGGTGGCCGTCGGTGGCCAATAACAAAAAGCCTGGCAGCTTTTTGCGGCGTTAATGAATATTTCAGTTCAATCCGCGATTAACCGCCTCTGTTAACAGCGCGCAGCCCCACAAGCGGCAAAACCGCTGCAATACCTGTATTCATAAACGTCAGGAGCAGCCGCGGGCGCACTTGCTGTCGCCGTTGGAGTTGTTCTTTCGCGGTGTGGAAAGACAAATAGGGGACATAGGGCGCGGACCGCCGAAAGAGAGCGAACGAGACGAAAGATGCGAGAGCACAATAGCCGCGGCGGCGAGCAGACGGCGGATGAAAAGGGACGGGAAGACGGCGCGAGCGCGGGTCGGAGCGAGAACAAGACCGGGAGATGCACGGTTAGTTAGGGCTCGTGTTTGCCGAGCGAGTTACCCTAACCCAACTCAGGCGGTTGGCGGAATTAAACGTTCGACGGAGGCTCGTTAACGTCATGAATATGTACCCTCCTACTCTGGCACTCGCGCTACTCCACCGCGGTCCACTCTCGCCGCTCTGACTACGCTTCGTTCCATCGGCAGCCAGGGCACCGATGTTTGCTGGTTAATATTCATCGGTTACTGCCATACACCCAGTCAGATCCTGGATGATTTTCGATGGGCTCTGATTACAATCGATTCGATCGCCGGCCCGCCAAGATCCTACCCTCCCCCCGTAAACCATCGAATAATGTAAAACGGGCGCGGCGCGAGAGACTGCAGGGTGCAGGGTGCTGGGTGCTGGGTGCACGGCGCGCCGGTCGTCGCGCTGCTCTTCTCCCGATGGAAATGAGAGACACTGCGTTTTCGCCGAGTCCGAAGACTGCCGATACAGGGTTAGGCAGCGACGACCGGCAACACGATTGTTTCGACAAAAGGAACACCGAGCTGCTTCCCTGAATGAAAAGTAAATGGGGTTAACCAAGCTCGATGGCTGAGCGGCCTATTATTTCGAGGGTGGATACACACAATGAAGGAACGAGTCTCTCCCGTGCATCTTTGCGGAAGGAAACGTAAAGCGGAGCATCTCGTCCCGAACGTTGCCTTTAGCGATTTGATATTGGAGCGACAAGGCTATTGACGAGTCCCGGTGGAACATTGAACAATTTAAAAGAAGAGTCTGCGACCGTCGACGAAAATCGATCGTGCTGGGTGCAACGATAGGTGTTCCCGTTATTTTCTTAATAAGATGGGAATATAATGGGGAGGTTAAATACTTTGGATCGCTCGAAAAAGGGTGAAACTCTTTTGAAACTGGACTTGAATTTTTTTCAGTTGATAGGAGAATTAATCTGCTAATTTTATTGCCACTTAGAATAGCGAAACGAATGAAACGAACTCCCGTTTTTCAACTTTTTTATGTGGGCCTATGACGACGGTTTATAAAATGCTGTTTGTAGGTCTCGGTAACTTCGTCATTTTCGATCAACAACTGTGAGAAATCTGCAGTTTTTTAATCTTTAGTTGTATAATTATAAACCTAAATTATCGAGACCTACAGAAACGCATTTTTTAAATTTTCGTCACAGGCTCGGAGAAATGGTTGAAAAACTCGTGGTTTTATTTCATTTTTTATTCCATGTAATATCAAAATCAAGGGAAAGTATTACAGTCATTGTCTAATAGGCTTCTTTCGTCATCTAAAAAAAGATCCAAGTCGTTTAGTCCAGTTTTGAAAAAGTTGCACCGTATTTCGAGTGGTAAGTCGTGAATATTGAACCTTTTGAACTACAGCTGTCTTGAATTTCTCATGTATTAATTCTTGTCGTGAATGCATAAAATTCGCAGCAATTGTCCGTTCTAACGAAGGAAAGATGAAACGACGAAAAGCGATCGACTGCGCACGGTAGTCCAAGAATCGAGATTATGATCCTTTTAAACAGATAGCAGTCAAAGGGCCGTGTCGAATCAACAATGACTACCGTGAGGATCCACTTCGTCACTCGAAGCAACCAGTTATTGATTCGTGGCCAAAACGCTTTGAGGTGGCCCCGAGAGTTTTCGGGGCCTGAGCGCGCGGAACCGTGCATTAAATTCCGCTTAACCGGAAATATACGGGGACACTCGTTCCGAGAACGCGCCGCGGGATTAACCGTAACATCCGCCCCGTTCCACAATTAATTTATCATCGAGTCGACACGTTAGCGGAGCATTCAGCGTGGAAATAGGCGCGCGTTAGTCCACACGGGTGCCTCGAGTTATGCGCTGGTCATTTATATAAATAAGAAGCAGAAGCGATACCTGACTACCATCCGCATGGTGACTTCACACTTTGTATTATTCCCAGACGCCGCGTTCGGCCGAGAATCAGACACCGGGGGGATTACGAATACACAAGAGAGCGCGGGCCCCGAGTATTCAGACCACGTTCGCCAGCGGTATCGTTAGCGTATTTTTCCTTTTTTTCTTCTCTTTTCTTCTCTTTTCTTTTCTTTTCTTTTTACAGCGTCCAGCACGGCCTCGTATGTACGCTTTTAATGAACGACTACTGTCCCGCGCGTCGACGAATAATAATTTATCAAAGGAATTTTCACAGCCGGAACATCTTCATTTTCATCCTGGCCTCGAATCGGTTCTGCGATGACCGCAAGATTCGTCGGCAAACCCCGTTTTAAACGGAGATCCGGAGTTATTGGAAGCAAAAAGAGTTTATTTAAAAATATCTTTCGATCCTTGGAACAGTTTCTGTTAACCCTTTGCGCTCGAAGCTGTTTTAACTGTAAATATAAAATCATTTTTCCAACTTATAGTATTTCTCTATTTTACATGACAAAATGCATTTTACGCGTATGAAATCGACTCTTGGGACTCGCGCAACAGTTGCACTCTTAATAATCTTTTCAATCTAAACTTTGTTAATATCAAAATTATCTTGAAAGGTGATGTAACAAATTTTAGTAGTGCCTCGGAGTCGCCACTCGAGTGCAAAGGATTAATCGAGGTAGTTTTGGTCGGTCAGTATAACCTTGACGCAATCTCGTCGAAGAACAATCTCGCGGAACCTTCTCTAGCGTTTGAAAATTCATTTACAGGGTGTCCCAAAAATGTCTCGCAATCCGAAAGTGGCGGATTCCCCAGGTCATTCGAAGCAACTTCTTCCTGTACAAAAATGTTCTCCGAGGCACCGTTAACGAGTTATTAACGAAAAACAGTGACCAATGAGAGGCGAGCTCAACTGGCGCGAGGCGACCGAGCCAATGAGCGGAACTGGGCTTCGCGTGCTGGTCGGCTGGGCCGCCTCGCGTCAGCCATACTCGATTCTTATTGGTCACTGTTTTTCGTTAATAACTCGTTAACGGTGCCTCGGAGAACATTTTTGTAAAGGAAGAAGTTGCTTCAAATGATCCGAGGAACCCGCCAGTTCCGGATTGCGAGACATTTTTGGGACACCCTGTATATTTAATTAACGTTAGAAAATACAGAACAGTCTTCTTGAATCGAAATACCAAAGCGAGACAGTCTCCGATAAGATGCTCGTCGACGGGGAAACTGTTCGGCAAAGTAAATCGTGAATTACTCGGAGACAGCGGCGAATGTAGCGCGACGTTACACTCTAATTAGGCGGTTTACGAACCGGATGAGCGAGCATCAGGGCGACGAGCAAAAATGATTTTTTGCCGAAGATTCAGCCTGGAGGAACGTGAGATTTTTCGAAAGGCGGACAGAATACATATAGTTGAAAGACGCGTCCCCTGCGCGCGCACGGAGAGCATATGCGACCAGCCGAGAGAAACCGGGGACGGTAACAGGTCGTCATAACATTAGTCGACGGCCTGACAAAAGATCCCTAAGCAAATAAACATTCTAACGAACCAGTTACTTAACCATTCGGCTTGACCATCGTCCATCGCGGCTGCCGAGGGGCGAAGGGGAGGCAAAGAAAAACAGCGAGCCGAGGACAAACTGGTCCAGGAACCTGATGTAGGGACGTCTCATTACCGGATGCTGTCGCAAGCTGCGGAAACACCGTGCTCCGCTCGGCGGACGAACCAGTCTCAAGGACGCCGAAATTCGCCGCTATTGATGACAATTAACGGTCTCCGATGACCCGGAAAGGTCGGGACGGGGCACGGCTCGAAAAGGGTTTCACCCGCGAAACTCTTTAAACGAGATGAAATATTCATGCTGTTATTACAGCTTCCTTCGGCATTGTGACGGCCGAACAAAATGGAGTCGAAACGATGCCGTTCGGTCGGCAGTTAAGACGCGAACGTACAGTTCGTTCGTTCGATCGTCGTTGTTCTACAACCGAGAGTAGCAAATAAAAGAGCGTTTGCACGGTTTCGCCGGGACGGGAGGCGACCGGGACCGCATGGTATGGTATCTTGAGCGCGTTCACGTTGCCGCGTGAAAGCCTTTTGTGACGGAGGGCTAGTTCGACTCTCAATTAACCCATCAGCTACCGAATGGCTCCCGCGTTTAAGTTACCACGAAATCTCGACGGGGGAAAAAAAGGACGTGCACGAATCGAAGTCGATGCGAAGCGTCGGGAACGAGCGGGTAAAACGAACAAAAACCGGGATCGAGCGTCGAGAAAGAAACGATTGAAAGTCTAGCCCGAAACCGCTTAATTAATTCAGATTTATCCGAGGCATGACGGGCCAAAATTTTATTCAATTCTCTCTCTTTTATGCCAACTTCCTATCTCTCTTTACTTTTTTCTCTCTCTTCCTCCTCTCACCCCCCTCTTTCTCTCTCTCTCTCTCTCTCTCTCTCTCTCTCTCTCTCTCTCTCTCTCTACCTCTGTCTCTCTTCTCGAACTTCTGTTCGCCCCGCGAAGAAACGCGTAGCGAGCGTGACAACTTCGCGATTATTATGCCTGCAATTAAGAAGCAGACGGAGGACAAGAAAATACCGGGGCGACGATGGCTGCGAACAAAACGCTCGCCGCGTCCGCGGCCGTCCTCGTCGTTTCTACCGGCGGAAAGGAGAACGTTTGTTTTATTATCCGATGTAACCATCGTCGTCGTGAAAATCGGTGATACAAGGCAGCCTGGCTGAATTTCTCACGATTACTAGATGCTCTACTGGAAAAATGAAACACAATGGGGGAAGAAGCGTAACGGGCGAAACGTATGAGAAGAGACAAAGGAAGCAATCTCGCTTCGTGCGCTGGTTAAAAGTTCCCTTCTTTTGTGGAAACGTTTATGTTGCTTTTTCTGGCCGCGCAGCCCTGAATCCTACAATTTGCAGCGGTGGTTGGATCGCTTGGTAAAACATGTAACGCAGTTGCATCGTTCGCTATTTTTTTTCCGCGTTATTATTCCAAGAGGGTTATTTTATTATATCGCTCAAGTATGGTCGTTTTAGGATTTTATTTGAATTCATTCGTTCGGCTGATCCGATAGTTCAGATCGCAGTCTAATTAATAAAGCAGTTTAATTAATATTTAATCATTGCCTCGTTTCCTGATTTTGTATTGACTTTTATTGGCTCTGGATTTTTTCAAATGTGTTCTGAGAATCGTAGAAGAATAAAAAAATTAAGTTCTCAAAATACACTAGTGCTAGTAGATTGCCTTTTCAAGAAACGATACTTGTAGCAAATACAGCTTTTTAAACTTACATTAACCTTAAATTTACAATAATTTCCCTAACAGAACGAGACAATTTTCACTTCTTGCATGTCGCAATTTGCTCTCGTTCATAGATTGTTATAACAAAAGAATCAAATACTTCGATTTGGAACGACACTTGTAGCAAATACAGATTTTTAACCTTGACATACCCTTAAATTTGCAACAATTTCCCAAATAGAACGAGACAATTTTCACCTCTTGTATGTCTCAAATCACTTTCATTCATAGATTTTGATAACAAAAGAATCAAATGCTCCGACGTGGAAAAAATGTCCAACAATTATATTTAGCATACTACTTTTGCAATCTCCGTCGCAAGGAGATCTTCACTAATTATTCTAATCCCAGCAAAGGGTGAAAAAAGACGGACACTATTTCGATCGCGTGCTCGCGACGAAACAAATGTATCCTCCGTCCGAATTTTCCTGACACAACTTACTGAAACGGCAATTTGCATAAAACATCTGCCAATGACAAAGTATCAGCGCAGGGGTAGCCAAACTGTTTGTTCGACTCAAGGTTCGCGCACGACTGATCTTTCGGCATCGGGACTCCGGCATCGGTGTATCGAGCCTGTCACAATAACCAGTTACACGGTAATACGTCGATTCCTCCATTTGCTTTTCGCCGAAAGCACTTGTTCGAGCCTTATTTTCAATTCACTCTGCTGTCCGGTGGAAGAGTTTCGCGGGGAGCCCACGGTTCGTTCGGTCGCCAGGCATCGTCTTCGTTTCTCGACTCGCGCCGGTCGACGTACCAATGAATATATTGCATCCTCCTCGAATAAAAGTTGAATTACTACCGTTTGACGGGCAAGAGAAGTCGTCTCTCGTGTCAGGTGGCTGGCGTTCTCGTTCCCGTCCGTCCGTTCCTACGAGTCACACCTTGCAGGAAACACTTCAGGCTTAATTGCTCCTTCAGGACCCTCCCCCAGCGGCCTCGTGAAGCGCACAATCAGCACGGAGGTTAAGGATATATCCAAACGAGTTCTTAGCATTCCACCTGCGCGAGGCCTGGCTTCCAGCCGGATAGTTCAAGCATCTTCGGTACACGAATTTATATTAATTTCGAGCTGCTGGCCATCTTCGAGTCAACAGTACTTTCCTTTTCGGGCCTTTCCGTGTTTCGTCGTGCATCGTTGCACGAGCAGACGATGTAAACAATTATTTGCAAGGTACAGTAATATCTCTATAATTGACGCTTGGATTGAGCACAAAAATGGACAACTTGGGAAGAGGAGATACGATTATTCGAGTCTTGCGGTTCGTTTTTATAGTCAAGGTTATGTCAAAGTTGTGTCAAGTTTTCGCAAGACTCAAATTAATCGAGATACGATTATTCGAGTCTTGCGGTTCGTTTTTATAGTCAAGGTTATGTCAAAGTTGTGTCAAGTTTTTGCAAGACTCAAATCAATCGTATCTCCTCTTCCCGAATTGTCCATTTTTGTGCGCAATCTAAGCGTCAATAAGGGAGACATTACTGTATATATATTATTTATAAAGTAGAAACGATGTAATATGCGTACACAAATAATAGGAAGTGCAAGCAGTATAAGTCGGTTTTGTACTTCATTCTCCCATTTTTGAGAATTAATCCTTAACTACTACAGTAATGTCTCCCTAACTGACGCTCAGATTGTCCTTAAAAATGGACAATTTAGGAAGAGAAAAGATACGATTATTCGATCCTTGCGGTTCATTTTTATAGTTTCGAATTGTCAACAACTATAAGAACGAGCTGCATGGCTTGAATAATCGTATCTCCTCTTCCCAAATTGTCCATTCTCGGCGTCAGTTAGGGAGACATTACTGTACTACCATCTGTGAGGCCATTATTAATTAATTACTATTCATCTATGGTGATAATATAATTGCAAAAAGAATTGCAAAAATTGGAACGTTTTTAATACACTTTCTCCTGTTCAATCGAACTTGGATCCCTTCGTTATCGATCTGCGAAGTAAGAACAATCGATTTTGATACTTCATTTGCCACTTTTATGTCCACAATAACGCAGTAAAGCAGCCTTCCCAACCCCTATCTTCCATTATTTTTTAAGAAGTTACTCACAACAGGGCAGTCGACTTGATTTGGACAAGTCGCCGTAACAACATTATTCATAAAATAGATACGATGTAATATAAGTGTAAACAATGTAATACACGTACAAACATAATAGAAGTGCAAGCAGCATAAATCGTTTTTGTACTTCATTCTCCCATTTTTGAGAATTTAACCTTAACTACTATTATCATCTTCGAGGCCGTTATTAATTAATTACTATTCATCTATGGTGATGATATAATTGCAAAAAGAATTGCAAAAAAGGGAACGTTTTTAGCACACTTTCTCCTGTTCAATCGAACTTGGATCCCTTCCTTATCGATCTGCGAAGTAAGAACAATCGAATTTGATTCTTCAAGGGTTAAGACAAAAGTTCGAATTACGGTGCTCCATTCATGTTTACTAAGCTAATCTTACAGATTAGTTAAACAGTTCCGGTCAAAGTGGCAGAGGTGCACTCTGATTCTAAAATGATTCCTCGAAGTGCCGAGAATCGCTGGTCCCTGAAACGAATCTAAACGCATTTCTAATGTCGGGGGGTGGGGGTGTCTGGGAGCGAAAGAGGTTGTGATTACTCGCAGCCGTATCTCCTAATCCTCGGTGCACGTGACACAAGACCAGAGAATTAATCCGCACCCTTCAGGAAGATTACGGATTTCGGGGGGAAAAGCAAGGATTTCCGTGGGAGTGGGGCGGCCCGCGCGATAGAAGAAAGGCTGGAACGCAGAAACGGCAATCTTCTCAAGTGTTTACTCTGTGTCCAGCGGCGTTCTCGGCCGGTGTTTAGCAGCGACCCCCGCGTCACTGTTGGCGAGATTTCCCGAAGCTCATCTCGGTCGTCGCTCTTCCATCCAGCCCGGTCGAGCCCAGCGTCTTCGTTTGTCCCAGCGGGGCTCACGTGCTCGACAACCCGCTCCTCCGACAGGAGGGCGAGGGGCAGCGGTTCATCCCCGGATCTTCGATAGGTGGCGGACTCGTTGGCGAATTTCGCGAAAATCGCCGGGGGGCAAGTGGCCCGGCGAGGCGGCGATGTTTGCCGCCTACACGTCGAGTATTGTTGAATCACGGCCAGCACCCGCGAGCAACGTCGAACAAATAAAGGGTTATTGTATTTACACCGAGGCTCGGAGCGACGGCTCCTGACACGTGTTTACGATGGGCGAAACGCTTCTTCCTGCTCGCAGAAAGAAAAATCCCCCCGGCCGACGGGCGGACGGGGACGCGGAAGGAAGCCGCGAAAAGGGATGCCAGAGTCGGCCGAAGGGCCTCGTTACCGGATCGGTCGGTCGATGGAAACGCGATCCCCGGCGCCGATTAGAAAGCAGAGAAACAGAGAGGAACGGTTTTCTAAGAACCGTACGCCGATAAATCTTTCAGAATGTCTAATTGCCTTCGGTTTGCCCGGCAGATTATCGCGCTATCGCCTGACACTGTAAACGCGAGCGACGCTGCCGCTATTTAGCATTTCACACGGCGTAATGAACCGGTGGCGTTGTTCCTCGTCGTCGTCGTCGCTGGGGGCTGCTCCGGCTGGTGGCGGGAAAACGGACACAGCGAAAGAGAGACCGATACATATATATATAATATATATATATATATATATATATATATATATATATATATATATATATAATATATATGTGTGTATGTACGTGGGCGGGGGTGGCGGTGGAGGTAGTCGGTGACTAGCGGCCTAGGGTGGCGGGTTACACAGCGCCAGAGAACGAGCCATCATGCCTTGTGATTACCGGTAGCCTGGCATCGGGGTTAGGAGACGGTGCCTGGCCGGGCGCGGAACATAGCCTCTCATTAGGACTCGCGTGGCGCGACGCGAAATAAGGGTGTATCGCCAGTTGGGAAAATTGTAAGTGTCGCGAGATCAAAGCTCGGCCCAGTAACGCGATATCGCCCTCGCATGATAGGGCACGACTTACCCTCTTCCGCTTTTATCTTGACACCAGGACACGACGAGGCCCCTCGAACGGCCACCTCTTTCGCGACAGAGAGAGAGAGAGAGAGAGAGAGAGAGAGAGAGAGAGAGAGACTTCCTGCGCTGGGTAGGCTCGTAGGTGGGGCACCTAAGGATACCGTCGTTACTTGGGAGGTGTCAACTGCAGCACACCCACGGCTCTCGCCTTACGCGAGCTATTACCAGAGCGGGAGCGTAAGAGTTTCTCGGTCGCGACTCGTTCCAGATATCGAGCTCTCCGCCATTTTTCTTTCTCGATTTCTTCTTCTCAGCGTGTCCGACGCGGTCGCGCGGTGCATCTCGCGCCATCGATTTTCCAAAGTTTCTGGAAATCCGTCGAAACAATTGCACCGGTATCGCTCGGAAGGGACGACGTCGACCCCCGCTTCGATTCGAGCAATTAAAGATCAACGAAACCACGGCGACGGCCGACAATTCACGGCGTTTCCATTTAAGTTCGTCGAACTTG
Organism: Megalopta genalis; assembly: GCF_051020955.1. Classification (NCBI taxonomy): domain Eukaryota; kingdom Metazoa; phylum Arthropoda; class Insecta; order Hymenoptera; family Halictidae; genus Megalopta; species Megalopta genalis. Next base: position 2,472,963 of record NW_027476093.1, read on the forward strand.
GCAGCTCGGTCGTCCTTTGTACGCCGTTGAAGAAACTACCGTGAAACGGTATCAAGACAAAAATCGATACCGCGTTCCCGGTAGCTATCTCGGCCGGAGACTCGACGGAGAGATAGTAGAAAAGCGAGAAAGAGAGAGAGAGAGAGAGGGGGGGGAGAGGATAGAGAAGGAGTGCAGTTCGCAAATTAAACCGCTACGCGGCAATCAAGAGGATTAAACGCCAGGAAACAACGCGTGCTCTCTTTCGATCTGTCCCTGGGCATCGCGCCATCAGATTAGATTTTATGAAAGCCTGTCCGAGGTCTGTTCCGTTATAGAAATCCAGCGTCGACCAATTACCAGCGTCCGTTCGAGCATCGATCGAGAACACCCGGCAACGACGACGACGACGACAGGCCCAACTATTTATGTTTTACTGGACAGAGCAGGCTGGCTATTGCCGTGATCGTGCTACGCGCCGATTTCCTTCGAAAAAGGAGGGCGGCCCGCTATCGGGATGGGAATCGATACGGAAATCATGGCTTTCGCGGGACCGTGTACGAGTGTCGCGGCCGCGTAGGGAAGCCGACCGTGCCAGGTAGCCGTTTCGCCTCGACGCGGGTGCACAAATCACACGTTGCAGTCCGATGGGCCTCTTGTCCACAATTATAACCGCGTACACGTTGTAATAACCGTGCACGGAGCACCGCTTGTAATATATCCAAGCCACCCTGAGAGAGGCGACTGGCTGGCAGTGTCGGAACGCCGTCAGAGCCGAGGGACCTGTTCCTCGGCGTCTTGCCTCGCCTCGCCTCGCCTCGCCTCGGCCAACCCCGTTTCAGAGGCGATGCGGCAGCACCTATATCATCGAAAGGCTGCGGAACTCGAGGGGGTGAAAACCGGCCGAAGAACCGATAGGATCGGGCTGCCGTGCGCCCCGCGACGTTATTTACGATCGATAATTAGCGGTATCTATCGCTGGCGGCGCCAACTTCACGCCGTACTCCGCCCAGCCCGAACCAATGATATACCATACGGGCAGGCCAACGGAGAAAGAAAGAGAACCGACGACTCTTGTCTCTGCACGGCTGCTGATCCTGCTGCTGCCGATGCGGCCGCTGTCGTTGCTGTTGCTTCGCTCGAGTTACGATCGACGCCCCTGCGTTCTCGGAGCTCGTGCTCCGACCACCGGGAATTATAGCCACGGTTTTAATCCACCGTGAAAAAACGTCGCGAACCACGGTGCTTGATTCCTTTCGAAAATGAGAGGAAAATCGTTGCGACTTGAAAACACTTGTTTCATGCACGGAAACGTGCGTTATTCGTCTTCGTAAATGCGAGCATCGTTCCTGTCAAGCGATGCCATAACGTTGTGTTATTGGCTTCCATTCTTTTGGTTTTTTATTGGTAAATCCGCGAGAGGCTTGTTGTTAGAGGTGTTATGCGGAGCGTGACATTGTTTATGGCTTTCGTACGATAGAAACTCGCAATTGCACTCGCGGATATTTTTATGTTTTCTTTGCGGTTGCAGTGGAAATTACGTGCCACGTTGTGTACCGCAAGAAGGAATTCGTTTTAATAGATTCCAAGGAAGTTACGCGGCGATACTGAAACTGCGGACTACGTCACGAATTCCATCGGTATATTGTTATAATACTTTGACAGCGCGTTTTCAGTTTTTAAACAGTTTGGGGCGCGCTCGTTGTGGTTAAGGGGAAAGGCGATTTTTAAAATTTAAATGACTTTATAGTATTACAATTTTTGTTTTATAATATCAGTTTTGTCTTATCTTTGTTATATAATATCAGTTTTCTGATATTGCATGCGACGTACTGCAGTGCAATAATATACCAATATAATTGTATAGTTTATATAACACTTACAAATAACTGTGCTCGATATCAAACGTGTTGCACATTGAACACATTATACATTTGGACAGCAAAGTAATAATTATACTACGAAGAAAGAGAAGAAAAAAGACATATACTGACTAAAAAATGTCACTGTACCATTTGTCATGATCAGAAAATCTCCTAATAAATTTGTATCGTATGCACGTGTAAATGCGTAAGTTGCACCCCTTTGGTAGAAAAATTCAACGAATACAATCGCGTTTTCTCTTACAAACGAAAAAAAAAACTTTTCACTTTAGTGTTATCTAGACATAAAGTTATGACATGCCTTCCCACTCCCAAAAATCCGGAAAACGAATTCCACTAGTCTCAGTAACTGGTCCAAAATTTTGTTGTAAACCTAGGGGGACCAGTTACTGAGACTAGTGGAATTCATTTTCCAGATTTTTGGGATATGGCTGAACAATCTAAGCGTCGGTAAGGGAGACATTACTGTAAATTGAAAAGGAAGGGAGCGAGATTGGAATCTGACTTGATGCGTTTCGAATAAGTGTCCGAGGTATCAGGGGCGTCGATGCGCATTGCGAATGTACATTGTAAAATTCAATTAGAGATTAATAACGAGGTGTGAAGTAAGTGCGTGTGTATAAAGTAACGCGGCTCTGATCAGATTGCCGAGCGTTCCAGCAAGCGTGCCGTTACAACCTGAATTTGAATAATTAACAATATTGCAACGTGCCGAGTCACTTGGCGGAACAGATGGCGATTAGCCGCGTACAAACCGTTGGCATTCGACTCGCTAGGCCGCGCCATGGCGTCCCCATCGGTGTGCTCGCGCGCGCGCGCGCGCTCCTCGCCGTCGGCTTATAGTGTTCGTGTACAAAACAATTAACACCCGAGCCGCGTACCACGGGCCTTCCATTTTTCAGGACACGTTCGTTAATTTGACAGTTCGCCACGCTGCTTTCCGCGCTCGAAAGAGTCCGAATCGCTCAAGAAAAATTAATTAAGTTAATGGACGAGCGAACGGCCGGAGAGCCTGATAAATTGGTGGAAGGAAAATGGCCGGAAGGACGAACCGCAAGTGGAAAACGAAAAACAAATGAGCGGCTCCATAATGAGCAGCCGCTTGAAAATAATTGCAGAAATTAAATTCGAATTAATAACGGCGACGCGTCGCGGAACGTTAATTACTGACTCCCGTTTCGTGTGCGAACTTTCCTGACGAGTGTCGAATGGCGAACGCGACTAGGACACGCCGCTGCGAGATGTTGTCCGGCGAGTTTCCCAGTGTTACACTAATCGAATCACTGTCTTACTGTTCTGCGCGCTGGGAGAGACTCGGGCAGGGTGACGAGGGTGAAGGTAATTCCGTATGTAATTATAAATCAATTGCAGCCGATATAAAGCGAATTCTGAATACGCGGCGCAGAATTATCATTTAAGTGCTTCCGTCTATGCTCTAATAATATATAAATAGACGATTGGTGCATTTAATGAATGCACTCTTAACATATTCAAAAATTCTTATACATATTTCATCTATATAAATATTTCTCATATAAGTGCTATAGAATATCTAAAGAGTATTTAAAGCGTATTGAATTAATCTATTATTAATTAACTTCATCGTATCTCCTCTTCCCAAATTGTCCATTTTGGTTTCCGAGCGTTGATTACGCACAATTTACGGTATTTCGTGTGCAATAACAATAAAAGTCTAGCGAAACTAATATTTAATGTAAAGATTATAAAAATTCTGTGCGACACACGATGGATCGATACGAAATTTTCTCGCGAAAAGAATGTTCTCTAGGAGAAGTTGTTTAGGATTAACCAATCACAGACGACAGCGCGATGTAAACACATTTACGGGTTCAGAAACGGAACGAAGTCAAGTACGCTCGACGGAAACGGAAGTGCCTGTCATAGCTGGATACATAAACACGCCGCGCTATTATATATTCACGCAACGGGTGCCGCGAATAATCTCTTAGTCGCCTTGAATTTCCTACTGGGATGCCTGAACAAATATCGCTTCCTACCTCGCCGGAGTGATGCAACTATGGCGAGGTAAACACACCGCGCCTCTAACACCGTCCTACAAATTTTCGTTGCATCGAAACATCTCCGAATAACCCGGCAAATCCACGGTCGGTTGTCGCTAAGCATCCTTGAAAGCCGTTAAACTGCTCGATGACTTTCTGCCGGCGATCGCATAATATTCGGCCGAGTAGTACAGTAATGTCTCTCTAATTGACGCCGAGATTGTCCACAAAAATGGACAAATCTGGGAAGAGGAGATACGATTATTCGAGCCTTGGTGCTCGTTTGTTATAGTCGCCGATTGCATAACATCTATAATGAGCGACGAGACTCGAATAATCGCAATAATAAACTTCTGCTACAGTTTCAAATAATGTCTCCCTAATTGACGCTAAGACTGTCCATAAAATTGGACAAATTTGGGAACAGGAGATACGATTATTCGAGCCTTGTTGCTCGTTTGTTATAGTCGCCGATTGCTTAACAACTATAAAAATGAGCGACGAGACTCGAATAATCGCAATAATAAACTTCTGCTACAGTTTCAAATAATGTCTCCCTAATTGACGCTAAGATTGTCCACAGAAATTAACAATTTGATCAGAGGAAATACGATTGTTCGAGCCTTGCAGCTCGTTTTTTATAATTGTTGAAAATCGGTAACTATAAAAAACGAGTTGCAGGGCTCCAATTTGCAAGGCTCCTCTTCCCAAATCGTCCATTTTTATGGACAATCCGAGCGTCAGTAAGGGAGACATTACTGTATTTCAGCGATTCGCGCGAGATTACGTATCGACCAGGATTCGTTCGAACTCGCGTAACTTTTCGTCGGTTTCGTCGGCGGGGATGATACGTCGATACAAAACGATTCTACATTCGAGAACGTGGAATCCGAAAAATTGGTTTTATTCGATTTGTAAATTTGTTTCGCGTCACCGCAGAGAAGTAAAATCATCTCAAAGGGAGGCTTGATTGAAGAAGTCATCGAGTTTGCCGCTGAAACTGCGAGACGCGACTGTAGACTCTGTGCTCGCGATCTACCTCTGAAAGAGTCCTCATTAAGAAACCTTCAAGACCAAGAACATTTTAGCCGAGTGTCCTAATTTGACAGTCGTTTCCGTTGGCTCGCGGCAGCCACTCCGCGAATTTCTTCGTTCGCGGTTACGCCGCGAATGAAACAAATTGTATATCGACCAGGGAAAAACAAGAAACCCGACGGCGACTCGTCGAAGAAACAATATTATTTCTGGTACGGTCACATTCGAGGAACCCAATTTCCGAAGTTTCGGCTGTTAAAAGTCCCTCGGTTACCCTGCGGACACGTACGCATCCACGCGCATTATTCAGGGCCGTATCTGTGCCATGTGGTCAGCAGGGCTCTTGGCAATATTTATGCGGCGGTAACTGTCCGCCTACCAGCGAAGGGGTTCCTAAATGCATCAATTTCACGCGGCGGCGTGAAAAAGGGCGTGAATATTTGAAACGGATATCCATCTTCGGTTACTTTGTTATTTGGTCGGCGCGCGATCGCGGAAAGCACCTTCATTTCCTCTTATTATTTTTTCACCCGCGCGTTCCGTCACCCGTCGAACTTCGTTGGCCCCCCCAATGGCCGAGGACCGCGCGAAACCCGTCGACCAACTTCGCACGACGTAATAGAATAGCCAGTTATTCCGGAGTAGGCAGTTATCGTGCTTTTTGTTTACTTTTTTCGCATAATTAACTTCGTATTTATCGGACAAGACATTGCGTTTTTCATTCGATTGATCGTTCGTTCGTTTAAATTGAACATCTAGAATATGGAAGTTTTTAAAATCCGACAAAAATTATTTCAAAATTAAATACTGAAGAAAATACTGAATGAATGAAGGTCGATATTAGGTTAAATAAATCGTTATAGATAAGTTATCACAATGTTAATTGCATTGGTAAAACGTATTAAGAGAGATTACGGAAAAGCAGTACAGTATTTTATTGGAGTTTTTGTTTCTAGTTCCAACTTCAGTAGTTTATTTTTGCCGCGCACAGTAATTGAACCTATTTGTCGCTCGACGCGTCAGTTACTGTGCCGCTAACCACAGAATAGGCCTACAAATGGGGCACATCTTTAAAGCGAAGAAACATAAATTTATTAAAGCGTGAACTGTTAAATATCTAATTGCATTTATTAAAAAAAAATAAAATTCATTAAAGTGTGTTAAATATTAAATTTTTCTCGTGCACAGTTATCGAGGCCCAGGGATGAAACACGATAAATGAAACACAGTATTTAGAGAGAAAGCAACGGCAACTGATTTCTGTAGATCACAGGCACACAGTAACTGGCTACAGAACTTTTATTTGCCTCTCTGCAAATATTCAAAGAAGATTCGACGTTTGTCACGGAAAAATTGATATCGATAAAAAAAACTTTGAAATTTACCTTCGTGTTGATAAGAAATGTCAATTAAAAAAAACTAAAGTAGCTTTTAGTAGCGAAAACTCCCGCCAACGGGGCACGGTAATTGGCTCCTCTACCCTACGGGCCGAGTCCGACGTCGGTGGAATCGACTGGCATTCGTAATCGATTCGTAAATTCGAGGGGGGCAGGAGAAGTCGCCGAAGGTTGGCGGAAGGGGCACGAATTTGCCTTACGGACGATTTGTTTTCTATTCATGGACAATTTGACGAGTCTGCTGCTGCGGCAGCGGCAGCTACGACCGGCACCAGCTTTGTTCGCAATTCGGTATAATGTCGCATGTATTTGGATCACGTTCCACGATATGTCAATATAAAGGAGTTACTCGTGGGTCTCTGCATACCAATTCGGGGGCGGAGCAGCTTGTTATCCTAAATACACGAAATCCTTTAGAGACGCTAGGTCCGCCTTTGCCTCTCCTCGCCGCGCGCCGCCCCTGCCCCGCAGCCCCTCCGTTCCTTTTCTTACGTCCTGGATAATGCTAGACAAATTGACGATTCAATCGAATACTAAAGGATACACTGCGCCAACGCCACCGTTCGCCTAAAGGATCAATTTAAGCGTATTATGGAAATGATCGAACGACGTGCATCACGTTTCGACGGAAGGAACACCGTTTTGGCTCTTGTGCCCGGTACACCGTCGGCCCTATTAACAATCCGTGGAATACAGTCCACGAAGCTACTATGAGAACGCTATGGTGTTAGAGATATATTAACCCTTTGCCCTCGAGTGACGATTCTGAGGCGCCACTAAAAATTAATTATGCTATTTTTCAAAATCATTCTAAGAGCATCAGTCTCGTTTATACAGGGTGTCCCAAAAATGTCTCGCAATCCGAAAGTAGGGGATTCCTCAGATGATTTGAAGCAACTTTTTCCTTAGCGAAAATGCAATCCGCAGCTTCGTGTACGAGTTATTAACAAAAAACAGTGACCAATCAGAGGCGAGATCATTTGGCGCGAGACAGCCGAGCCAATGAGCGGAACTGGGCTCCGCGCACTCGTTGGCTGGGCCGCCGCGCGTCAGCCGAGCTCGCCTCTTATTGGTCAGTGTTTTTCGTTAATAACTCGTAAACGAAGCCTCGGAGAAAATTTTCGCAAAGGAAAAAGTTGCTTCAAATGACCTCAGGAACCTCCCATTTCCAGAATAAGAGATATTTTCGGGATACTCTGTATGTAAAAGAAGCTATTAAAATTGCATTGTACGTGCCAATAGGTTCAATTTCACGTGCATAAATCGCAATAAATTATATAAAATAGAAATACTGTGGATCAGAAATCATGTTTTGGATTTCGAATTCAAATAGCTTCGACTGCAAAGGGTTGATGTATTTCGTAACCAATAAAACGCATAGAAAATTGATCTCGAAAATAGATCGACGCAGCTAAACGATTCAAACGATCCAAGACAACAATAAATTCGTAGTCTAACAATGATTTTAGAACGGTTACATTCGCAAAAAAGCAAAAAGTGCGAGAACGCGTTTCTTGCAGCAGGCAAGATTAAATGTAACAGAATTTCTACGGCGGCTAAATCGTTAATTAAAGTTCATTAGAGGAAACAAATGAAACAGCCGCGTTAACGGGCGATATTCTTCTTCTCCAGGAACCGGAACAGATTCGCGAAAGATAGCGAAGTGTTTCTGGAACGTGGATGCAGCCGGAGCCGGCGAAACGAACCAGAAGCTATCGCGGTTTTTCGTTTCGATCAAACGCGTCCGATAATCAAGTTTCTAGCCTCGCGTTCCGGTAATAATATCAAACCGCCCCCCCCCCTCCCCTCGGCAACGTTAGAGCGCGCGAACGTTCACGATAAAACGAAAGAATTCGCTTCGACGTCGGGTTCTCGTTTCCATCTTTCGTCCCACGGCGAAGGAAACAGTATGGCGAAAGGCGTGGAGCAGGGGGAGGGGGGCAGTAGGGGAGGCCACGACCTATCTAATTTTTAAAACGCCGCCGATCGCCTCACCTCGGAATATCGACGAGCCGAGGGAGAACAAGGAAGGGGTCGACAGTGGATATAAAACAAGCGAGTTGAAAGGTAAATCGGGAAAACCAGTGAAAAGAGATTCTTTTTATTCTCCCCCGTCGCTCCGCCGCCCACGGAGACGCCGCGCCGGGCTCGGTCGGGCTCGATCGGGCCGAAGAGGGAGACGGAGGCAGGGGAGGGGGCAGAGATTGGAAGACAGGAAAAAGGAACTCGCGCTTTATTCGAGGCCTTTTTTGCATCGATTCCGCCGGCATCTCGTCTCTCCTTCGGCTTCTTGCTCGGAGAGCCGTCACCGAGGGCTCGACTATAAAATATTTGCTTTGGTAATGAGGCCATGGTTGAGCAACGGGGTGGCTGTGCACCCCTGTGCCGAAAGAAGGGATTCGAACGGCAAATAAAAGAGAGCGCGGCCAGGGTTCGAGTTCCAGTAACACCTTCGAGCACTCGCTCTCTCTCCGCGAGTCGCCGAAACGATCCGCCCGATAGCCCTGCCAAGAAACTCCTTCGCCGGCTCCCTTTCTCCTCTTTTTGCCCTCGCCGTCGCCGAGGCGTACGCCCTGTGAACTCTGACCTTTATCGAATGAATATTGTAATAAGAGTACTCGAAAGATGATGCCCGGTTCGGCTGGAGCAATCAATATCTTGCGACGGCCAATGATATTAAGAAATTCAATTTGCATCGGGGCAAGGATCTACGATATATAGACAGTGGGGAAACAAACTCAAGGAGAAGTCTTCGCGAAGTCGGACGAAGGTTTTTAGAACGAGTACAAAAAAAAACAAGTAAATTTTATCTTAACTCTAAGTTGGCGATCGTTCTAGTTGGACACAGTTCTATACGTACACGTTGAAATTAACCGCGACGTGTTCAAACCGATTCCGAAGCAATTGCTTTCTAACGTTTGGAAATCGCTTCCTGAAAAACGAAAGCACATTACAGTAATGTCTCTCTAATTGACGCTTAGATTGTACACAAAAATTGACAATTTGAACGATTGTTCGAGCCTTGTAGCTCGTTTTTTATGGTTACCGATTGTCAACAATTATAAAAGTGAGCTGCAAGGCTCGAATAATCGTATCTCCTCTTCCCAAACTGTCCACTTTTGTGTGTGGACACAATCCAAGCGTCACACACACACAGTTAGGGAGACATTACTGTATTGCTTTGAATTCACTGAAATTCTTTACGAAAGCAGTTTATATTGGATTCACGCTTGTTGCAATCAATGGAGATACTTTTTATTTCGCATAAAGATCCACAGTCTGATATTTACAGTAACGTCCCCCTAACTGTCGCTAATCTGAGCGTCAGTTAGGGAGACATTACTGTATTGCTTTGAATTCATTGAAATTCTTAATGAAAGAAGTTTCTATTGGATTCACGCTTGTTGCAATCGATGGAGATACTTTTTATTTCGCATAAAGATCCACAGTCTGATATTTACAGTAACGTCCCCCTAACTGTCGCTAATCTGAGCGTCAGTTAGGGAGACATTACTGTATTGCTTTGAATTCATTGAAATTCTTTACGAAAGCAGTTTATATTGGATTCACGCTTGTTGCAATCGATGGAGATACTTTTTATTTCGCATAAAGATCCACAGTCTGATATTTACAGTAACGTCCCCCTAACTGTCGCTAATCTGAGCGTCACACAGTTAGGGAGACATTACTGTATTGCTTTGAATTCACTGAAATTCTTAATGAAAGAAGTTTCTATTGGATTCACGCTTGTTGCAATCGATGGAGATACTTTTTATTTCGCATAAAGATCCACAGTCTAATATTTACAGTAATGTCTCCCTCACTGACGCTCTCAGATTGTGCACGAGACTGAACAATTCGGGAAGAGGAGATACGATTATTCGAGCCTTGCAGCTCGCTTTTTTTTATAATTGCCGACAATTCGTAACTATATCAAAACGAATCGCAAGGTTCGAATAATCGTATCTCCTTTTCCCAAATTTTCCATTTTTGTGCCCAATCTGAGCGTCAATTGGTGAGACATTACTGTAGTACGTCGGACGCGTATAGAAAATCTCGCTTTCACAAGATTCGAGCCAAGCTGCTTGTTTGCTCGGAACCATGATAGCAATTATTCCAACCAGTGAATCGACGCTCCGCGACCATGTCGAGCCTCTCGTATGATATCGAGAAAAGGGTTACGCCGCGACAGTCGAAATAAACATTGCGTCGCGCCGAAAACACGGCACGTCATTTCCGTGCCGGCAACGAGCCCGAAATCAATTACTTCGCATCTTCGATCGCGCGCCGGTGCGCAGCCTGGCCGCGTTTTCGAGTGAAATAACAATCGAAAAGGTGCCCCGAGAGTGGCCGTGGCAACGCGTTAACGCACAATGCCGTAACGAGCTAATCACGATATCAAATTCTTTGCCTGTCAGCGCGGCATTTCGATGCTAAGATATCCGGGCGTAGCGACAGCGGGGGGTCCGCTCTGTAGAAAAACGCTGGATGACCGATTATGATGAAGCGATTCTCCCTGCATGGACCTGGAAAGACAACAGGGGGAGAAGGATGGAAACAGACCCAATATACCTTCGAGCGAGCCGTCTCATAATTGAAACACGCAATCTCGTACTTACGATAATGCATTTGCTCGCGCGAGAACAACGCGGAGAGCACCGCGTGTTGCGTTTCGTTATTTTTCTAATTAACACGTCTCGCGCGTTCTCGCCCGCTCCGCCCGCCCCGCTCTTGTCTCGGATACCGATTCGTCAAAACGAGTCGAAACAATTGAAGATTTAGCGGATGTACTGTTAGAAGTTGTTAACGAAGTAAAACTGATCCGTTGAATCGGTGATCGATCTCGTTCGGGTTCTTCGATCTGCCGGAAATGCGAGACGAATTCGTGCGAATAGAAAAGCCTATAAGTTGACCCGTGTTTCTGTGACTTAAGGATTCGCAGTTGAGTCCGTTATTATTCGCTTTGTGCCTAAAGTTTTATGTTTTATGACTTGCGTTTCAGGTTCTTAATTCAACGTGCAAGCACCACATACACCGGAGGTCATTTTCAAGCCGCGATGCAAGAGGATCGAACGAAATAAAAAAAGATACGATGATATAAAAATGGAAGAAGCGCGCAAGCAATAACTTCTGTAAATAATTTATTCTTCCTCGACGTGCCCCGTAAAAACTGAATTATTCTTATTAGCACAAGAATCCCGCGTCGGAAACGGAAATCCCAATTAAGAGTATTGCATGTCGTCGAAATCATGGAAAGAGCGTAATTCGAAATTGAAAAGACGTAACCGGTTCAACAAGCTCATTACACGCGAGCGATCAGCACGCATCAATGTCCAATCGACGATTGTGTCGCCGCAAAGTTAGCGCGAACAATAAATCGGTCGAGCTCGGAGAACTGCAATACGATTTCCGCGGAGCTTCCAAGCATTTGCACCGGGGTGCAGAGTGCATGAAGCGGTACGGTAAACGAATATCCCGGACAACCTCACGGTTTTCTATTACAAGACGTCAGTGGGCGCATCCCCGCGGTATCGACGTCGCTCTCGCTTCCACGGAGAGAGAGAGAGAGAGGGAGAGAGAGAGAGAGAGAGAGAGAGAGAGAGAGAGAGAGAGAGAGTAGAGGAGCCCGAGGGAGGGCGAGAGGAGGCTAGAGGATCCAGGAGTTAGACGAATCGAAGTACCCAGGTACGCGCGATGAGGGCACGGTGCTGCGGCTACGTGTCAGATCAATCATACACCGTGCATTCAGGCGCCCCGCCGCGATACAGGACAACTAGCCCCGCAATTCGTTTCTCCTCATGGCCGCCGGCCTGAAAGAACGTGTCTGGGACCCTGCGGCCGGCGAGCGTGGGCCCCCAACTGGTATCCACGTTCGATATGTTACAATAAAAGCACTATCCTAGCGCCGACACGTGATGACTCTATCGGACGATGCCTGAGCGGCGTACCGGGCCGGAGCCTTTTCTCAGAATCACGCATCTCTCGTTCGCGTCCCGTCCCGTCCCGTCCCGTCCCGGCCAGGATGCACCAGTCATCGTCGAGACGTCGTCGACGCGTTACATGCCCCCTTCTTCGACCCCTCCACCACTTCCCGTTTCACGACGGTAACCACCATCGGCGCGATCGGGTTGGCGAAGGTGTACGACAGAGAAAGGGAGAGGATCTCCCTCGCCCTCTAGCCCCCCCTGTCCCCCCCTTTCCTTCTCGCCGTCCGCCTATAAGCAACGTCCTACGGCACCGTTGCCCTCCAGGGAAGATCGAGCTGGCGCGAAATGGATCTGGCATTTCGAACGCTCGGTGGACCCTCACCCCCCCCTTCACCTCTCCTCTTGCTTCTCTTCTTTGAATTTATCGGCACTATCGACATGATCCCGGCGCCCTCGCGCTCGCCTCGCTCGCTCCGCTCGGCCCCGCTCGTCACGACTAACTCAGATGTTACAATTTAAACGAATCACGAGAGCCGCGCTCCTTACCGAGACGCATTGTCCGCAACGAGATCGAATCTGCTCCGCGGAGAACGGCGTGTTACGTATACTCTGTGTGGGACATCCCCGGTGATTGTCTCTGGGAACTGTAACGGTATCGGCGGCGCTCGTGCTGAGAGCTTAGAATTGTTCTACGAGCGATGGAGATCGATACGATATAGTCTCTCGGCACGGTCTTGCTTATGGCACCCGTCAACCAGCCGCAGGAAAGTCACCGAGCGGATGGTTAACCGTTCGAGGCCCAGGGGTTATTCGGAAAACACGGTCGAAAAGTGGCTAACAGCGTGATAGCGCTTGTCTTAATCGATGGCGAAGAGAACCAAGCGACAGCGCTCGTCGAGATTGACAAACGAAACGATAAGAAAAAAATGAGAAAAAGCAGCTATGCGATGTACGCGCATCGCTAAAGCTTGATCGTGATGCGAGATCTGAACAGCGCGATCGCGCTGCTTCGGACTCGAACGGTTAAGGATGCGTATTTAAATGCCCTTAATTTAAAAGTTGTAATTGTAATCTAAAGATTCTTGCTAATCGATCCTAAAGTCCGCCTTCGCAGAGGAATTAGGAACCAGCTCGACGAAAAGAAGTAATCGAAGACTGCCGCATAATTAATTAACAATAACGCGATCGCGCTGCTTGAGACTCGAACGGTTAAAAAAGCGGCGAGCGAGCTGACGGAACCGAAAAGCAGAAGGTCCGCGTTATACGGGCACCTAATTCGCAGCAAATGCGGTAATCGCAGGAACTTTTCCTCCGTGGCGTAAAGTTTCTTCGGCGCAACGGGGTGGGCGCCGCTCAAGTGGGTGCCGCGCGATCCGATCGCGCGCGAATCAGATTCGGCGAATTGTACTCTCGGATTACCGGATTTCGACGTTCCCACGCGAAAAAGCCACAGCTGGATACACGTGGCAGGTAACTGCGAATCAATGTTTCAGCGAGCCGCGACCGCTGAACGCGTCGACCGTCTATTGTGTTGCGTTATTACAAGTCCATGGACGCATTCTTATTAGATACTTATCACTCGGCTCGTCGACTGCTATCGACTGGCCCGCTCGACCGTGCAACTCCGTCCCGTTTTTCCCCCTTCGATCGCCGCTCCGCGCCGCGCCTGTGTTGCACGTGGCCGAGATTACAGGGTGCATCACCCTTTTCACCCTCCTCGCTGGAAGATTATTCAAATTCGACCCGACCCCGCGAAGATTTTCGTCTTCCCGTCGAATATCACCGGCACGGCGGCGGCGGCGGCTTTGTTTTCGATGGCGCCGGAATTGCGTGACCGAAATACGTACGTCGAAAACCGGCAAAGAAATACCGAAGCTGATTGCATGCTAACAATATAATGTATTTCGTGTTCCCCGCGACGCATGGGACCTTCCATCATCCCGTAAACAATGTCAGCTTCCACGTCCGTTACTTCGACGATCCTTCTCGCATTAACACCCTCCAGGGTTGCGCGGGTTAGACGCATTGTTACTGTTGTTAACTATTCAAGTTACTTAATGGCTCGTGTTGATTGTGTTCTTCGTCGCGGTAGTTTCAAGAAAACGTAGCTGAATATACAGGGTGTTCTAAAAACGTCTCGCAATCCGGAAATGTGGGGTAACTGCGGTCATTCCAAGTAACTTTTTCCTTTGCGAAAATGCAATCTGCGGCTTTGTTTACGAGTTATTCACGAAAAACTCCGAAAAATAGACCCAGTGAAAATATTGAATGAGAATTTGTTTTCTTCTTATTGCGGAAATATGGATTCTTTGCAGTTTTCTAAATGGAAACGCGCAGCGAATTAATTAGAGTGCAAGTGCAATCTTATTTATTTCGCAGATAATTTTAATCAATTGTACTCAACACGTCAACATTTTCAGCTCCTTTTAATTTATTCACTATTTTATGGCTCACCTATATATTTTTCCTATAAATGATGCATCGAATTCGCTGTCTATTTACGCGGTTATGTTTAATTAGAGCGCAAGTGCAATCTTATTTATTTCGCAGATAATTTTAATCAATTGTACTTTTTAGCTCCTTTTAATTTTTTCTCTATTTTATGGCTCACCTACACATTTTTCCTCTAAATGATGCATCGAATCCGCTGTCTATTTACGCGGTTATGTTCAGTTCTGTCGAAGGCTCATAATGACCGATAGGAGCTTTATTTAAATAATTATCACTATTAACCGATTGAACAGTGATAATAGTAAATTTTCACCAACCTTTCCAATTCCTCGATTTTCAGTTCTTCGAAACTATTTTCATTCACGATCCAAGCGTCGCTCCGAAGTTTCGTCTTACGTAAAGGCCAGTTACGAGGAGAACTCGGAAAAAAGCCGTCGTCCGAGCCTGCTAAAATCGACCGCTGCATTATCTCGACGGAACCACAAGCGCGTCAATCGGTTCCATCAACGTCTCGCAACGGTAGCGTCGCGAAGTGCGCCAAGTGCGCGCACATGTTTCGCAAAACCATGGAAAATCGTTGTCGGCATTCGATATCTGGCCACTGACCCGATGCCCATCGAACACGATTCGAACGCGGAATCGTCCCACCAAGAATCCTTAATTCCCACCAGCCAGTGCCCATTTACCTTGCGGTCGGCATATGCAATTGCATCGGCTGCGCAAGTGAGTCCCTGATGCGTCCTGCGGTCAAACATCATCACCGTAGCTCACGCGGCCCGACACAGGATGCACCTACCCTGCGGGACCTTCTAATATTCGAAATTGCTCGTCCTGGCATGTTTATTTGACGTTGGGGCTGCCGTGCTCAACCCCCGTCCAATTTGCCGGCTGACATTTTTCAACTCTTTCTGCCAAGCCGCGACGTTTCTGCCTTACTCTTTTTTTGCTCCACGCTGCTTCTATCTTCCCAGCACCCTCTCCCTCTCCCTCTCTCTTCTTCTCTCTCTTTCCTCTCTTCTTCCTCTCTCTCTCTTTCTCTCTCTTTCTTTGTGGGCGAGGAGAGTCTCTCTTTCCAACTTCGCGACGACGACAACGACGAGACGAGACGAGACGCGACGCGACGGCTTTCCGTCGACCGGAGAGTGCAAAGTCAGAAAAACTCGCTAACGGTCCCGCGGAGGCGAGTTTGCGAGAACCGCGTCGTCCCGGCCGATGCTAAAAGCATCATCCTGCGCGCAGCGTTCCCGAGCTACGAATATTCACGCGCGCGTGAAGCTTGAAGCGTTTATTTCGCTGATTTATAACGAGAGAATGGCCGCTTCGATTGGCGACGAGAATCTCCGGGGCCGGCGAAATGACCGTATTCCTCGGACGCACTCCGCTGCAGCAGGAATATTATCTTGCGAAGGTTCAACGAGACCGGCGCGACCAATTGAAAATCAACTCGTTCGCGCGGCTACCAAGTCCTCGAGTTTTTTAATATTGTCGTTGCAAAGAATGTTACACGCTTTGCTTAATTATTTAACGATATCTCTGCCGATATTTTTTGTTGTACGATTTATCGAATTAATTGCGAAAATAAGGAATATTGGAAATAATTTTTGTTAAAAATGATTAAAATATGTCTTTTAATCTCTTTGGTTAAAATAGGGTTAAATAAATGTTATTGAGAGATGTCTTTCGACACCCAAGGAGAATCGGTGCTGTACCCTATGTTCGATTCTCACTGCAGATATTTCAAAATTGATGGGCGCCCTGATTTCGGAATTATTGCTCTACGAAATAGCAGAAGTCTTTTTTAATGCTATAGGTTAATATAAATGTACTTATTACAATATATTATTACAATATTTCTGATATGATATCACGTTTAAAGATTAAAAGAACAACTACTGGAATAAAACATTACACGTCACTTTTATCATTTATAAAGTATTTTGGCTACATGAGATTTCCATCTGTTTTTATCTGTCAGCTTACCCATTACCGGAACAACAAACGTGTCTCGCTTTAGGTGCCAGGATTACGCGAAAGTAAAAATGCAGTAACGAATAATTCAATTTCCAAATGTGGCTAAAAGCTTTTTACGCGGTTTCTTCGGAAGTAGTCAGGTGATAAATAAGTAAAGCGAAAAGCGTGTTCCTCGAATAATTTTCCTTAGTTCGCAATTCGGAAGCAAATTGTTCCTTTACACATATTAACACTAAACCTACCGCGGTCAAAGTGACCGCTTTCTTATTTTGCAATTCTGCAAAGTTCCGAGACTCTTTCGTGGAAAACACGCTTGAATAAGTTATATTATTGGAGCAAGTCTTATAATAAAAGCTTCACAAATTCCAAATAAATTCGGTCTTCTCACTTTTGTGAAGCAGTGCATGCCAGTTAGTATTAGTAGTAACTTTCGTGGAAAACGCTTGAATAAGTTATATCATTGGAGCAAGTCTTATAATAAAAGCTTCACACAAATTCCAAATAAATTCGGTCTTCTCACTTTTGTGAAGCAGTGCATGCCAGTTAGTATTAGTAGTAACTTTCGTGGAAAATGCTTGAATAAGTTATATTATTGGAGCAAGTCTTATAATAAAAGCTTGACAAATTCTAAATAAATTCGGTCTTCTTACTTTTGTGAAGCAGTACAGTTAGTATTACTGCTTGGTAGGTTTAGTGTTAATAACGATTTATTTGCTTACAGCATATTAATAATGATTTATTATTATTCGTAGCTCCGCTTGAAGTCGCTCTACTCTGTCCAAGCGAAGCTCGGATTTGCAACGATAACACTATTCGATCTAACACAATCGAAAGTGCAACCGCTCGGTTCGTTTAAAACCGTAATCACGCGAAAGATTTATCCTCGGGTCGGAGCGATCGAAAGTACAATCCCGAGTAGAAACGCGGACAATGCGTGCGCAGTGAATTCGCGATTTTTTTTCAAGACCCCGGTGAACCGTGGAACGGAGGAACGCGCTTTAACGCGGCTGCAACGCGCGACACGCTGCATTATGCATCGTGCACAACAACGCGCGCAGCGCATCCGTCTAAACGTCCGCCGGCGATAAATCGGATAATACGGTGAGGCGCACGGCGCGATATCGACGTACGTATAATTAACACAGCTCGCGTTCTATACAATCATTCAAATTATCCTGCTAATTATTGTCTTCGGCTTGCATCATCTGTTACGGCCGCGCGAACCGACAAATCGTTCGATACTCGACCCTATTCGTAGGAAAACGTTACCGCCTCCCCTGGTAATTAACATCAACTTATCACTGCCTGCAACCGAACGTAATCATCGCGGCAGAATCCGCTATCGCTCGAGCATTCGGCGTAACGCATCCGATTGAATGACGCGATCGAAATCTCTGCGCGGTCTTCTCTCTTGCCCGATAGATTGCGTTCTTGATCCGCCAAATGTTTCGGAGAAACATTGTGCTTTCAAAAGTGGCCATTGTTTTCCACGCGATTCCTAACTAATGTTTTTTCTTTTTTTTTTAAATAGTTTCTCCGATTCGGAGAACTAATTCGCTCGTTCGAACAGGATAAAACGCGATGCAAATTGTTCATTCATGATTCATCGATGCGAACAGAAATTACCAACGACGATGTCGATAAATAAAATATTATCGCGACCATGCAACGGAATGGAAGTTTCAGCCTCGGCAGCTCTCGTCCCCGCGGCATTACAATGTTTATACAGAGTAGAGTAGCGTAACAAGCATTAATCTTATTATCGTTTAATTATTATCGGTCTACGTAAACCAATCAACGTATAAAGCGTACGCGTGCGCAGATTATCCGCTAGACGGAAGCATCTGCGCTGATTTAAAAAAAAAAATTCTACATTGTTCGCGATGTTGAAATTCTTACGAAGTCACACGAATGGTGCATTGTGTAACACTTCGTCGCGTCACCCATACACGTGCATGCATATGGGTGACGGAATTATTTCCTCACATTTGTAAATTCATTCGAACTTTGATTAGAATTTGCAAAATGTGTAAGAATATCGATCTCATGCAACTTGGCTCTCCAATCTCAGTATAATTAAACAAGGTATTTTAATTCTGTGAAATTTCCGAGGTCGTGGCGTGGCAGTCGAAGCGTTAATTGCCAAATAGAAACTCGCGTAACGCAGACATTCGGCGAAATTAATGCAGGAGGCGTGCAGGCTGTTTGCTCAAAGATGGAACAGGATCCTCATCGCAAGAAATATGATCAAAATTACCTAAAATCACTTGCAAGAGCAACTGCATCGTCTCTTAAAACAGGTCTGAAACGAAGATCATGGCGAATCCTGGTTTCGGCGTGTATTAAAGCGAACGCTCGCCGGACAGCGCGTTGCATAATACATTTTTAATTCCGCCGGGCGCATTGTTGAGCCACGCCACCGTATCGCTGACGGATCTATGACGAGATATCGTATGGTCGCATCTCGGTCATTAAGCCTCGCGCTTTTTGCAAGACGACCAACGATCCCTATCAGTACAAATGAGTGTCATTTGCGCACGGGTCCCGGCAACGGGACACCAAACTGTTAGACGCATCTCTCGTCCGTGCACAAAAGCGACATTTTCCACTGTTACTGTTCTTTTTTCTTTTTTTTTTTGCCGTCGCACCGCTCGCCGCTGTCCCGCGTGTTACCGCGCGTGCACGCGTGTGCGTCGACGCGCGAAACAATACGTGAATGCAGTTCGACCGGCGGAGGATCGCACCGCCGAGAATGGATCATATTAATTTCAACCCGGCCACGCGACGCGC
Organism: Megalopta genalis; assembly: GCF_051020955.1. Taxonomy (NCBI): domain Eukaryota; kingdom Metazoa; phylum Arthropoda; class Insecta; order Hymenoptera; family Halictidae; genus Megalopta; species Megalopta genalis. The sequence goes on from NW_027476093.1 coordinate 2,492,417, forward strand.
TCTTTTTCATCGGCCCGCAAGGCGATGCGATACACCTCGACGAGTATGATTGCGGTTATGCTCCGTTTTCGATCGCGTAACACGCGCGCCGCTCGTCTTGCACGTTCCAGTGTAATGTTTTTAACGCGGCCGAATTGCTCCCGCGACGATTTCGTTCGCCCGGCCTCGTCAGGACCGACGAGTATTGCATGTACAAAAAATTGCATTCTCGCGAAGGAAGAAGTTACTTAGAATGATCTCGGCAAATACGAGACATTTTTGGGACACCCTCTATACAGATGATTTAATCTCGAGAGCCGCGTATTTTACAACTAAGCTTTCGAGCAGATTTCTTTCACCGACCGGTAAATGTGCAATTTATAAAACAGTGTCAATTGCACTGTAACCATCAACGTTGTAGCAGTAAGAACTATTTAAAAAAAAGTATAGAATTTATATTTGACTTTCGCGTTTTGCAACTGATGCAAATAACTTTCACTTCGCACAAAGACGTTAAAATTAATGTCAAGCGTTAAAATTAAATTGATGGCTCTGTTCGACCAGATATAGGACGGTCGATATGTCTAAACGAAAAATAAAGATCTAATTAGACTGAATTAACAAGGAAATCGTCGACAGCGTAGCAGCCAGAAATTTTCCAAGGGACAATAAAAACGAAAGCTTCATGATCCTATTGCCACAGAAACCTAATGCAACGAAGCAACTTTCAATTGTCTTCGGCAAGTACGTTAAAAATATTTAACTGATTAAAAAACATATATACTTTGATATTCTTTGTTGAACTATGTATTTCATAAAATTTAAAGAAAACGTGTAAAAAGTCAAACGTATACATACAATATAATTGAAGCAACCTGCACTTATATTTTTGTACACTAGCGCTTGTATTATTTAACGTTAAGTTACCATGATCCCGGAATCGCAGAATATTCGCGGTGTGTAAGCGTATCCGAGTATCGATGTATAATAATTACAGTTCAGCTGCGTAGAATCCGGGCTCCGGGCAGCGGCCGTAACGTATTCAATTCGAACATGGCGGAGTTGACGAGTATTAAATTCTGAACGCGCGATTCCGAGGACCGCGGAAGCTGTCCGTCACGATCGGTCGTCTCGATACGTTCCGAGAATCCATTTCGGCCGGGGTTAAAATATTCTGCGCTTAGCGGCGAGCCGGCCCCGAAATATGCTCGTGTATTAGCCACGGCTTGCCAATTTGCGCTTATTAATTCGAATTATCGCTGCCACGTGGGTGTCCGACACACAGGATATTAAAACCTTTGACCTTTTCGACAGGATGAATCGTGCCGAAGTTCAGCACGACTTAGTCTCTGTCATGGCGCCCCGGCGTACATACTTACGTAGGTATGTATAGAACGCGTGTACGCAGACGGAATTCACTTATCCGGCAAGAACGCCGTTGCTCCCATGATCAACAGGCTGGATCGAAACTTCGACGTCGATCAATTACGTTGCTGCGAACCCGTCGCGCGAACGCTCCACCGACGGCGAATTAGGCGTCGCTAATAACCTGGCTACAGCCGATGCTCGCTTAAAAATCATCCGTCTCATTATACTTTGTCATGTCTAGCCGCATGATCGATCCTATCGGATTAATCGGAATATTTTACCGATGTATTTTACGCGCACGTTTGCGTCGTTTAGGGGCTACTGCGTACATCGCGGGGCTGAAAGACGCGACTCCTAGAAAAGCGTGTGTTTTAAATTCGCCGAAGCAAATTTTTCTGTGTAATTTCTGATTAAAAAAATTTATGTCAAGAACAGTGATTTTTGTACCGCGTTTGCACTCGATAAATTGCATTCTCATGCTTTTTCAAAGTGGAGAAAGGACGGAAGTTATGCTAATCGATACTTATATTCATCTATTGTTTTTACAGCTGTATTAAAATTTCAGGTTATTTGACATAAGCTTGTGTAACACAACGACTTTCTGCTAGGCACACAGACTAATATATATAATAACAGAATAATATATGTATATAAAAATGCAATGGTCAAGACATACACATTTCTATCAGCAATGATACAGTATTAAAAGTATTACAAATTTGCAAACTTCAACGTTTGAAAATATATATATATTTTTAATACTGTAACATTACTGATAGAAATTTGTATTTGTAGGAATAGGTATTAAATACAGAAATCTGAGCAATACAATAGTTGGCAACTTATATCGTATTTTTTAATCGAACACTGTATCCGCATTAATATATGTAATACTGTAATAATACCGTATGATAATGTAATACTATATCCGTATTAATTAGTGTATTTTTAAATACATAAGAAGTATATTAATATCTTAAAGAAGTGTATTTTAATGTACGTATTTGAGAGCACGTGTTACGATATGTCACCGAATTTGTTGTGATATTGATTACAACATAGCCTGACTGAAAATGATAAGATTTCTGCTACAACATATGCTCGAATAAGAAAAGTTGATAAAGAAATAGAAACAATTTTACAATTTCAGCATCCATGAAAGAGAAGATCTCAAAGACAAGTTATTTTCACCCATATGCGACAATCCTAGCTTTTATTTTACAGATTTAAAGAACAAAGCATAGTATAATTCCCTAAAAAAAAATTATGCTTAACATTAAATATTATAATAATATATAATACTAAATGTATTGCAATAATATTAAATATAGCTTAATCAAAAAAATCTTCGTGCAATTTCTCAAGTACAATTATCGAAGCAACAATGATTTGCTAACACTGGATTTACGAAACCCGTCAAAATAACGGGTCTCTAATTGTTTAATTTACGATTATTCATACCGTGAAGATCCATTTACAAGTTATTTATTCAATTTATACGTTATTTGCTGCAAATGTTGCAATAAGACTAGTTAAAAATCAGAAGAAACGTCTTATTGCTGCTTTAATAAGCTAACATAAACCGTCTGATTTTTGTGCTCCGTAATTGCAGCGTTAATTAAGAGATCGTTGAACGAAATGAATCGAAAACGGTACAACTAGAGCCATCTCTCGGACGAGCCCGCAAACAGTTGCTCGGAAGCGACCTTACCGGCGTTGCGGGTTCGGCCGGAAACTCATAAAAGGATACATCCAACGAGCCACGATGGATAATAATAATAATGATGACAACAGCGACAGATGTAGGACGCGTTTGAATCCCCGCCCAGAAACGCCCTCGAGGAGGCTATTGGCCCGATATCCCTAGCCCGGGAAAAGGCTGCCATGGCCGGCAGAGCCCGGCGAACGATCCAATCAGAATTCGTGTCGGCCAAAACAAAAGGCACGCACCGTCCTCGAGAGGGTTGCAAGTCTGAACAAATGAATACCGGGGAACCCTCCCGGGGGTGTCGCGACGGTAAGGAGAACTGGGAGAGGAGACGACGGATTCCGGAGTTTTTGATGTATTAAACCGTGGGCTCTACGTGACACCGAATGCTAAGTAGACCCTTTGGAATACCACACGCTGGATTCGAATGGGCAAAGAGTACCCTCTCCGGTCTTTATTATTACGACTACCACCGTTATTATTATCATCATCGTCATCGCCCCACTCCCCCCCCCCCCCTCCAATCCCTTCCACGTCGCTCCTCTTCATTCTTCCCACCAGCAATCCAGCCAACCCTGCGGCTATAGTCGCAGTACCGTCCCATCGTCATGCTCGATAAATTAAACGGCCAACTCGAGTGTGACCCACCGCGACTACGATCGCCATTCCCGATAAGATCCCGATCTATTCTCAAACGCGACCGCCTTTATCTAGATACATTTTCAATCGGCCCTCCGCGTCGCCTTATTACGAACACGCTTTCGACCCGATTAATCAGCGGCACGGTTTCGTCGGCCACCGAAACGCGACGCGACCGTTTCATTTTGCCAACCAATTTCCATTTACAGTCCTCGACCCGCCGAACAATTAAACAGCGTCATTAACTTCCCATCGGTGGTGCCGATGATCGGGATATTTTTTTCGGTAGTAAATTAGAGGTACTGACGCGAAGTATCGAGTGCGCGAAACGCGTGTTATCGGTTCAGAGTTCACGATTCGTTCGACTACGTTCGTATTAGAAGGTTAATTACTGTTCGATCTCGACGATTCACTCGTAAACCATGCAGGATTGTCTGAAATTTTATCTTTCTCCGAAAGATCGGAGACTTTTTCTAGAATGTATAAAACTTCAATCCACCGAATACCGAAGTTGTATGTTTCGAAATTTATGAGAAAATACAGTAATGCCTCCCTAACTGGCGCTCAGATTGAATACAAAAATGGACAATTTGGGAGAGAGATTATTCGAGCCCTGCGGCTCGTTTTTGTAATTGTTGAAAATTGGTAACTATAAAAACGAGTCGTAAGGCTCGAATAATCGTATCTTCTCTTCCCACATTGTCCATTTCTGTGGACAATCTGAGCGTCAATTATTACTGTAGCTGATGCAACGTTACCGAAAAACAATTTTAGTATTATCATAAATATTTATATTTCGTGTTGTCTGGCTATTGAAAAAATGCGCAACATTCACTCATTATCGCTCGCTCGAATAATTCATTTTAGCATCGATGTTTACTAACGCATGCGCTAATGCATCCCGAATTAATTAGCTGCCATCGCATACGCAATGTCTCCCTAACTGACGCTAAGATTGTCCACAGAAATGGACAATTTGAGAAGAGGAAATACTTGCAGCTCGTTTTTTGTAATTGTTGAAAATCGGTAACTATAAAAACAAGTCGCTAGGCTATATTGTCCATTTCTGTGGACAATCTGACCGTAAATTAGAGAGACATTACTGTAGCTGATGCAACGTTACCGAAGAACAATTTTAGTATTATCATAAATATCTATATTCCGTGTTGTCTGGCTATTGAAAAAATGCGCAACATTCACTCATTATCGCTCGCTCGAATAATTTATTTTAGCATGGATGCTTACTAACGCATGCGCTAATGCATCCCGAATTAATTAGTTGCCATCGCATACGCGATGTCTCCCTAACTGACGCTAAGATTGTCCACAGAAATGGACAATTTGAGAAAAGGGAATACTTGCAGCTCGTTTTTTATGATTGTTGAAAATCGGTAACTGTAAGAACGAGTCGCAAGACTCGAATAATCGTATCTCCTCTTCCCACATTGTCCATTTCTGTGGACAACCTGAGCGCCAATTAGAGAGATATTGCTATACCTGCGAAGATTGTTACGGTAGAAAGTTTTAGATAAATGTGTTACACGTCAAAGTCGTCTATTTACCGAAAGTCGAAAATAACCACTGTTTGTTTACACCCTTGCCTGCCGTTTGGCAGATAATCATTATTTTTTTCCAAAGAACTATAATTTGACTCCCAATTGACTGCTAACGCGGGTCAATTAGGAACCAGAGCGACGCGGCGGTGCGACGACGGTTGCGGCCTTTCTACTCTTCGATCTTCGTTTTCAGACATTTCAAAATGTGTCTCGTCACGTCCTGCTCGAAGCCTCTCTTCTGGCTACCGTTTCTTACTCGGTTGATCATTTACAGAGGCCGAAAATATCTGTGTAGAGGAAAGTACACGTTATCTATGATCTCCCGCCGCCATTAAGACGACCTCTGTAAATAGACACACATTTACCTGAAATCTCGAAGTCCCATCTCTTGAACAGTCTCCATTATTGGAATTCTCGAGACTTCGAGCACCGAAACACATTTTCTAATCGCTGACTGTTTCATAATGTCACGAGAATTAATACAACAGCGTCCTGAAAACGTACGCGTCGATTGACGCGTTAAGTGCGAAAAATCAACCCCAAAAGTTTCTACGAGATCAAAGTAATTTGATAAAGAAACTAGAAAGTTAAAATTTATCATGGCGGATGGTATTCGATCTCTTTCGTGTTCTAGATATCCTTCGAAATTTAAATTCAATTTGTTCAAATTTATTAAAGCAGAAATAGATTTAAAAAGCTGGCACCCATGTGTCACCCTACGTGACAATTGAATCGTTAAAATGACCTAAATGTTACTGTAGCATGATCGTTTGCTACGGATTCGGCTTGATTTCGAGCATGATTATAGTAAGATATATTCAATTTTTTTATTAAAAAATAAACAAGATAAAATAATAAGAAAATTTGCTATGTCTTATACGATAAATATAAAGTAAATTATGCTCGAAAACGAGCCAAAGCCGCAGCAATTGGCTATTCAACAATAATAGACTTCACTACCCCATGTAAAAGTTTGGTTATTTTAACGATTTAAGTGCCACTAGCTTTTTAAATGTATTTCTACTTTAATAAATTTGAACAAATTGAATTTGAATTTTGAGGAATATTCAGAATACGAAAGAGATCAAACTCTGATAAATTTTAACAATCTAGTTCCAGGTTACTCTCTCTCTCTCTCTCTCTCTCTCTCTCTCTCTCTCTCTCTCTCTCTCTACCCCGTCGTGTAGTAGAAAATTGTTAATATTTCCCCAGTAAATTTCTCATAGATTACCGACATACCATATTTATTTAAAAGGCTCCGCTACCCTAACATCATCCATTGCAAAACAATATTTCGCGTCCCCGAACAAAAAATATCAAACAAAAACGCGGACTCGTAACAGGAACTAAATTAGACAGCGGAACGTCGAATCGGTGAAAACACTCGCGCAAGGAAATATTTTTGCGAAAGGAAGCGTCCGAAAACAAGCAACAAATTCTCCATAAAACGCTCGCAATCCTCGTTATTTACTCGCGGCGCTGTATTACCCGGCGTCCGGCAAACGTGACGAAATAAACGTGCCCGTAAGGACGGAGAGTGTGGAAATCAATTTGATAGACGAGTGTACGCGTGCCGAATTACCTCTACGTGATGTCGGACCGTTTCACCATTTTCGCCATTATATTAACGACGAGACGAACACGCCGCGCCGGGGCCTCGACTTCCCAGCCCCGCAATGGTTACACGCGTATCGTAATGTTACTGTGACGAACAATGGTAACATCGCGATCCAGGGCACGTTTCCACCCCGGTGGCGAGGCAAATCGAGGAGGCGGCGGCGGTGGCGGCGGCGGCAGCGCCGCCACTGTACCTCGTTAATTGAAGTCCGCCGGAAGACGGCCATTTTCAAAATTTCATACTCTAGGTGGCCGTCTTCCTGCACGCGATAGCGTTCGCCAAAAATGTATTTTTCCGCGGCTAATTGGCCGCCCCGCGCGACCGTTCGCCAAATTTCCAGGCCGCCGCTTTTACGTTCGAATCGCATAATAATGGCCGAGCGTCCCTGTGCGACTGCAGCTACTCGAAAAGAAAGAAAAAAGCCTGCGCGCTCGGATCGCGCAGAAGAGATCGATTGATCGCCGGTAATATCCGTAATAATATCCGTAATAATATCCGGAGCGAGCGAGTCGCTTCCATGGCTGGGCTGTCGGTAAACATTGACTTTCTTGCGCTTCGCAGAGGCAGAGGCGCGCGATACGGTCACGGGGTGACTTCATTAAAAGTACGTGGTACAGCATCAAGAGAGAGAGAGAGAGAGGGAGAGAGAGAGAGAGAGAGAGTGGAAATATCGATTAATCTTTTTTCGCGCTCTATATAATCCTTGACGGAACAAGGCAGTAATCCGGGCTCCTGTCATCCGTCCTGGCGTTCTGGTGCTCCATCCGACGGATGAGACGGATTACAGCTCGTACCAAATTAACCTTTGTCTCCTCCTGCTCTCCGCTCCGTCTCGCTCCCCCTTGTCCCACCAGCTTTTGATCCTCGGGCTCCGATATACGTCGAGTTTACACGAAAACTCACTCAACCGGTCGCGATAACGCGAAACTAAAACTATCCTCCGCCGGTGACACAACAGGTGTCCATGGGAGCTTCGATATGGATCGACAAATCTTCCGGTTTACATGGTACGGTTCGTCGAGTCCATTTGCTACAATCAATCCCCGTCGTTTCAGCACTTCAGAGTCGTGAAAGCGGACCCGCCTCGCCGCCGGAGCAATCTCGGACAATTCGGGAAAGAAGCCGCGCGGCGCGCACGGCTTTCTTGTCACGGGGCTCGGCCTGGTCGTTTGTTAGCCGTCGTTCCTGTTACAGAAACGGCCGATTCGCGCGCGACCAATCGTGCGATCTTATCGAGGCAGGCGCGGACTAAACGGGGCGACGCGGTTAACGCGGCCGGAACGTGTCTCGAGAGATCTTGACTTCAATAAGATGCACCACCGGCGAGGGCCACGAGGGCCGAAATCCTCAATAGAAAAATGTCCGTCCGCCGTTACCTCGTGAACCTACAAAATGGCGTTCCTGCCCCGAAGGGGTGGTACGCGTGTATATTCCAACCCCTCGGTTCCAACCCCTCGGATCCTCGGAGGGTGACGAGCACGTAACGTTATGTAACCGTATACATGCCTAAGATTTTCGAGGGTTGTCAGAAAATCGGGCTTTGTCGCCTGGCCATGTGTCCCTAATGCCAGAGTCCCGTGGGGGGTCATTTCTATTCTATTTCCCTTTGACGGGGTGTGTCGAACCACTCCCTTCACTCCACCCCGATCCTCGCGCGGCTCTTATCGCGTATGGTAAATGCATCACGGAGACCCCACAAGGGTGCTCTCTCTCTCTCTCTCTCTCTCCCTCTCTCTGCAGATTGACGTAAAATCAATGAACGAAGTCAATGGGTCTCCCGTTCCCTTAACCGAAGGGAGAGCGGAGGAGTATTATAGGGGTTGCAACACCTCGTATACCCGGGATAATGTGCCTGTTAATTACTTGGTATCGCGCCGCGCGACCCATCCGTAGGAACACGTCCCTCGGAATCGCTGTAATTAACGGAAAGTTGCTACTTTCCGCGAGAATTCTGGCTGGAAAATATAGGCGATAAGGCTGTTGGCAATGTCAAATGTCTGATAGATTGATGTTCGATTCTGAAATCGTTTGAGGAATTTCACAAACGATTATGATTCAATATCGCGTTCACCGGATCGTTCCAGATTCAAACGAAATGAGATTTAGAATGAAAAAATCGGATTTGGGAATTGGAATCGACGGCTCATTGGCTCGGCCGCCTTGCTGCAGCCGAGCTTGCCTCTCATTGGTCACGGTTTTTCGTTGATAAATCGTAAACAGAGCCGTGGATTGCATTTGCGCCAAGGAAAAAGTTACTTCGAATGATCTCAGGAGCCCCTTATTTCCCGGAAATATCATAATTTTGGGACACCCTGTAAACGTAGACTTTGAGATCCGAATCAACAGATTGCTTTCGAGGCATACTTTCGCTTAGATTGTTTAAAACTGCACTTTTTACGCTATCGGCGAGGAAAATTATGAATTTTGAAAAGATTACAAAATCCAAAAAATTGGCGCACGTTGTTCTAAAATTTTGAAACAAGATAAATCGACCACCCGTGATCCCCGTTTGCCAAACAGCCGTGAAAACTTTGGAAGGGCTAAGAAACAATTTCGTGAAAGGTAGAAATCAGCGACCATAAATCTTCGTTCGATGATAAACGCGCACGTAACGTCGATCTGCTCGCCGGGGAATGCTGTTAAAAATAAACAGTTGCTCGGCCGGATAACTTCCATGTACACGGGGCGAATAAAAAGACCGGCGAACGGTTTCGTACGAATGGTAACAGTCGCGAGGCAGAAGCGGCGCAAAAAATAATTACTTAATGGTCGTATTAAAATTGAATCCGTTCTGGCGGGCCGGGGGCCGCGCAACACGAAGTATAATTAAAGTTTAAGTCGTTACACGGGCGTCATACTTAAAATCGTACCTGTCACAGCGCGACGAGAACCAGCGGACGGCTAATCCGAGGTGTATGCGAGAAAGAAACGCTCCATAAACTAATTTCTACGGGGGTTTATTTATATCTGCTGCGCGTGTAATCGACCCACGGCTACCGTGAGACGGAAAAGAAGTGGCACCCGGGGGCCCCTGTATTTTAAAAGTCGAAGAGTCATCGTTGCTAACGAGACGCGCGGACAGCCGAGGTCATTATTGACGTTCTTCTTCGGTGAATACCTCCGCTCTTAGCGACAGATATTATCGCCATTGTCGAGCCATCCGATGCAGATCACCGTGTTATAATACAGAAGCGCGATCGTTACCGTTAAATTGCGCGCGTGGATTTCGAAACGAGCAATACAGTAATGTCTCCCTTACTGACGCTCAGATTCTGCACGAAAATGGACAATTCGGGAACAGGAGATACCATTATTCGAGCCTTGCGGTTCGTATTTATAGTCGCGAATTGTCAACAACTATAAAAACGAGTTGCGAGGCTTGAATAATCGTATCTCCTCTTCCCAAATTGTCCATTTTTCTGCAGAATCTAAGTGTCAATTAGGGAGACATCACTGTACATTGCGGCTCGCGCAGTTGTGCATTACGAAAGCACAAATGGCTGCAGTTTAATCATCAAATATCGACAAGCACTATGAAAAATGCAAGATTCCGTTCTGTTGAATTGTTATTCAGCGTTTTTGTCTTGAAAATACAATAATGTCTCTCTAATTGACGCTCAGATTGTCCAGAAAAATGGACAATTTAGGGAGGGGGGGATACGATTATTCGATCCTTGCGGTTCATATTTATAGTCACGAATTGTTAACAACTATAAAAACGAGCCGCAAGACTCGAACAATCGTATCTCCTCTTCCCAAATTGTCTATTTCTGTGGACAATCGGAGCGTCAATTAGAGGGACATCGCGCCGTTTTCGAAACGACGACGAGAAGAATCACACTTTTGTTAAGTTTTTGCTACGTTACGACGAACTTTATGCGAAAGAAAAATCCTTCACCTCGCGAAGCAACAAGCAGAAGTGAAGTTAATATTTCTCTTCGTTCTTTATGTTTTTAATAAGCTCGAAACGAGCTTACAATTTTCTACTTCACCACAGTTTTCTCACAAATTCGTATAATCCGTTTCGGTAAATCTAAAACCAAGAAAGTTACGTTATTTTTCGGAGCTCCCCGATTTATACTTATTCGTGTCGAAAAAACGAAGCGTTTTTTTTTTAAAAAAAAGCAGGAGAAAAATAAACACATTTCGGACAGAATCGCTAAACTGCAGATTTAACTGCAGATTTCCGTCGATCGATTATTGCTCGGTGCATAAATTTCGAAACTATTGGATCGTTCGAAAAGTTGTTTCGTTTTTCATAAAAATTTCATTTGACAACACTTGATTCAGTATATTTCCAAATGTAAAACAATAAGATTTCAAAGCTGTCAGAAAAATGTCGAAAAGTTTGCTTTTACTCGTAACATTCAAAAAATCGTCTTTCATTTTCTCGCGAAAGAACGACCGAATAGAATACCAATTTAACCCTGCATAACAGGTTTGCGCAGTATCATGAGAAATAAATCGGCGTCGCAGGAGATTTCGTACGTAACACGATTTTTGGTCCATTCGCGAAATAGACGAACTATTCGTGTCTCTCGCGACAGGCGGATTTAGATAAGAAAAATATATATGAAAGTTCGATGAAATCAGGAAAATGCACGTTCTCCAATATCCCTGAATCTCGAGAAAGTGAGGGCGCCGCGATCGGCTCGCCGCGCCCGAAGCAAGGATCCTCGAGCGGATGTTCCGTTGCTCGACGAGTTTTTCCGCGGAAATGAAATAAAAATGACGATTCCGAACAGGTAATTCCCCGTCATTTCATTCACCTTCCTTTCTGGCTCCTGCGCCGAACCCCATCGTGGTCTGTTCCATCGTCGCCTCATCCCTCTGTCCCCACCAGGAAACAACAACGGTGTCCCCATCAGCCTACGCCGCGCCATCCTCATTTTCGTACTCGTTCGTACTGCTCGCCCGTCGCCGGCCGGATTGCTTTTTGTTTCGTGCTTTGTACCTCGTCCTTTGTTTCCGCGAGTCGCCGCGAGGAAATGACAAACAAATGAACGTCGCTCTTTTTAATGTCTACGGTCGTCGCCATGGCGATGCGTCGCGACGCCCGGTGGTCGACGTTTTTATGGAATTCGACCGCGCGAGCTGCGCTTTTCGTGTCCTGAAGGATCCTTCGATTAACGAGGCATCCGTCGCCTTTCGAAGCGGTCGAAATTTTTGCGACTCGGCCGGCTGTAAATCATTCTGCTAGGTAATAATTGAACGAGTGCAATTATCGTTTGGCAACTTTCGTTTTTGCATCTCAGAAAACTCGGCGAAATTATAGCAAACGGTCCTCCGGACAGATTTCAGCGGGACGTCTTAATGTTTATTGGGCAGGAATGTTATGCTTAATGTTTCCTGCTCGATTTTTCCGAATCGAGAACAAAATGGCGGCAGCGTTACGGCCCCCCGCGCGGCACAAGCATAAGCGCGGTGGGAATTGGTCCGGCCACGAGGGTGGCCCCGCGTGAGCCTATTCAAAGTCGATGAGTAGGTGAGCCATGAATTTTTCTCTCGGCGGTCTCCGTAACTATCGATTGTGTTTCAAAGTCGATTGTGTCACCATTATGTGCTCGCAGCCGAGAGAGAACGAAAGTAAGAGAAAGCAGGGGCCTGGAAGCGTGGGGCAGAAACTTGGGGGTCTGAAAGGGAAAGGAGATAAGCGGATGGATGCGGGAAGGAACGGGGGGGAGCGAGAAAGAGAGAGAACCCCAAAGTACGGAACGTCCAATTGACTCCGCCATATTGAGTTTGGTTCTATGGGCTCTCGAGTATACAGAGCTCTTGGAATCGAGACACGTTATACGATGGTCCGCCCGTGGAAGGAGCTTCTAGGGTAACTTCGTTATGGGGTTTCTACGTGACCAAAATCCGGGCGGGTACAACTGCCGCATCTACGATATGCACCTTGAAAGTATAGCGTATCGTCGAAACCGTCGTACAGAGGTAGGTTTTCATGCGAAAAGCGGAAAAAATATATACGCTAATTTCTCGCTAATTCGCGCTCAGATTGCGCACAAAAATGGACAATTTGGGAAGAGGAGATACGATTATTCGAGCCTTGCGGTTTATTTTTATAGTTATAAATTGTCCACAATTATAAAAACGAGCCGCAAGGCTCGAATAATCGTATCTCCTTTTCCCAAATTATCCATTTTTGTGAGCGTCCGTTAGGGAGACAATCTGAGCGTCGGTAAGGAAGACATTACTGTATACGCTAATTTCTCGCTAATTCGAGCTCAAATTGCGCACAAAAATGGACGATTTGGGAGCCTTGTAGCTGTTGACAATCGGCGACTGGAAAAACGAGCCGCAAGGCTCGAATAATCGTATCTCCTCTTCCAAAATTGTCCATTTTTCATGGACAATCTGAGCGCGAATTAGGGAGAAATTACTGTACCAAATAAAATGATTGCTTTTTCAGAAGCACTGCTTTTTCATTTCATATTACTAGTACATATATTTGGGTTTTTGTTGCAATAGGATAATGAAAACAAAAGGCAGTGTCTCAATTGTTTATGAAAAATATCCTGTGACATGGACAAAATAATTGTAAACGATGATATCAGTTTAGGACGATGGGCTACTTTGAAGCCATGTTAGTCGTGTACTAAATGAACAAATGGTAAAAACGACCATAGCAAATAAAATAAGTCACATGTTTAGTTGGTTAAATTAAACATGCGACTTTTTATTATTGTTTTTAAATTAAGCATTATGGGAATATTTTTCAAAACTGTCTCTTTTTACTCTTTTTTCTGAGTAATAACCGACCACTGTGCGTCGGCCGACGTATTCCGTCGCCTCCGTTCTTTGCTAACGTCATTGCTCAAATAAAAAGTAGTCGCTGTTTTTGCACAATTCGTTCTACAATATCAATTAGAATAAAAAAACAGAGAAACTGCAAGTCGAGGCAGAGATAAACGAGAATTTAGCCTTGCTTTCTATAAACTAATATCAAATTCAAGGCCGAAAGTCGCGCGTTCAGCAATCAAAATTCGCATTCTTGCGATTTGAAATGTAGCCTAAATCACGTCCGCGGCAGTTTACTCCGTGTTCAAGCGTGTGCAGCTACTTTCCACGCGATATTTTAGACCACCGTAATTGAATTACTGCCGTAACTACCGTTTACTCGAACGTATCGGCATGGGTTCACCGGCCAGATCCCGGAGGCACCCCTGGCAAGGGAGCATTGTGAGTCCCAGTCCGCGATATGTATCAAATTATCCTTATAATAGAAAATGGCGGCAACGTTACACCTACCAGGTGTTGTGCTAGGTGCCAAAGAACGTTCCACGGTGTAAGAAACACAATGAATTATAATGCGCTCCATGCCGCGCACAATAATGTCGCCACAATACCGTTCCCCGCTACAATGGGTGTTGCTTTAATGGGAGTCTGGTTACACCGAGAAACCTTTTAACCATCGTCGCCCGCTTTTCCCGCGCGTGTAAACAGCCGCGACAACGACCGATCGGATCATCCTCGACACAAAAAAGAAACACGCGTTTTCCCAGCGAGGTCAAGAGAGAAATGTGTACACGATACGGTGAAACGGCGAGCCACGATTCCCGACATTCCCGTGTCGTTTTTAAACTCGTCCGTGAACCTATCGGCTACTTAAAATAGAATGGCTGCCGCACAAAACGAGACGGAGATCCTGTAATTTGACCGCAACGAGATCTGTATCTGAAAACGGTTCGATGCCATTCGATCGGCGCCGAATAAAATGGAATTTCGAAGCTTAATAAACGTATTCGATGTATCTAGAACGCGGATGTTTATGCAAAATAACAATTCTTTTAAGTTGATTGCAAGAAACGTGAATCGGGTGAAAAAGTCTTTTAATCGTTCCAGCAAGTTGAACATAAAATATGAGAATATTCTAAGCGTTAATATTAAACGTTTATACGTTAAACATTTTCCCAATTTTGTTCTTGGACCAGTCATTTTCGTCAAAGACGTATAAAACCCACGATTGATAACCGACGACCAGAGTTTTCGTTTTCGTTTAAAGAAGAAACTAGGCGTTCAAATTTGTAAACGAGAATAAATCGATTTAAGGCGATCTACATGCAACCATATCTGGTTGTACCAATTAATAAAGATTTAACCCTTTGCACTCGAAGCCATTTCAACTGTAAATCTAAAATAATTTTTCCGGCTTACAGTATTTCCATTTTGCAGGACAAAGTGCATTTTATGCATACGAAATTGAGTCTCGAAATTCATACAACGGTTACACTTTTGATAATGTTCAAAATTTAAGCTTCGATGATATAAAAATGATCTTAGAACGCGATATAACAATTTTAGTGGGGCCTTAGGATCACCACTCGAGTGCAAAGGGTTAATCTAGCAGTTTGATCAAGTAGTTTTCAGTTTGATTACTCAATGTCTAACGAATACTTGGATACACGAATATGTCCGAGTAATTGCGAAAGTTTATTATTTCCCTGTAAAAAATGTAGATATTGATCAAACGTATCCAGTGATTTAGAAATTGTAGAGCTGCTAATAGTTAACTATAAAGAATCGTTTGTACATGGAAAAGTAGCAGTTACAGATTAATTACAGGCACGTTTCACGATAATTGATTATCGGTAAAACAGTTAAATTTCAGAACAGCTTTAGAAATTACGAGTTTCTGCAGAAAAGTGAGCGCCGCTTCGCATATGTTTTTTTCCGTCGGACAACCTCTCTTGCCTTCGACCAGTATATTTCCAACTTTATGCATCTATATTTTATACAAATGTTAACTTTTATCGATCATTAACTCCGTTTCGAATAAGATAACTTTTCACGAATAAGATAACTTGAAAACGCTGGTTTAAACAAAACGGAACAACGGCTTACCGAAAATGTAAGCCGCGACTGCTAAAAACATGCCGAAAAGAAGAACGAAAAGCGTATTCACCGTTAATATTTCTCATTCCAATTGGATTCGGTCGAGGCTCGTGTGATCGGCGAAAGTCTGCCGGATAAAAAGAATATCGACGCGGTTTCGCGCGGCGCAGTTTATTGCACGAAAATGTGCGAACCCATGGGCAGAGCCGAAGAATGACCGTCGAGGGAGCGTTCGTTGGTTTGCATTAAAGCAAACTTGCACTTTAAGGAAGCACATTGAAGCGCAAATCAAAATGCAGTCGCTACCGGAAGAGTACTCGACCAGTTGGAGAGCCCTTCGCTATTACTGTGGAGGACTTCGCAGTGCTTGACGAATCACTCACTAATTGCATTCGTGACATGGCCCAGAACTAACAAATGGTTTCTTCGCTTGGAAAGTGTCGACGACTATTTTTTTTCTCTCCTTTTCTTCTCTCGTCCATTCACGCACATGTCTTTGCGTTCACCGCGAGCTTCACGAATTCATCGACCGTGAACGATAAATAGAAAATGAACGATAATAAAAAATCGAGTAGAAAAATGTGGATCGACGCGGGCGAAATAGGCGCGTTAAATTTTAATTTTAAGACTCGCGTAATACAAGAATTTTGATACTTATAGGCTACAATTGTTCACTATAGGGTTAATTCTACCGAAGAATTAAAGAAAAGGCCAATCAATTGCGAGTTTTAATTCCATCAAAAGTGAATTGCAAAGAAAAGTAAAAGTAGAATGGAATTTTACTTATTCAGAATATTTAAAAAGAAATTATTTATAGTATTAGGGGGACCGGAAAGTTATGTCGTTTGTTTACATTAAATTCAAACAGATAAATATGCGCAGAAACGATATTACTTTCCGGTCCCCCTAATATAATTAACACGGTTAATTGGTGTTACTAAACAAAACGGATTTGCAACAAGATATTTACATCGAAATTTTTGTCATAACTTATTCGTGAAAATATTTATTCTCCTCAAAATGTCTAAACATTAGCGAGATATGAACGTGTTGCAACTTTTGATTTAAAATATATTCTACTAATAAATATTATTATCGGAAAAAAATGTATTTACTTTCAATCGGTGAGAAATGGCGAATCGTTTTGCCCAATAATTAACACGATATCTGACTCAAGCGCCACATACGAAGACAAAAGATACAGAAATAGTACTGATGCAATTAAATTAGCAAAAATCGAAGAACCGAATGAATTTTGAAAACCGAATTGCACCGATCTTGTGACGGGAAAGTCCGTTAGACCGATTCTGTTATTCTCTATTGTCCTAATGGGGGATGATCGTAAGACTCTCCTCGAGAGTCTCATTACGAATCGAGGGTTCCTTAATGGTTCCTATGAAATTGATTGGCCATTTAACGCCGAGGACGCGCCAAGAAACGCCGAAAGATTGACTCGAGTACGAATTTTCTCGTCAATCGTTTAGCGCCCGCGTCGATTCCGACGTTTTCCACTCGTCGGCTCGCAAATTATCTGGTGGGGTTATGGTCACGGACGCGGCCGATACTTGGAGCATTTAATTGGAACGTTATTTGTACGGTTGAAACGCGGTAGAACAGCTGCGAGTCGTCGGTCGTGTGCTAGACAGGACGCGGCAAAGCCGCGCTATTTTAGGAAAATAAAATTTCTGACGCGACGAGGTCGAACGACGCTTCGAAAGGATCGTCCCATGCGCCACGCTTACGACTGTATCGTATTTTCATTATCATCAAATTGGACACGTAGCACGGCCACGAATTTTAACAATGGCAGCCTCACCATACTTGCCTACGTACGCCCGACACCCTTTATACGTTCCCCTTGCGGGAACGCGACGTCTCCATGGTTACAACATTGAAACCCCGCTAGGGGATGACAAAATGGAGAGGCGCATTACTCGGTCTGACAAAGGCGAAGTAGAATCGAAGAACTTCTTCGGCTACGTACTTGTGTATCCTGAAAAGTCGGGGACGTGTACACAATCCGGATACAGAAAAGGACGAGGCAAAGTTTGGCGCAAATGTACCCGGCCGATGATTAAAATTATTCGGACGCGGCTGGAAAAAGGAGGAGCGCCTCTGATACCGGTGAATTAGCAAATGCTTTCGCGTCTCTCCGACTTCCGTGAGCAAGTTTTTCTGCAGTAAACAACGCTGTCGGGATCGATAATAGCAACGGAATCGAAGAAGATATATACATTTTGATAACGCAACCCGTTGAAAAGTCACATCTCCGTTCGAATTAGTTGGAACATTTTGCTTTCAGCATATTTCCCGGGCAAATTGAATTGCGATCGTTTCGTTACATTTGCGAGAGTTTATTTTGTAAATAATTTTTCGATATCACTTATCGTCTATCGGATAGAGTATGAATCTGAAAACCTGATAATGCGAAGATCGTTCGAAATAATTACTCAAGCGAACACCGTCGCTCGTTTCTTGCATAATTATTACGATTATTGCTGCTGAATAGATGCACGAATAAGAGATCGACAACGTTGCTGGTCCGGCGCAAACGCTTCCTGGAAGAACCAAGCATCGGCGGACGATTTCTGTGTGTAATTCGGGAACGGTAGTTCCTTCGATCCAGAAAGTAGGCTACGCTCGGTGACAAAAGTTCTCCTCATTTTTTGGGTGAGAAATCAACCGCATAAATCGACTGCGACAATTTATATCCACAAATTTCTCAGTCGCGCGTGGATTGCGTCAACGAATGTAACATCTGATACGATTCAGAGCAGGAACAATGAGAAGACGAAACCACCAGCATGCGAAATTAATTATCAATCGATATGCCGAATTCTTAAAAACTCATCTTTGAGGATTCTATCGGCAGATTATTTGCACGAATCCGCCGAGCAAGCGCGGGCAGCACAATAAAATAGGAAAATCACGTATCCTGGCGTTTCACACTGGCATGCATCGGTACTATGACAAGTTATACAATAACGCCATCGAAATTGTCCCACGGCAGGAAGGGGGGGCGAGATGAAGATCGCCTGGCGTCCCCACGATTTGCGTTAGGTGACGTTTAACAGCGCCCGCATTGACGCTATCTGTCATCGGAGAGCCAGCAGCCCGTGGGTACCGATGAAAGGACATCCGACAATGTGCAACCTGGAAGCGAACGAGTCCGAAGATCGTATCTTCGCGTTTCCTGGTACACGCGGAGCTCCGTCTGCTCGGACTCTGCGCTTCATCGACTTCCGATGATTCCAATAAAAACCGTTCGCCGATTCTCCGCTCCGGGAAAGTACGGGAAACTGGATGGAAACAATGCCGCCGCCCTCTCCGGTAAACAAAGGGGGATCGCCGAGGAAAATGGCGACTCGATACACAGTCGTCTAATCCCGGATGAGACGACGGATGTGACGGCGGTGGGTGACGGAGGTGACGGTGGAAGCGGGAGGCGATGCAGACACATCTCTCGGATTACGTCTTAACAAGCTCCACGACGTTCATTTGTCTTATCCGCTCTCACTAATGCGACAGCAGCTGTTGAAATGATTAATTCACCGCGAGGATGCTCCTACGCCTCGCACAGACGTGCGCGGTCGTGTTCACGCGCTCACACCGACTTTCCATTATGGCCCCAGCTCCCGATTAATCAACTCCCTTATCGTTACTATAAATACCGTCGAATGTTTAATTAAACAGCCTCTCCCCCCTCCCCTCGGAATGACGTTCGTTTCGCGCGAATCCTCCGCGTACACCGTTTCTCCATCAACGGGGATAGATACGCGCGTCTCGAAAAGCGACGGAATTCTTACGGAATCTACACAATCGGCCCCAATTTTGTCGAGTGCTTTAACGACCAGCTAGCCTGTTCATCAATTATTCGAACAAAATGTATAGGTTAAGTTATAAATTTGATGCCTATACTGCGGATTTTATGCATTCATGACGAAAACGATTCGATCAAATAGAAAATCGTGCAAGCATTTGAACAATTTAAATATACCGTTGCATTATTTACAACTCATTGAATATGTTTATGTAGCTCCTCTATCTTGTAATTAGTACAGACAATTCTTATTTTTCGAACAGAAGGGTTGAGGGAAAAGTTTCCGAAGAAAGCAGCAATCTTAATAAACTTTTAAGACGTAGCTGCATTTAATTAGTTTTTGAACAAGCGTTTAATTAAATACTAAAAAGAACTTAATTCTCGGTTCTTCAAAAATAGCTATTAATCCTTTATGATCCAAATTGGATCTCTTTTATTCCAGAACATGCTCTCCGATGTTCAATAATGTTGTTGTAAATAACTTTACTAATTTATCTCTAGAACTGTTGAGAATTACTAGAATTGGTCTTACTTACATATCACGTGACTCTGGCATTGTCGACGAATGCAATGTAAATCACTGAAGTAAGTGACTACTTAGTAACTATTGACACTCACCGACACTAATTTTTTAAGTAGACGCGGTAGATAAATAGCGCAACTGAATATTGTTCAAAACATTTAAAACGTGCGTAAAACGATACCGCGGAATAATTAAATTGGCAACGTGGGTGTACAGTAATGTCTCCTTAATTGACGCTTAGATTGTCCACAAAAATGGATAATTTGGACATTTTGAAGAAGATACGATTGCTCGATCCTTGCAGCTCGTTTTTATAATTGTTGAAAATCGGTAACTGTAAAAACGAGTCGCGAGGCTCGAATTCGCAAGGCTCCTCTTCCAAAATTGTTCATTTTCGTGGATAATCTGAGCGTCAATTAGAGAGACATTACTGTACCTGCTATTCGAGAATATGAGCCGTTTATTTCGAAAGTGGCATAAGTCACTTTACCGTAATGAAAAGTGGTGATTTTTTAATGTTTACACGAAATTATTTGTACTGAGAAAAATACCAGTATCCTGAGATAACAAATACAAGCAAAACTTCTCGAAAGTTAGCATCCATATTTTGAAACGTGTTAAAACGCAAACCCTTAAATATATCGACTTAAAAACAAAGTGACTTATGTCACTTTCAAAATAAACGGCTCATATAATTCCACAATTTTGCAACAATTATTATAGAAATTCCACTGTGTCGCATACGAGACGATGCAAAAGAATGAAAGTAAACACAAGTATCTGACTGTAAATGATTAACTAATACATTTTTGATCGACTGTTCAACACGGCTCGCTACGCAGACGTATTTGAATAAAACATTCGAAAAGCGCCATTTGCCTGCAATTTGTGCAGAGAACAGCCAGAGGGAACGAAACCTTATGGCGACTCCGTGCACATTGTCAAAACAGCGTCGTCGTCGTCGTCGTCGAGTGCAAGATCCGATTGGATTAACTTTCGATTTCCATTAACCACCTGTCATCGGCGGGCATCAGGAGCGGTAATTGTTACAGATCGATGACTAATCCGCTCCGGAATTGTTAGTATTCGCTGCGTAAGGGCGCTAACTGACTCGATTACGGGTGCCGGGGACTCGCGAGAACAAAGGACCACCAGTATGACAATTGAACTTCATCGCGCTGATATAAAGTTACAGACGCGAAGGGAGAGAAAATGAGAGGCGAATATTAAGTCGGCGTACAAAATGGCCGTCGCGAAAAAATAGGGATGCGTTCGTTCGTTCGTTCGTTCGTTCGCTCCTCTCGCTTCTCTGTACATACAACATGTTGGTTCACGGTGCCTCGAGCAGCGAACCAGAACGCATGCGCCCCGGCCAAACGGATCGAAAGCCCCGCCCGGAGACTGCCTTTGTTTAATTCACAGCACCTACGCCCACGACATGTGGCCAACAAACTACGAATTTGTCTCTCCGCGGGATCCTAATCTTCGTGTAACGTCGCTGCATGCTACAGATGCCAGAAATCGTGCTGCAACGGGGGGATCCGATGACGTAAAGTGTTACAACGGTTAGAAATTTCCTTCTGAAAATTTGCCATAGTGAAAATTACGGAAACGTTCGTTTCGCGAAAGGCGGTCGAAGTTTTCGGAAAAAAGAAATTTAAAGAAAATGCGATATTAAAATGTGAAACGCGATAAACAGTTCCAATCCATTGTATTTAACTATGAGTATAGCAAAGTGTATGCCTGAAATATTCAGCTTTTTTTGTATGTTTATGCATAATTTTTATTCGTTGAACGGTGCTCGTGAGTAATTATGAAAACACCGTTGTTTCAAAATATCGATTATCTCAGCAGATCTGTGTATTGCGAGAGGAATCTGTACATCTGGTAGCGTGGCCGAGCGGTCTAAGGCGCTGGTTTAAGGCACCAGTCTCTTCGGAGGCGTGGGTTCGAATCCCACCGCTGCCAATATTTTTTTAACCCTTTGCATCCGAATGGCGACCCTGTGGCGCCACTAAAAATTGGTACACTATTTTTCAATATCATTCTAAGAGCATCAGACTCGTTTATATTTAAAGAAAAAGCGATTAAAATTGCACTGTACTTGCCAATAAGCTCAATTTCATATGCATAAATCGCAATAAATTATATAAAATAGAAATACTGTAGATCAGAAATCATGTTTTGGATTTCGAATTCAAATAGCTTCGACTGCAAAGGGTTAAAAGTTAATCTATGTGCTTTTATATAGTTCCTTGATCGCAATTGTGTATAATTATACTACTTGAACTGAAGCATTTTTTGAGGAAAATTGAAAAAATTATCAATGTAATTCAACGAAGCGTCGACGAGTACCAATCGCCCATGAGAATGTAGGATGCGAGAGTAAAAATCTTTGTTATCCGCTAAGCCTTCGAAAATAGGCGAGCCCGTGTTCTTAGCAAGAATCGAGTATTCCGCATACCTCATTCGTATTACAGCACGTTTTGTTAAATTCGAAATTTTGTACCAACGAAAGTTATTCCGCGTATCTCGAGTTCTGTTATTTATTTTTGTTATAGCTGTCGTAATTATTATGACAGCGTTACCGATAGTTCGTGAGAAATAACCACGTTAGCAAGAAGCGAATATCCTGTATATTTCATTTCTACTACAAGTGCTGAATATTAATATTTATGAATATTAATATTAATATTTATGAAACATGCACTGCAGAAGTACTATATAAAGTGTAATTACTTTTATGGACAATTGAGCAATTATTTTCACTAATTACCTAATTAGTAATTGTATAATATAAATATAAATATAATATAATATAAATAATATATATAATAATATAATAAATTATAATAAATTAATATATAATAATAATATATAATATAGATATCAGCAATAATTCGTTGACACATGCTTAGTCAATAAGGCGTTATTTATTTAAGGTAATGTAATGCCGCGGATTCCATTTTTGCTAAGGAAAAAATTGCATCAAACGACCTCATAAATCCCCCATTTCCAGATTGCGTAACATTTTTGGAATGCCCTGTATATGTGACAAAGAAAAATAGCGACTATTTGCGATTGCAAATGATATAACCTTGACACAACCTTGACATTACCATCGATTTCTGTTGAAAATTAACTAAACCAATGCGTCGTCATTTCGCAGGGCTATGAAAAGTCACGGATATGTCCATCCGAGCTGTTGTCGGGGCGGCGAAGCCTGCCCTTCGTTGCAGCCGCAGCATGGGCGCCTGGAAAGTCGAGAAGCAAACTATGGCAACGCAATTTTGTCAACGCAACGCTATTCAATGAACAGAGATCCAAAAGACTGTTTTCCGAAAGCAAGTGGACTTTAAAAATCTCGAAAATCGATCAACTCAACGCGAGATCGCTTTTATTTCGCAACGTAGTCTTTGAAACTACTGTGCACAACAGTCAAAATGAAAAATCACGATTATTCGATTCGCAACGCTACACTATACAGAATCAATTTCAAAACCAATAGAGATTGCGACCGACTTTACTAGCAACGCTAGTTCAAACAACGCCGATCGTTGGGGCGGCGGGGCCAGCCCATGCGTTCGACGCTACAACTACGCTACAACTACGCAATTAATGTTTCTGCAAACGAGTACAGCGACAAAGTGGGGTAACGACAATAAATTGGCCCCCCTCGGCAGTTTGTCGGAGGGGCCTCTTCGGTCTTGAAGCCTCTTCTTTTCTTCGGCGATTCGCCTGACGAATCTAGAACCTTACACGTGCTCCGCAGCTAGTAGAAGATCGACGAGTTCCGAGACCGGGTAACAAGATCTCGAAAAAAGCCGATGATCCTGCTGGTGCGATGGAGCCGGCGTCGTTTCGTTTCGAGAGCCCTGATCCCGCGCGTTCGCGTCCGCGACCGCGGAAGCTAAGGTTGTGGGTTACTGCACACTGTGACGACCCACACATAGAAGAAAAGCCATATACGTATATTAGTTTTAAAGGTTTCTATCAAGTAAATCTGACGCTTTAATATCGAAATGTGCAGTTCGTAAGTGGAAAATTTAGATTCCCAAAAGACTAAACTGGGGTGCTTCGGATGTAGAAATGTCCATTTTTTTATTATTGTTGAGATATTTGCAATATTCGGCCAGAGTGGTGTCAATTCACGAGCAAGACGACACAAGATGGCCGCCGCTAACAGTTTTTCGTAAATATCGAGAGATATAGAGCTCGAACCGAAAATTCGCATCCGAAGACCCCGAGATAAGGCATGTACAAAGGCAGTGGAGTGTATTTTCAGTAGATTACTTAGTTAATTAAGACACACGATTACTTGATGTGAATTGTGTATCGGAAACACCATCTCGAGCTTCCGACATTCTTCACTACTAGCGTCACAGTTCTCTTCCAATCAAAAGATGCACCACAGCGAGCTTGCCGGTAACTATAGTTACTTACAGTCGATAATACAGATCGACAAATTACATAGTTTTACACTTCCATCCAAAATATTTTTAATCAAAAGACGACTAAACATGGTTGCCACATTTCATTCCTCGCCGTAATGTTGCCATGTCGTCAAAACCGTTTCACAAACTGAGTTTCATGAAACTGATTCCTGCTTCATGAGCCCGTTCTGCCGCGCGCTAGGTTACTAGACCAGGGGAAGGTGGCGTGCGGGGCAGTCGTGAGCGGCGCGGCAGTTGCAGCAAGAACGCTCGTCGAATATTGTAAATATCTCAACAATAATAAAAAAATGGACATTTCTACAACCGAAGCCCACCAGCTTAGACTTTTCTGAATCGAAATATCCAACTCCCGAACTGCTCACTCGAATATTGGCACGTCCATCTTACTTGATACGAACAGTTGTCACGAAGATATTCTGCCGCGCGCTAGGTTACTAGACCAGGGGAAGGTGGCGTGCGGAAGTAAAATAAATAACAGGAATGATAAAAATGATTTTTTACCATTTAAAATTAACCCCAGAAACGTATTAACACGGGCGTGCAAAACCGGCCAAAATGTGCAGACCCGTATATATACGGTCGGCGTCGCAACTTATGTCGCTAAAATGTTCAGATTCGAATATATCCGGGCATTAAAAATAACTTAATAAAAACCAAGGAAAACATTCAATTTATTGATATTCATCGTGTAATTCTGTATTGTAAGCTGTAAAGTTTGTTTATTTGGGATTATAAAATATGGCCTTTTAGGGTGACACTTATAAGCATCTCTGACCTGGTAATTGTTTCTATCTATCTATATCCATTATTGCGTATCTAATTAGCGTTGGCACTTTTGTGAGTTTTGTTATGACTAATTTATTTATTACTCTCCACTTATCTCCGATCTCTTTCTATTTTTTGCTTATTCAGGAATAAAATATGCACTTTTAGGATGGCACTTATGAACATTTAGTGTATTATTCGTGAGCAAGTCGTGAAGTAAAGTAGACGTTATTAAAGTGAATTTATTCAAAGACAATTGTTTTTTATTTTTTACAAATATTAGCGCGCGGTAGAATATCTTCGTGACAACTGTTCGTATCAAGTAAGATGGACGTGCCAATATTCGAGTGAGCAGTTCGGGAGTTGGATATTTCGATTTAGAAAAGTCTAAGCTGGGGGGCTTCGGTTGTAGAAATGTCCATTTCTTTATTATTGTTGAGATATTTACAATATCCGACGAGCGTTCTTGCTGCAACTGCCGCACCGCTCACGACTGCCCCGCACGCCACCTTCCCCTGGTCTACTAACCTAGCGCGCGGCAGAACGGGCTCATGAAGCAGGAATCAGTTTCATGAAACTCAGTTTGTGAAACAGTTTTGACGACATGGCAACATTGCGGCGAGGAATGAAATGTGGCAACCATGTTTGGTCGCTATCCTTCTGTTTTAGCTTGCTTTCTCTCTTGCGTTACATTTTTACCGATACCCGTGATCACAGAAACATATGCGTGTGCCACCTGCCGGTCGAAAATATTTCTAATTTGGTTTGTCTAATGTCCGTTCGCACAACTGCAGCACGACGATCCGTTACGGCCTCGGTGCGCGGCCCCCTAGGATCCTCGAAGGATCGATCTCGAGCCGCGCATCGAACGTCGTGCACCGTTCGAATCGACCTCGAATCGAGTCCTTCGAGCCCTACCGGTGGCTGACTATCGTGCGATTCGCGGCCTGCCCGAAAAGAGAGCGATATCCAGCCTCGGCCCTACCTAACAATTCACACACACACACCGTTAAGGCAAGTTACCTATCCTGCCTGACGCTATATTTAAAAAATGGCAAAACAATCGCACCAACACATTCGCATCACGGTTCTTATTCATACGTTGAGGTGCTGCACCCTGCGGAGAACGTCCCGGGACGCCTCTGACACCCCAATTCCATTCTAAGATACATGTTAGTTCCTGAAATCGACTGACAATGGTAGCGATCATTGCGATTTCATCGAATTTTAATTGAGAAGAGAGTTTCTCGGACGAGATTCTAATTGAATAGTAATACTAGTCGTTCTAGAATAAATACCATTTCGGTGGAGTTGAACTTTTCGAGACTCTTGCGAGCTTTTATTAAGCCGTTTCAAACGATAAGAATAGAAAATGAACGTTCTGTGCGTACATGTTCCATAGAGAACCACGTTGCAGGACATAGATCGTATGGAATATGTCCGATTCGAGCTATTTTAACGAACCGACGCAAAATCCACTGCCTAATCAAACACACACACACATAAGTGGCAATTACGTCGTGCACGATACGCTGGTCATTGTTAGTCGCTATTATTATTAAATACCGTTCCATGCGCCGTTGCTCGCACCCTCCGAGTAACGTTTGGGCACTCGAAAGAATTCGAGCAACGAGCATGGAACCTCGGATCTCTGAAAATCCTATCTGAAAAGAGTCGTTAGTTCCTCGAGCTAAGATTCTTCGAATTCATTGGAAAGTACGTTTAATAATAATTTCATAATATTAATTTTAAAACGTGTTCACAAATATGTTCAATAATAATTTCACAACAAGAAAAAGAAACTCTATTTTGTACTTTTATCAAATGAGCCGTTTATTTTGAAAGTGGCATAAGTCACTTTGTTTTTAAGTCGATATATTTAAGGGTTTGCGTTTTTTAACACGTTTCAAAATATGGATGCTAACTTTCGAGAAGATTTACTTGTATTTGTTATCTCAGGATACTGATATTTTTCTCAGTATAAATAATTTCGTATAAACATTAAAAAATCGCCACTTTTCATTACGGTAAAGTGACTTATGCCACTTTCAAAATAAACGGCTCAAATATGTTTTGCCTGTCGCGAAACGTCTGTATGCGCGTGATCTCTAATGCAATTAAACGGAGGAAAGTTATTCGATACATTGGTACCGTAAATGCACCAATATACTTTTTTAATATAATATATAATTTTTTTTTTCAAACATTAATTTTTTTCAACAGCTTTGAAATGAAATTAATAAAACCTAAAACAATCGCAGAAAATCGCGACGCGTAGAAAGACCCTACCTAACTGGGAAACGGATTACCACTCAAAGGATTGCCGGGCAATCCCTTGGTCACTGTACTCGTTGAAATCGTCTACAATTTCTACGTAATAAAAAAAAGAAAATAGTACTCTGAATGTTCACTCACTACTTGATGGGAAGAGGGCGCTGCGTTAGGGTCCTGGAGCAGGAAGAAAAAAGCACAGAGATATTAAAATGCACGAAACATCGTTCATGAAATTATTCAGTATGCATAATAATATGCATAATAATAATATATTAATAATTATATATTATATATATATAATAATCATATATTATATTAATAATTATATATTATAATTATATATTATATATATATATATATATATATATATATAATAATCATGTATTATATTAATAATTATATATTATATAATAATAATAATAATATGCATTATGCATATTAATGAAGATTATACTTACATCCCTTCCTCCTTGTCGCAGCCCGAGCCGTTGCCTCGCGATCTCAGCCATCCATATAGATTATGTCTTATAGATGTGTGGTAGATTATAGATGCTTCGTGTGCTGATAAAGATGACACTTGCATCGGCTTTTCCACCACGAAGTCCCACCGCGTTGCTTCCCTGCCCCGCATGTGATTTCAAGATCTGTAACAATAACAATCGATTGAATTCAATTGCGAAACAATGTGAAAATAGATTAGGATGAATAAAGGACTACGACGTACTGCGTAGCAATCTAAGTGACTGATCTATGCAACTGATTCTTTCTTAGATCTCAAGGAAAATACATGCAATGGCCAGCCGAAAACCCAACGGAATACGGTAACCGAAATCTACGACTAAATTCACCGAAATATAAGCGCAGATTTTTAAACAAAATTAACATTGGTGGATGCGACGAATCTGCGACGGAAATCGCAGCGACACCTGTAACGCGTTCGCAAGGATGTCTTTGACAGGACAAGATTCGTAATCGAATCCTACCATATTTTAAGACAGCTTTAGAGTACGTTTTTAGATTACTTAGTTTCCATGCAAATCGCTTGTACGCTTTTATCGCAGCATCCATAGTTTTCATAGGGATGTAATAATACAGCAACAATGTAATTTTAAATGCCAGCTCAGACGCACGGCTTCCTTCGTCGCAATCGGATGTACTTCACTAATTGACCGTAGAGTCCGCCACTGTACTACAGCGTCTCTACAGTCGGCAATTCGTACCAACATAGGCGAGGTATTAGCGCAAACGAGGTATAGAAGTAAATCGAGCATACATCGTATTATCACAGATGAGGTATAGAAGTAGATCTGGCATACATCGTATTATTATAGATGAGGTATAGGAGTAGACTGGATATCCAATGCATTTTATCATCCGAAAATTTTGTTCAATTTTATCATCCGCGTTTATTCGAGCCTCACGCTTCGCCTTTATATTTATGCAGTTGCTGACATCTTGTTAGAGAGAGAGAAAGAGAGAGGGAGAGAGAGAGAGAGAGAGAGAGAGAGAGAACGAGAGAGAGAGAAAGAATAGAAACTCGGGACAATAGGAAAAAAAAGACAGCGGCCAGCATGCCGGTAGTCTACATAGTAATGTAGGCTACGAAAACGATGCATTGACTTTTTTATTTCGAACTTCTTGTACATGAAAATTTGTATATACTATAAATGATATAGTCTGTATATTGCATTAGCGCAATTCTTTTATTATTACATATGTAATATATTCAGACGAAATAGTATATAAAAAAGTACAGTCGTTTAACGTTTCCTATGATAACTCGATTTTTATCGTCGGAGGATCCGGAAAGAGGCACCCTCAGTACTTAAGGGTGCCATAAAGCAGCCCTCCCAGGAAACTAATGCGACTTGCACTTAAAAAATTAAAATTTTCCCTCCTGTAGTGAGACTACGATTTCTTTTCAATCGCATACTCTGAAAATCACCATCGAACCCAGTGTCTATACCTCGTGTGTGATATGGGGTTCCTTGTTACATTTTTTTTAAGATACCGACGTCGCTAAAAGCCAGTGGCAGGATTTAAACCAGTGCCATAATACAAATGAGGTATACAGAATACTCGAGTCTGACTAAGAAGCTTAAATTTCTGAAATATCGATAACAATGAGCGTGATACGGAAATGGTAATAGGAAGTTTAAAGACTCATTTTTAGGTGGAACATATACAGTTGCTATATTTTATTATTTTTCTAAAAACACTAAATACTTTTTTAGGTGTTCGTTACGGAGCTTGACACATTAATAATGTACAAAATGTATCTGCTGTTACTCAAACTCTATTTTTATTATTTCTACTTACAGATTTGTTATCAAGCGATTATAGATTATACACAAATCTCTGTCACCTTTTTCAAAGGCACACTTTTTTCACATGTCCGTCTTTTGTTCTCTTATATCCACGAGAACAACTTTCAGGTAGCAATACCGAGTTTATCTCATGCGCTACACCCGCTTTGTTCAAAATGTCGCATTTTACAAACGTTGCATCGTTTACCTAAAGATTTTTATTATTCGCAAAAAATATTCGATGTGATTCACTAATGTAATTGAATTCATAAGAAGGGACTCACCAGTATCTTATTATTCGTTCTCATAACATTCACTGCGTTCTCCTTTGTCTTCACGGTATACTGAAGATTAGGCTTAAAACTTTCAGAAAGCATCATATTGTCCACAATATGATTTTTCACCATCTGGAAGGTAATAAAGTATACTGATAGTTGAACAAAAATTTTGAATAAGGTAGCGTTAAGAGCAATATGCACAAATTCCGACCTAACATATAAACGATTAACTAAATAAAACAACTGTTTGAATATGCACTATTCATTAGGAACAACATTATCGTATCATCAAAACAAGGTTATTCATAAACCGTTAACACCTTTTTAGGAAGTAACACAATTTTGGGACACCCTGTACAAGTGATTATATTCTTTGCATTGTATTTTTTCATCATACCTTCGTTAAATAATTATTATCTTCCAGCAACGTTCGAAGCTTAATGTTTCCCAGTCGTCTAAATGCGTCGTCCGAGGGGATGAAATACGTGCACGAAGAATTAGCATGGTGGAAGTTATTATATATATCCGGCTGAACACCTTTAATCCTTTCCAGCGCATCTAACCAAATGCTGCAACAGTTTTTTATTTACGTGCCTCTTATCCTGAAATATTCTATTGGTCTTATAATTATAGAATTTACGCGGATGTGGTAAATATTACTTTTTGCTCTCACAAATTCTTACAATAATAAATTTAAATTTATTATTGTATACATTATATATTGTATTATATTATATTATATATTATTATATCGTATTATATTATATTATATTATATTATATTATATTATATTATATTATATTATATTATATTGTATATATTATACCGGCCATTCCGAAACTAGTAAACGATGCAATATTAGTTTAAATATTTTCAAAATGAATGAAAATTCAAGTTGAATGTTTCGAGCAATGCGAGACGCGTAATATCGTCATTAAGTTAATTACTGAATTTTTATTCTCGCTGTACCTAAATTTGCCCTCCCTCCGCAGTATATAGTCCAAAGATTCCTCCGCTGGATGCAACACGTGACTAATCACGTGTAAAATCCCATCGCTGCATCTTCTATCAGCTTTCACGATGAGGGCGTTCTCTATACCATATGCTCCTCGATACACTTGCAATCGTAAAGGTATTCCTACCTCGATGGTTCTGGCTACCTACAACAAACTACAATTTAACGAGCATGTTCACGTTAAGCGCGAAAATGTTAATAACTTCGCGGGTAACTCGCTTGATTGCTGCTCATCTCGTTGGTGAAGTACGTTCCTGTGACTATATGATTTAGTACGAAGTCTCGAGCGCTCCGTTGATTGCCCCGCAACGTCGCGAGTTGTTGCTCGGATAAGGCTGCAAAGAAATGTTCGAATCAACGAAAACCGTTGAAAACCAATCGAGAAGAAATACGTACAGTGCATAGCTGTCTCAGAGGGAGCGAACATCGTGAAATGTTGCAAACTCCTCAGACTCTCTTCTAGTCCAGCTGCCTTAATTATCGCTAGAAATGTGAACAATCCTTCCTCCTTCGCCAAATCCAAAATCGTCTTCGCTGCGAGTACCAAACAGGATATGAGCCGTTTATTTTGAAAGTGGCATAAGTCACTTTTCTTTTTTTTTGTAATTAGTGTTACCATTAACTCGATTTTTTTGAAAAAGTGACTTATGCTACTTTCAAAATAAACGGCTCATATATCGAGAAACATTCTCATAAATATATACAGTAATGTCTCCCTTACTGACGCTCAGATTCTGCAGAAAAATGGACAATTTGGGAAGAGGAGACACGATTATTCAACCCTTGCGCTTCATTGTTATAGCTCTTGACAATCTATAACTATAAAAACGAGCCGCAAGGCTCGAATAAAAATCGTATCTCCTCTCCCCGAATTGTCCATTTTTCTGTGCAATCTCGGCGTCAATAAGGGAGACATTACTGTAGTTCCAAACTTTGTCGCAATAACTGTGATCTACCTCGATCAGGAAGCAGCACACGATCCAGGATATACAGCAGTCCATTTTGCCCATGATACATTTCGGCCTTCAAATTCGCTTGGTCCACGATAGGCCCGCGCGGGCCGCAGCTCAGAGTCAATTCTTGTTCTCGCAGAATCGTTGTCGCGCGATACTCCGAAATTATGTTCGGCACACACACGGGATGCGCGACGATATGATGCGCGATCAACGCTGCGGAAATTGCATGGCACGTCGAAATCGTGAAACAATTGTTTCGAATATAAATTTCATACCGTTCAACGTGTCAGGATTGGTCATTATGCGATTGAATTGCTGTTCCGGAATCCGTTGGAAGGCTTCGTCCGTAGGCGCAAATATTGTACACGGAACGTCGCTGTATCTGACTCTGTTGCCCAATTCGCTGTCCTCGAGTGCTCTTAAAAATATTCCGAATCTTCCATCTTTCGCAGCTAGATCAACGATGTCCGAATTTTCTGCCAACGCGAGATCCAGCAATCCGTCGATCACGTGCACGATGCCGTTCGTAGCGAATTGATCTTTGCGAACGATTCTATGACAATTTACTGTTTCCATCTGCGCAACGAATGGATTTCACGAACAGTTCGTATCGACGATGTTTAAATTGTGTTAAATCGGATGTTAAATGTTTAAATGGGAAAGACACTCACGCCGTTGGAAAATTTATTGAGCCTCAAAATGTTTCCCTGCAATCTCGACGGAACTAAAAGATTCGCCTGCCAATGATTCGACGGTATCCGTCTGTCTGCTATATGATTCGCGATCAGATTTACGTAGTTATTGCCGTCCAGCAACCACTCCGGCAAAATTCCTTTTATTCTTAAGTACGTCTAAAATATTAGTGACAAGTGTTAACTGATCGAAAGATCGATTCTCCCAGCCCCGTTCTCCGATGTACAGCAATGTCTCCCTAATTGACGCTCGGATTGTATACGAAAAAGGACAATTTTGGAAGAGGAGACACGATTGTTCGAGCCTTGCGACTCGTTTTTTATGGTTACCGATTGTCAACAACTATAAAAACGAGCTGTAAGGCTCGAATAAACGTGTCTCCTCTTCCCAAATTGTCCATTTTTCTGGACAATCCGAGCGTCGATTAAAGAGACGTTACTGTATTTTGGAGTAATTAAGCTTCTATTCGGTAGCAAACTAACGTCGAATGCTTCCTCGGAGGGAACGAAGATCGTGACGGAAGGACCGTCTCGTAATTTTTCTGCCAGATTCGATGTCTCGATCAATCTTGCGAATTTCGTCGAGCCCACGCGTTTCGCAGTCTCGATTACGTCGAGCAATGGTTTCACTGGAAGTGCGATGATAACGTGGTTAAAAGAACGTACGCGTGAACGGTGTGTAAAAGCGTACAACGTCGGATTTAGGATTAATTCCGGTACCTCCTGTGCATCCAGGATGGCCCGCGACTCTGTAATATCCTGCGCAGCACTCGTATCTAACGGATCTGCAGAGCGAAAGATTTAAATAAGATATTTTAAACAGCACGGTAAGCACTAAGCGAAATTAGACTTACGTCGGCTTGCCACAAATTTGTCGAGGATTCCACTCTTTGCTTTCGGTGTAATAGGTGTAATTTATGTCGTCGTTCGCCTCTACGGCGCATATGTTGGATCTACGTCCACAAAAATTACTTGCTACTCGAATATCGTATTCATTCGCGAAATTTTATGAACGCAATGGTTCTATAATTATTCATTGACGTGACTTAAAGCCGAATGGTTTTCACAATTACATTAAATCTCGAACGTTATCGATAAATAAAATTCTTTTGAATAATCTTCGCGAGGCACTCTTGTGAACACCATGTAGTATTGAATGTAACATGAAATATAATATTATTAAAATACAGTGAAATAAAGAATAAAGATTTAATTCTCACCCTTGTCTTTGCGTGTTATTAATATTCCACCGCGGAACTCTTCGAACCGCGCGTATCGCGGCGCACATCACCGATAACGTTAATATTTTTATGAAAATTTTGCGAGACATGATTTAGCCGCGAAAATACACTTGTTTCGTTAAATGAACGATTTTTACGTGTCGTTCCGAACCGCGACGATTTATATCTTATAGGATGTTCTCCCACCCACCAGTCTTGCGTTTACGCGGCTGCTGAAACTCGTCTCGATGTTATCTTTCTGATTTTTCGCGGAGCATTTAATTGATGCATTTGACATCTGCTTACAATCGTAATCTGTGATGAATCGAAACACAGATTCGACTGTCATGGAAGCAGTTAAGCACGACCAGCGTATATCGTACGGACGTTTATCCGTCCATCCGAGATGTACAGTAATGTCTCTCTAATTGACGCCCAGATTGAATACAAAAATGGACAATTTGGAGAGAGGAGATACGATTATTCGAGTCTTGCAGCTCGTTCTTATAATTGTTGACAAATTGGTAAGTATAAAAACGAGTCGCAAGGCTCGAATAATCGTATCTCCTCTTTCCAAATTGTCCATTTCTGTGGACAATCTGAGCGTTAATTAGAGAGACATTACTGTAGCTGATACAATGTTACCGAAAAACAATTTTAGTATTATCATAAATATCTATATTCCGTGTTGTCTGGCTATTGAAAAAATGCGCAACATTCACTCATTATCGCTCGCTCGAATAATTTATTTTAGCATCGATGCTTACTAACGCATGCGCTAATGCATCCCGAATTAATTAGTTGCCATCGCATACGCGATGTCTCCCTAACTGACGCTAAGATTGTCCACAGAAATGGACAATTTGAGAAGAGGGAATACTTGCAGCTCGTTTTTTATGATTGTTGAAAATCGGTAACTGTAAAAACGACTCGCAAGGCTCGAATAATTGCATCTTCTCTTCTGTGGACAATCTGAGCGTCAATTAGAGAGACATTACTGTATTAAACATTCGAATGTTCGAAAGGTGTATAAAATCAAAATCGGTGGCCTTGACATATACACACGTGCACCCCTTGCTTTTTTACATTCCGAAATCAATGAAATCGTAACGAGCATCCCGCCCAGATAAGAATCAGCGTATTCTCGCGTTACACGTCTGCGCTATCTACTGTGAACCCGATATTACTCTACATGTAGTCACCACTCATAGCCATCATTACTAGAGGAATTAGGTTACCTCCTAACGGATATACAAAGGGGCCCTACAAATTGACCAGTTTCCTACATGCTTTCAAAATAACCCGCAACGGAGCGTTCCAATTGCGATCTGTATTTTTGACGAACACGCTGAAAGTAAAAGCTCGGCCAGCTCGTAACACATTGACGATGGATTTACCAACAGATCTCAAGGCGAGCGTACGCGCATGGTCTATTATGCAGTGTGTAATTTGATCAGCAGAAATTTACGATTCACAGAAGATCCTCCCATGATCCTCCGCGTTGCTTCTACGAATTCAAATGTTGGCCAAGGCTATGGAAATGGTATAACCATTTCTCACAAACCAGTCTTAGGATCATCGCCGAACTTTCTCGCGTGCGACGATAAATCATTCTACAGACAATGATGTCGGCTTTAAAAAAAGCAAGTCTTTGGAATTTAACCGAGTGTATGCAACAACTGTGCACCGATTAAGATTGCGAGAAGACTTTTCTTTCTGCTTCGGAGCTACTGTGCATCGACTTATTAAGTTATCAAATTATTAATACTAGATTTACCGAGCACAAAATACAGCTGTTTTATATTAGTTTGCAAAAGTAACGATAAGACATTTATTCTGATTTTTAACAGGTGTTATTGTAACGTTTAAGTAACATATAAATTGACTAAATAACTCGCGTAAATATACGATACGAATAATCATGAATGAAAGAATTAGCGACCCGCCATTTTGACGGGTTCCGTAAATCTAGTGTTAATAAGCATCAACTTATTAAATTCGTAACACATAACTGTAATTCAGTGGTGAAAAACGGACCGACGCAGTCTTCTTTTTGGTAAATATTGCAGTAAATTGTAATAATACCCTAATTGGCACTCAGATGGTGCACAATAATGGACAATTTGGTAAGAGGAGTCTTGCGAATTCGAGCACATAGGAAGAAAAATATTAAATTAAATTATGAATTCTAAATGAAAGTCGCACCCGGAAGACGTTAATCGGAATACCAAATACAGTAAATTCTCCCTAATTGAGTAGATACGATTATTCGAGCCTTGCGATTCATTTTTATAGTTACCGATTATCAACAACTATAAAATCGAGCCTTGCGTCTCGAATAAAAATCGTACCTCCTCTTCCCAACTTCTCCATTTTTGTGCGCAATCCGAGCGCGAATTTAAGGAGAGATCACTGCACCTAGAATCGGTTCTACAAACGAGAGCGTCGGCCAACCGATTAAACAATTGCCGCGGCAACCGTATAAGAGCTAATCCACAAATAGAGAGACAATCGCGGGCATGTGTTGCTGGAATCAACGTTCCCCGATCCGCGGATAGAACGGTAAATAAACACGGAGCGCTGCGACATACTTCGATCGTTTGAAAAAAGGGGTACGCGTTAGGGATGAACCGTTTCCGAATCCATTTAGAGCAATTTAACCGATGCCGTGGATCCAATCGACACGGGTCTATTTCTACGCGAAACAGACTCGCGCGGTACATATTTTTCTCCCTTCTGCTTATTCAGTGCCGTGCGACCCGTCGCGATGAGTGCCTTCTTCCTGTAACCGGCCGTCTCTATCGCTCCCTGGCCCAGCCTCCCTTTCCTCTTTCGGCGTTCACCCTGTCCCCCTTCCCGCGCTCTAATCAGCTTCCTGGATGGGGCACATTATCTACGTGACGGCGGATCGTAACTACGCGATACCTAGCCAAGTCCCGGGGTTTCGATCATACGGTAGTCACTCGGCTGTCCATCGCGCGTAAAGGACCCGCCAAGATCCGCGATTACGGATGTAGAGAGCTGAGCTCGTTACACCGATTCCGCGGTACCAGTGCTGTGTGATCTTGGAACGGTGCGTCGTCGCTTCCTACGGACTCAGGTGTGACCTTCTAGGATCCGTTCTTCCAGATGTTCGCGACAGAGTTGCTCGGCATAGTGTTTATATCAACTAACAGAGAACGTTTTCTAGTACGAACGTTACCTCGACGCTAGAACTACAGGGTGTCCCAAAAATGTCTCGCAATCCGAAAGTGGCGGGTTCCTCGGGTCGTTTGAAGCAACTTTTTCCTTTACAAAAATGTTCTCCGAGGCACCGTTAACGAGTTATCGACGAAAAACAGTGACCAATGAGAGGCGAGCTCGGCCGAGCCAATGAGCGGAACTGGGTTTTGCGCGCTGGTTGGCTGGCCCGCCTCGCGTCATCCGTAGTCGATTCTTATTGGTCGCTGTTTTTCGTTAATAACTCGTTAACGGTGCCTCGGAGAACATTTTTATAAAGGAAGAAGTTGCTTCAAATGATCCGAAGAACTCGCCATTTCCGGATTGCGGTAGCTTAGGGATTTCTAGATGTTTGCGACAGAGCCTCCCGGCCACGCTCTCGGCATAGTGTTTATACTAATAGAGAACGTTTTCTAGTACGAACTAGATCACCGGCTGTAGCTTAGGATACCGGGGACAGTAGAAGAGCCTGGCGCCTCGTATTCCAAGGTGATAATCGAATTTTCGTTTGTACCAC
Source organism: Megalopta genalis (assembly GCF_051020955.1). NCBI lineage: Eukaryota > Metazoa > Arthropoda > Insecta > Hymenoptera > Halictidae > Megalopta > Megalopta genalis. The sequence continues at coordinate 2,530,162 of NW_027476093.1, forward strand.
GCAGATGCCGCGGCGGTTGAGGACCGCGGGATGATAGAAAACGCGTTCGCGATCTTCCTCGTGCCCAGAGGAAGACTCTTCGAGGATTCTTAAAGCGACGTGTTACCGTAAAATCAACCGCGATGTCGTTGTCGCAACGTATCTCCGGGGCTGTCGCAGTCCTCAGGGGTACCTCGGAGGTCAAGGAAAGCCACACGTGAGACTCGCGGACCTTCGATCGTTAGTTAGCCCTCGCGTGTCTATCTTTTCAGTAACCGGGGGAACAATTTGCAGGTCGTGCGTCGACGAGATCGAGAAGATACCGACCGAGGAGGAGGGCAAAGCGCGTCACGAGGTGACGCCGCTCGACAGATTGCAAAGTGTCGGTAGCAGCTTTATTTATTACTCTCTAAATGTCCCTTCCGACCGATCGTATCCGGTATAGGTACGCATTGTACGCGCGCGCTTTCACTGCAGGTAGTGGATTGGATACAGGAGAACACGCTGCTCGTCTTCACGGTGATCGGAGTCTTCCTGGGTCTGATTCTGGGATTCCTTGGACGGCTAGCTAATCTATCGCCGCCGTCTATAGCTCTGGTCAGTTTCCCCGGAGAGCTTCTCATGCGAGCGTTGAAGATGTTCATATTGCCGTTGATCGTTTCTTCGCTCGTCTCCGGTGAGATTATGCAACACGCCATTTCGAGGCGTCGTTCGATCTGTACGCGGCGAAACGTTTCCCTAAAAAAAAATGTCGCAACGTTCGCCAGGAATGGCGCAGCTGGACGCTAAAAGTTCCGGTCGGATGGGCTTCAGGGCTTTGACCTATTACACGGTGACCACGATCCTCGCGGCGGTGATCGGTATCTTAATGGTGCTGATGATCCATCCCGGCGATCCGAGCATCAAGTCGACGATAACCGCGCCGAGGCCGGACGACACGAAAGTCTCCACTCTGGACGCTATTTTGGACATAATTAGGTAGAGGAGAGGCGCGCGCGGAGCGAGACGACCGCCGATCGCCCAGTAACGAGTATCATATTTTAGAAACATGGTGCCGGATAACTTGATGCAGGCGTGCTTCCAGCAAGCGCAGACCACTTACGTGAAGAAGAAAGTGGTGGTCATAGGGAGCGGGAATCAGAGCGATTACGTCCTAGAGCCGACGTTAGTCTATAAAGATGGCACGAACGTGATGGGCATGATAGTGTTCTGCATCACGTTCGGCCTTGTCGCCGGGCAGATCGGTCCGCGCGGGAAGCTGATGGTCGACTTCTTCGTGGTGTTGAACGAAATAATCATGAAGCTTGTCAGTATCGTTGTGATGTGGTAAGCGATCGAGTCCCGCAACTTCATTTCACGCTTCGCGATCTTTCACGCCCAAAAATGATTAGACGGAGCAACGTCGGCTCTAGTCTTAATGTCACGCAGGTACGCCCCGTTCGGCATCATGTGTCTGATAGCCGGGAAAATAATGTCGATCACTAATTTGGCGGCGACTGCACAGATGTTGGCACTTTACATGATCACGGTGATCCTCGGCCTGCTGATCCACGCTGTGATCACTCTGCCGGCGATATTTTGGTTCTTAACGCGTAAAAATCCGGCCGTGTTCTTCAAGGGTATGTTGCAGGCTTGGATCACGGCATTGGGCACGGCGTCCAGGTAAAATCGATTCGTCGAGTCCCCGCCCCTTGTCCCGGTCGGAGAGCTTTGTAATCGCCATCTGTTCGACGATTTTAGCGCGGCCACTTTGCCGATAACCTTCCGCTGCCTCGAAGAGAACAACAAAATCGACCCGCGCGTCACCCGGTTCGTGGTCGCGGTCGGCGCCACGGTGAACATGGACGGCACCGCGCTTTACGAGGCCGTGGCTGCGATCTTTATCGCTCAAATGAATGGAATTTCGTTAGGAATAGGGGAAGTTATTACCGTAAGGTGCGTAGGATCCCATGAAACCGTGTACATAATCGTTTCGGTTGCATTATTCGGTCTTATTTGCGCTTGATTTTGCAGTCTTACAGCTACCCTGGCGAGTATAGGGGCGGCGAGCATACCCAGCGCTGCCTTGATAACTATGTTAATTGTGCTCACTGCTCTCGGCCTACCCACCAGCGACATTTCTTTGCTGTTCGCCGTCGATTGGCTATTGTGAGTTTCTTCTTTTCTTCGTTCGATGCTTCGAACGGATTTTAATCGTTGCTTTATCTCTCGAAGGGATCGCATCAGGACCTCCATAAACGTTCTGGGCGACGCCTACGGTGCTGGAATAGTGTATCACTTGAGCAAAGACGAGCTGGAGAAAATGGATCAAGAGCGTAAATTGGAAGGCCTTGAAACGGGAACGCCTCTCGAGGACATCTCGGGGAGCTGCCGGCACGTGAGCGCACAAACTCCCGACGACACTTCCGAAACCAAGATCTGATGAATTCCGTACGCTGATCTTGTCTCGCGGAGATTATTTCCCAACTTCACAAGCGGCGGCGTAATAAAGGAAAACGATGCTCGTCCATCCCCCGCGTTGTTCTAGATGAAATTGTTGCAACGGCGAGGAAATTGGTAGAGATAAAGAGTATGTTTCACTGCCGATCACATCTTGAAACATGAAGACCGTTGTAACTTAACTAATAGCACCGTTAAAAAAACAAACAAATCATTGTTAACGATTCAATAATAATATTGTAATGGTCGGATATGCGGAACGCGATAAAAAATGTGAGCATGCCAAGTACAAAGCGATATTGTTACCTATTGTTGACAGCCTGTTCACTATAATATATAAACGATACGTATCGTTTTTTTTGTTTTTTTTTTCATTAAGAGTTAATCGAAACTTCTATTGTGTAGACAGTTGAACGCAGGTTCGTATGTTTTTGATTCGTTACACGACGAGCACGACAACGTTTTGCTCGTACGATTAGTTCGAAGGAAAAGCAAGTGAAACATTTTGTTACAATAATACTTCAAGCATTTTAAATGTGTTCACTCACTTGTTACACATTACATAATGTTCATGTGGACAAAAAAATGGTTGGATTTTATAGTGTTTGTTTACAATGTTTGTGTACCGTATCTTGTTATTTATTGTATGCATAGTACGTGATCAGTAAAATAAATAGACGTATTGAAACGAATGTTCATATTTCTTTCCTTGTTATCGAAGATTCGGGTAAACTTAAGCGAAGAGTGGGCGAAGATAACAGCCACAGGAGGTTGACAGAGAAACGTGCAGAAAGTGAAAAGACGTTGTATCGATTAAACAATTTTAAAGTTTATTTTTACTTGTACACGCGTAACTTGTAACGATTTGGTGTTCACAGTTCGAATAGGATGTAATAATGAACAAGATTGGACAGATGGAACGGTGGAACAGATATATTTTTGAAAGAGAATTTATCCTATGTACACACATATACAACGCATCACGCTGTGCTCTCTCTCGACAGTGTCATTACTCTGGCTAGTAATTCGCGAATTGCTTGTGATATATTTAATTTATTAACGACGCACCTATTTAGTTAAAAAATATAAATTCTTAAAACTAAGCGTCCTTTGGATCAGTAGACGTGTACCATACCATATAAAAATCTGATTATAGATTGAGGAAAGTACACGAACGAATGTGCGCGAAGAAAGTACGCAAGAGTTTGAATATTTTGAAAGGATACGTCCAAAATAACACGTATGTCTGTTGCGATACGTTCTGTTAAGAAAAATATGTGTTTTAAAAGGTATAACATCGAGCACCTATTCGACGACGATCTAAAGGATACAAATAGTCCTCCAAAAAATCCACTGGTTAAAAGATTTCGTCTGCTTATAAAATATTTCTTCCATTGACCCCCAGCTTTTAGCAATAACATTGCCTATAAAATATATTACGGTGCTGTAAGAGCTCCTATATTATTTTTATCGAATTATCTTACCCATAATCCAAATACTGCAAAAATGTAGAATCCAAAACCGTATAAACCTGTTAAACCTAATAAACCAGCTGTACCGCCTGATAAAGCTGCCATAGATATCCTACAATATTCTACAACAGCAGCATTATTTACAACAGCTGCTTCGCTGTAAGCAACAATTTCTGCAAGAATATTAAATTACATGACTAGGAGAATGAATGCCATGTGGGAAACTGAGCAACATTTAACAAAATGCCCAACGAATAATGTTTCTCATTAGAAAATAAAACGGTTTTCCAAGAGTTACATATATGTTTATTATTTTCAGATAATAAAATTGCTGTAATCGAATTACTTGCTGTTAAACAAAAACATAACCTATTACGGACACGAAAAGCACATCATAAGTCAAAGATTCGAGGGTAAAAGAAGCAACGATCCAATTTGTATTTTAATCACTTACCTCCTTTCTCTTGCTTTGTTTTGATTTTCCCCAACATTATTGTATTTTCGACAGTGTAAATGCACAATTTATATAATTTAACCTAACAAAACATTCGTTGACGATTAAGTATGTACAGCAACTGGGTTTTGTCGGCTGCTTGTGTCAGAACGTCAGAAGCACGATGCACAATGTAGGCGTGATTATATACATGTACAAAACCTTGTGATTTCGTGTGGTCGTTCCATTAAAGTATCGTCAGATGGCGCACGAGTACGGTATCCGTATCATGGCGGTTCTGTGGATTGGTTGAAATACGGTTAGCTATGTGTACGGTGGCGCTCCGAGGGAAGTGGCGGTTGAAAGGAGAAGCTGACACGTGATCGTAGCCATCTCAGCAGCAGCTTTTCTACAGGATTAAAGACTACGATCTAATAGTGTAAGATATATTTTGCTGAATTTTCGTAACCCCATAAGATATTTTCTCTTGCATGACAAGTTTTGATCCTTGCAAAAAGTTTGCGTGCAAACTACAACAGTGTTTGAAAGGTTTGTCATTTGATTTCACTAGACGTAGCTACACATATCGGAATTGAGGTTAGGCCAGACCTTTACCACAAAACATATTTAATTTCAGACAACGTTTATCAACCATCACGCTGTGACGAAGTTATAGAAGAAATAAGGCAATGTTGCATTAAACATAAAAGTCATTCGATCGTTTGCGAAGGAATTGATACAGCTAAACCTTACGAGCATAACACTGTGGATTATGTAAGTACAATGAAATCGTATATTTCAGAAATTGTTATTGGAATTTATTGTGTGTAATATTTATTAATTTATTGCAATTATTCTGCAGAGAAAAGCTCAAAAGTAAATCATGGATTTATTATTTAAAAGGCGGGTGAACAAACGTACAGCTTTGTATTATATATGCCTTTTACCTATAGCTCATATATTATACACAGCAGTGACGATTCCACCCAAGCCCAAGAAGCAACATTAAAATAACAGTGATTATGATTTAATAGCTATGTCGCAGAAAGAAATGTATTGATTGTAGTAAAAATATAGGTAGTAGTATGTAAGATCTGTTACGATGTATTAATCCTATAAAAATGGAAGCAGCGAAAAAAGCGCAGGAACGATTAAGGAAATTTCCAGTTCTTGTTGCCGAGTGTCACGAAGCCGGTGCTAAATACGCAGCATGCGTATTGACAAAACCTGATTTGAAGAAAAACGATTGCGAAAGCGAATTTAATGCATTTAAGGCGTGCTTGATGAAAGCGGCAACAAGAAATGGTACGAGGCTATGAAAATTAGAACCAGCAATCTTTAGCTTCTAATTAGTAATTTGCATTCTCCGAGAAGCCTAGCTTGCACTTAAAAAATGGATGCACCATTATTTAGGAAACATTGTTTAATAGCTTTCGTGCTTAGAGCAACTTTGGTAGTTTATACGAACTTTCACGATAAAACTTTCAATGTCCCGTACACTGATATCGATTACAAAGTGTTCACCGATGCCGCAAGACACATCGCAGTAGGGAGATCTCCGTTCGAGCGCGACACTTATCGTTATACACCGTTGCTAGCCCTCCTTTTGACGCCAAATATTTTTCTGCACGAGAATTTCGGCAAAATTTTATTCTCTTTCGTTGATATATTGATAGCAGTTTTGATCAAAAGAATTCTGTCGTCTCAAAACTGTAACGAGAAAACGAAACACAGGTGCTCTCTGGTATGGTTGTACAATCCTTTTACAATTATTATTTCAACTCGAGGAAACGCGGATTCTGTGGCTGTTCTCTTAGTTTTGTCGACCTTGGATTTATTCCTTCGAGATAAATACGCGTTAGCAGGCTTGGTGCACGGTTTATCGATTCATTTCAGACTATATCCTATCGTATTTAGTTTACCAATGTATTTATCACTTAATAAGAACGTTCTAGCGCCGACGAAAGATCAATGGAAATTGGTGTCGGGTTGCGTATCTTCCCTGATTCTTTTAACCGTCGTAAATTATTATTTCTACGGATACAAATTTCTTTACGAGAGCTTCCTTTACCACGTGATCCGTAAAGACGCGAGGCACAATTTCTCCGTTTACTTTTACATGCTGTATTTGTCCGCGACCCATTCACCGAGCACAATTCAAAAAATGTTTACCTTCTTACCACAATTTATATTGTTACTCACCCTGTCGTATAAATATTCAAGAAAGTCCGAAATACCGTTTGCAATGTTCACGCAAGCCATGGTAATGGTGACGTACAATCCAGTGATGACATCGCAATACTTCTTCTGGTTTTTATCACTGCTACCTGTGTGTCTCCCAAGATTTCGAATAAGTGTGAAAAGATCTCTATGCTTATGTTTCGTCTGGCTCTCGAGTCAAGGTCTTTGGTTACTAGCCGCTTACTTGTTAGAGTTTCGAGGGTTGAATACTTTTACGTTTATTTGGCTTTCTGGTTTATTATTTTTCTTCGTAAACGTTAAGGTTTTAAACGACGTTATACTATATTATGAACATTAGGGAATATATATTATATTATAATAATATTATATAATATTATTATTATAATATTATGAGAGAACATTAGAGAAATACTTGCACAACGTATTCTTAAACCGAGTTCATTGTCACGTATATATATATGTATGTAAATAAACGATAATAGAAATATACATAAAAACCTCGTCAATTTTAATAATTAATCAACGTTCCGATATCCCGCCGATGATTTCTCGACGCAAGGACAACGTTAAAAGCAATCAAGGGAGATGTTTTAATGGTTCTTAATTTTATTCTTGCAGGAATACAAAATACTTATTTACAGATGGTTTCGTAAAGTAATAGTGGTAGATTCTTAAAAGGAATGTAGATATAGTAATAATAATACAATAATAGTAAATCTTAATGTAGTAATCTATATCAATTGTGAGCAAGAGCATCCTTTGGATCATCTTCAGAAATATTTCTCGTCGTTTACTTCTAAGCTGCTAATGTTTGATGATATTAATTATTACTGGGACATTCCTTGTCAAAAGTATACGAGAATGCTTCTCACAATTTCTGACGACACCACTCGAACGTATAGTAACTTTATGTAACGAGAGTATAAAAAAATACGATATATCAATATATCATTTTGTCGCGCGGCTCGAATATCGAGCCCGACACGTACACAAAAGAAACGGGGTTCGTCGTTGAAACATCCGGCATGATCCACGGTGTGATCGCGTTGCGAACATCCCCCGACAAACAAAGAGAGAAAAAAGATACGGAAATCAACGACGTGACATGAAATGGCCCAATCGGTATATATAGATCGATGAAAGAAGAAAGGGGGGGAGGTAACGAGAAACGTAAATACATAGTTCGTACAACTATAGATCACCACGGCAGACGATGCAACATATAAAAATAGCATTATTTTCTTTCATTGCTTTTGTTACAGTTTTTTATTGAACTGTGAGCTATGTGAAATAATCTATTTTATATCCCTCGAGGCGAGGATACAATCGATTCTTAACCCGAACCCGGCGACATCCAGTTGAGGCAAAATCACCGATGATAAATAGGTAAAACGGAAGAAGCGACACTTGGACTCTGGGGCCCTGCTGCAGCGGCTAATTAGTTCTCGAACCGAGGCATCGTTTCGGTAGCCTGCAGGCACCGAGAACACGTGACTCGGATTAAGTTCGTATTTACGAGAGAAATCATCGATCGTCGTCGCGCCGAGATCGTTCGAAAATTAATGATCACCGGGATGGAAGGAAAGCAGCGTCTCCGAGAGGAAAAGGAAAACGAAGGGCGGCCCAGGAATTCGAAACCGAAACAATTTCTCGCAATCTCAACGATCTGTTTGCATGAAATGCAAATTCTTCTTGTCACGGTTGCGACCATCCTCGATATCGATGCTAATAGCGAAACGAATGTTATCGTTAACGTTATCGCGAAACCAATGTTCGATTATGCGCAAGCAAAAACCCTGATCGATCGCTCGTTTCGGTTCCGATATCGGCCGCGGTTCTCCGAGGAATATTCAGTAATGTCTCCCTTACTGACGCTCGGATTGTTCACTAAAATGGACAATTTGGGAAGAGCAGATACGATTGTTCGAGCCTCGCGGCTCGTTTTTATAATCGTGGACAATTTATAACTATAAAAGTAAACCGCAAGGCTCGAATAATCGTATCTCTCCTCTTCCCAAATTGTCCATTTTAGTGGACAATCTGAGCGTCGGTATGGGAGACATTACGTATCTTGGCGTTCGTGCGACAGGCGAAAAGCTCTTCGTCTCGAATTATCCCGGAGGATCCCGAGCGAAAGAAGAAAAGAAAAAGAAAAGCGCTCCGGGATGTCTCGTGCACGGAAAGCAGGTTTCGGCGAGCAGACGCGGCTGCTCGAGTGGATTTCGCGGGGGCTAAAAAAGCGGCCCACGACGATGCTCGTGCGTGGAACGCTTTGAAACGGCGGATGTGGCCCTCGCGGAGCGACCCGATTTTGCACGGCGCGATATTTCTGAAAACGACGCAACGTTACGGGGCGCATCCGAACCGCTTGTTCCTTCGGTTCTTTCACGGTGCGTCGAAAGGCTTTTGTTTCCGGTAGAGTTGCTTTTGAAAATGGTTGTAACAAAACAGCGACACTAAGGGGTCCCACGAGGAGAACAGGACTGAGAGATTGATTTTGCAATTGTGTGACGGAAAACGAGAGGTCGTGAAGCCGGGAGGACGTCTCGCAGCCAGGATTGTTCGACGCGTGAATCATGGTGTTTGTTCAGCGATTGAACGGCGGACAAATGTGATAGAACGTGACTGGGAGGACGTGTGAGACTACGGGAGGTATTATATGGCAAAGTTTTAATAAAATATGTTAACAGCGGTGATACACATTACACTGTACGAGAAATATAAAATAAACGGCACTCTAGAGCTGCTTAATAATTAACACGTAAACCAAATCGACTATAAATAATAATAATAATAAAAATAATCACGACGATCATCGTCGGCGTTACGACGATGTCCGACGAACGGTTAAGTCGAGCAAAAGAAATGTACACCTTAAGTATATAAAAAGATCTATCGCGTTCGATTACGCGAACGCACAGAAACTTATCTAAAAAAACTAAGGAAGAAAAAAAAAGAACGTATGCTCCTCGGTACACGTGATTATGCGCGGGCGACAGCATCCGCGTTTACGAATAATACGAATAATTAAAACGTAAGGAAACGATAAAGAGTAATTAAAGCACTGGGGCGCAACGCACGGATAAATGCATCGACTTACACGGCATAAACTCAATTAATATACATAACATTAAAATAAACATTTCTTTGGTCTCGTCGTTGCCTTCCTTTTTTCCTGGTCGTCACCGGTGCGAGTAAGAAAGAAAAGGAACGCTTCTCGTCTCGAGAAATCTAGTCCTCTGCGGGGGTGAAGGGTTCGCAAAACAAAACAAAATTCCACGGAGAGGAGGTAGGGGGGGCATTGGTCGGCGGGGTTGATGGGGGGTTGAAAGCGAAAGGGCAAATCCGTATCTCGTAGAAGCGGCGACGAAATCGTCGCGTTTCGTCTGTCGACTGCCGGAAACGTTGCAAAAATTGAAAAAAAAAACAAAAACGAATCGACAGATCATTGTATTTCTCCCTTTAACGTTTCCCTTTTGTACTTCACATTCTTGCGGCATTTCGATCGAAAGAATTCGCGACCGTTCGCAAACGCGCGCGCGTTTCTCTGCTCGACGAGAGTTTTGTTTCGTTTCGGTTTCTTCGACCAAGCCGTACAGTCGCGAACCTCTTCGATTACATCGCTCATAGGTTCTCGTGGCAAAAATGAAACTTTCTCCATTCGCGTTCACGGAGTATTTATCACGCGGCTGCAACGCGATCGAAACCCCGAGTAGCTCGGAGGCGTCGAAGGGAATGAGAAACGCGATTAGTCGACGGCTACGCTCGGAATAAGAAGGGGGGGGGAAGGGGTTGTTGGCACACTGTCGTTATCGAAGGGTAAATTTTCTGCCGCGTTCGTTCCTCGAAAGAATTTCTCTTTCTCTCACTCTCTCACGCATACACTCACGCTCGCTTATTTTCTCTCACTTCCTCTCTCTCTCTCTCTCTCTCTTCTTTTCTAAATTTGACTGTCTCGCTAACGGAAGATCTTGTGCGAATGCTGCGCGATCTTCTTTCACGGGCTTCGTTTTCGCGGCCAACCGATCTTTTAACGCTACAGGTACATGCGAGAAATTCGGGATTGAACTTCGGCTAAACCGATACGGAGGCGTGAAACGTGTTTCAGTTGTTCCTTGGAAGTCGACTATCATCGGACTGTTTGACCTGTTTGACCTGTTTAATACAGCCGCGTCCCCGAACCCCGACGCTCGTGCGATCGCAATCCAAAAAGAGTGAATTAAGCTTCGATTAATCTGTTCCGATACATTCGGGCTCGCGATTCGCAAACGAGGGAATAGAAGAGTCGAAGACGAACGACCTCCCTTTTTCTAATTAATTAATCAATGAGCTAGTTTCCCCGTGTGCGAATCGTGTCGGGGATTCTATTTTGTCGCGTCGAGCGACAAAGTTCGCAGCCGATTTTTCCGTATCGCGTCCGCGGCGATTCAATCTCCTCTTGGGCAGCGCGCGAGAACGATCGCACGGAAAAAACATCCCGGAAACAGCGACTGTTCTTCCTCCTCGTTGCCTTTCGTACGGAAATCTCAAGTAGTGTCTAGCTAAACGTTCGTTAGGCTATCGTACAAAGTAATGTACACTAAAAAGGGTGACTCGCTCGTTCGTAGTTCAAATCTCTAGAGTGAAATATATACATACACGGTGTTCCATCGGCCCTGATTCGCCTTTCGACCACCACACACGCGCGGTCCACTTGTGCGCTCGCGAACAATTTTGCCGATCCGGCGAAATCAACGATCCGACGCGACGAGAAACGAGCGTTTCGTTTTCGATCCGCAGCGATCGACCGGTTCGAGGGGAACTCGTATCGGAATAGTTTCGGTGGTGCTAGTGAAATCGACCGCGTAGAAAAAGGGGGAGGGGGGAGGTGAGTGGGCCACGTGCGAACGGATCGGTAAAAAGTAGTTATCAAACGGGAATAGTGTTTCGGCCCGAAGTTCGGCCCGGCTCGCCGCGCGAAGTTTGCCAATTCGCCGCGCGATGCTATCCGGAATGTACTGCCGCCCGTTCGCAACGGAAACTTCTCGCATTGATCGCGTTACGAAAGTTCCTTCTCGTTACATTTCTTCCGGATCGAGTTACCTTTTCATTCGGTTAATTTATTCTTCCTCGGAGCAGATATTCCCCGCGCGGAGCGCTTCCTCGACTTCGCTTGAAATTCCCGTACACGCCCCACCCGAGCAATGTCTCTCTAATTGACGCTCGGATTGTCCAGAAAAATGGGCGATTCAGGGAGGGGAGATACGATTGTTCGATCCTTGCGGTTCGTATTTATAGTCACGAATTGTCGACGACTATAAAAACGAGCTGCGAGGCTCGAATAATCGTATCTCCTCTTCCCAAATTGTCCATTTTTGTGCAGAATCTGAGCGTCAGTAAGGGAGACATTACTGTACATTGCAGTTCGCGCAGTTGTGCATTACGAACGCACAAATGGCTGCAGTTTAATCATCAAATATCGACAAGCACTATGAAAAATGTAAGATGCCGTTCTGTTGAATTGTTATTCAGCATTTTTGGCTCGTAAATACAGTAATGTCTCTCTTATTGACGCTCGGATTGTCCAGAAAAATGGGCGATTCAGAGAGGGGAGATACGATTGTTCGATCCTTGCGGTTCGTATTTATAGACACGAATTGTCGACAGCTATAAAAACGAGCTGCGAGGCTCGAATAATCGTATCTCCTCTTCCCAAATTGTCCATTTTTCTGCATAATCCAAGCGTCAGTAAGGGAGTCATTATTGTACAGTAATGTCTCCCTAACTGACGCCTCAGATTGCCCAAAAAACTGGACAATTATTCGTGCCTCGCAACTCGTTTTTGTAGTTGTTGACAATTCGTGGCTATAAAAATGAACCGCAAGGCTCGAATAATCGTATCTCCTCTTCCCAAATTATCCATTTTAGTGGACAATCCGAGCGTCACTTAGGGAGACATTATTGTACGTTGAATTTTGTCCATCGCGTCCGGGAGTTCTAAGCGAATTTTCCGAGTCGGCTCGCGGTTCCTTGAATTTTCGGATTCGACGGGCCGGTCAACGAAGAGAGCTCGTCTCGCAGGCAGGCCGAGCGCGATAATGAAATTCCATTGTGCGCGGGCTAATTGTACTAATTTTCGCGGAACGATTCGGTCCGGCGAGTGCCGTGACTATGCGCGAAACTAATGTTCCATTAAACGAGCCGTGCGGCGGGCACAAAAAGGCCAGCAGAAATAAAAGAACAAGCAAGATGATGATGAGGGTGGGGGGGGGGGAGATGATGGTAATAACGAGTTAATAACGAGCCCTATTCGCTGCAACGCTATCCCACCGCGGATATCACGAACCTCTCTCGTTATTATCGCGGACGTCCTGTCGTTCGCTCGCTTCTTTCGTCGTTTTCTGCGAGAGTGTTCGTTCGGAGCGAAGTCACGCGACTCTTGTATACATCGGCCAGACGAGCGCGAGCGCGGAACTTCCTGTCCGAATCGTTGGTCGATACCGTGCAATTCCAGTGATCGGTCGATTTCACGGTTGCAGTCTTTGTTTCCGCGTTTGCTTCTCATTGTCTCCGGCGGAGCAGCGAATCGTGGGTTCAATTTAAATGCGGATCGATGCAGTCGCGGCGAGACGTTCGCGACGACGAATCGTTCTCGAAGCTCGGATCGCGGCGCGTTTGTCGAAATTATTGGTCGGGGTCGCTGCTCGAAGAGAAAATAACGGATTAGCAGCGGTACGTTCGGTGGTCGCGGAATCGATCGAAAAAGAAACGCGCGTCCGTCCGTCGAAATTTCGTGGATCCAACCGGAGAAAAGAGGAGACGATCGGCACGAACCAGCGCTCCGCGAAACGGACAATTTAACGATGCTCTCTCGTGTTGCAACGGCGATCGCGGCTCTCGGATCGTCAAAGGTCTCGCGGTTCCGCTCGCTCGAAATTCCGCGAAAGAAGCTTAACATCGAGAAAAATATGGGGGTATATGTATATATATATATATATGCTATACGCGTGTCTCTCTCCTCTTCTATACATCATCGCTCAGTCGAATTAGAAATAGTTTTCGTACTTAGTAACGACGCGAGCTTCGCTTCGAAACGCAGTTCGCGCGACGGCTCGCGACAAAGTATGTATTCGTTTCCTAGAAATTCACTTTGCGTTTCAGTTCGCGAATCGGGTGGGTTCGGGTTTAGTTTAGGAGCGTGTGGGTGGAGGGGCACCGAAGGGGACACTCTCGATCGTTTTTAATAGAGCGCGGCCGCGCGCGCGTTATCCGATTCGCGCAGCGTGATTTACGTGCTTCTCGGCGATAGGATAGAGATTCCTTCTATTTCTTTTTTTTTCTTTTTTCGTTGCTTGTTTCCTTTCGTTTCGCGTTTTACGATCTAAGCCCCCAGCGTCGAAACGTTATTTACACTGGGAACAATGCCGCGGCACGTCCCATTGAAACGCCCGACTATGATTCTTCCAGTTGTTTCCAGGCCATCCCCGCGCCGGGGCACGTCGATTAAATCACTGAACGCAGCCGGTCGTGTCGCGTCCGCGAATAAAAACGACTGAATCGACGGATAAATTTTGCGAAATAGTTTGTAATAGGCCATAATTCCTAGTCGTAAAAGTATGAAATGTATCAACAAATTTGAAAAACTTCCCTCGCTCACCCTGTTAGGCAATATTTTTCCACTTTCTCTCGCTCTCTCTCTCTCTCTCTCTCTCTCTCACTCTCTCACTCACTCTCTCTCTCTCTCTCTCCCTCTCTCTTTCTCTCTTTCATTTCCGTTTTCCAATTCGCGCACTCGCGCAACAACGGAACGTACGATCGTTCGCTAGAGGACTCGTTTAGATTGCCTAAAAATTTCGCGTTTTACAACACAGCGTGACCAAGCCGCGAGTGTCGGGCTTCCTCGGGTCTACGAGACCGATCGCGAACGTTCGCCGCGCGGATAAACTTTCAATGAAAACAACGATCCCGGTAATTGCACGAAATGAAATGATTGCACTATAGAAAAATAAACTATTCGATGATGTACACCGTTATTTATGCTCTTTTATACGCGGACGAGGTTCCTCGAGCAACGCGAGGAACAGCGTCGCGGGAAGAGGATGATTAGCGTTCCGCTCGGTCCCGGAGGACAGCCCGACGCCCGGCTCTCTCTCTCTCTCTCTCTCTCTCTCGTTCCTTTCCTTGACTAAAGGCGAAGAAATCGATATAATTTAATTAATAATTGACAGATAACCAATTAATACGTATAGGATGGCCGCGCGGCAAGAAGGCGTAAATTCCTAAGATTCAAACGACATAAACTTTTCTAATTTTAACATCGCCTCGGGCCATCCAGTACATTGATTGTAATTACTTCCCGCAGTATACTTCGTTAACCTACTATCTTTATAATAGAAATCATGTGTCTGTATGTATAAGATTTCTCTCTTCTCTCTCGTTCCGGCTCATCCTCGTGCCGTAAATTGTTGCGTACGCGCTCCCTCTTCGGGATACAGTATGTCTCCCTTACTGACGCTCGAATTGTCCACGAAAATGGACAACTTGGGAAGTGGAGCCTTGCGAATTCGAGCCTTGCAGCTCGTTCTTATAGTTATTGAGAATCGGTAATTATAAAAAACGAGCTGCAAGGCTCGAACAATCGTATCTCCTCTTCCCAAATTGTCAATTTCAGTGGACAATCTGAGCGTCAGTAAGGGAGACATTACTGTACGACTATAGGCGAGCAACAATACGCCGCCGGCGTACTTGTATGTTTGGTGTACGCGCGCGCGCGCGCGCGCGCGCGCGCGCGCGTGTGTGTGTGTGTGTGTGTGTGTGTGTGTGTGTCTTCTTCCGCTTCTTCGTGAGTCTGTACAGTTCCGTCAAGCAAATTACACATTTACATGTGACGCGTCCGTGCGCGTACGCGCGCCCTTTTGAATTTCAATTCCCGCGTTTAGCGCGCCCGCACGCGCACTCGTCTTCGTTTGCGCGCTTCGAATGAGATTCTTGAAAAAACGCTCCCCTCGCATACGCTCTGTCTCTCGCTCTCTCTCTCTCTCTCTCTCTCTCTTTCTCTCTCTCTCGCAATCGGTCGCACACGCATACAAACTTTCCTCCATTTTAAATAGTTAACAGTAACATCAGCATGAACATTGTACAGAGTGGTAGATGTACAATAAGCCGGATTTCCGGCGGACAGTTCCCGGAGCACCGGAAACGCCGCTCCGTCGACGAGGTTGCGCGACGTCGCGGCCTCGAGAACGAGCGGGCCGAGCAACGCCGAAATCGAACACGCTTACAAGTGTAATAATACTACTCTGCACGATCTCGCTCGGGCCTGACCGCGGGTCCCGCCGTTGCGACGCCGCGAACGAAGGAACTGATCGTCGTTTCTTCGACGACTGGCTGCACTTACGCTCGATCGCGGAATGTGAGAACGGGTCCTCAATAGGAAGGAAGTATCGTAGCGAATACTGATTCTGTTTTTCCGATCTTCGACGACCGGGGCGGACCGGTTTTCCGGCGGGAACTGTCTGCCCGCGGGGGGTGTAGATCCGCGCGTAGAGCCGGATACGCGCGCAAACAGTGTTCCTCCTTTTTGTTTTTCTCATCTTTTGTTCACAGTTACAAAACTAACTAAATCTTACGAGATACGGTGAGCAATAATTCCAGATATGTACAGAAATTATGTTACAGACGTCACAATATAAAGATATCCTCTGGCAATACAAATGTATATTCGTTCTAGCCACGGAACGGCCGTCGGCGACGAGCAGCACGCTGTCGTCCGGTGGCCGTTCTCGCTCGTCGTTGACGCTCTGACACGCTCGCTCGAGTTTCTCCGTCGAGTTTTCTCTCTCCTTCGAGTTCGTTTCCGTCGATCACCGATCTGCCGCGCGAGCAATGCGCCGGTTCATACTCTGCAGCCTTCTCCCTCGGAATCGTTTTTTTTTCTTGTTTTTTTTAATAATTGATAGGCTACCCTGTTTCGTTATCGTAATCAAATGGTATTTGATCCTCGGTGAACGTAATCGCGACCTGAATCAGTGATGTCTTCTCGGTTCTTTTCTTTTCTTTTTCTTTTTCTTCTTTTTTTTTTTACAATCGTCGCACTTGCTTAAATCCGGGACCGTTGCGTCGATCGTCGAGGTTAAATTCGATCGATCGATCCCTCTCTTCATCCGTGAACCACGAACGTCCCGAACGAACAGAAAGAAACGAACCGATTTACAATTCCGAGCAAAATCAGGATAACTTAACAACGAGCGCAATCAAGCGAATACTTTTCGAATATTCTGCCTCCTCCTCGGATAAGTTTCGCCTAAAACTTCCCTCGCTTCGATAGTTCGCTTTTTGTTGTTGTTGTTGTTGTTGCTGTTATTTAGTTGTATAGTTATATAGTATATTTACAGGAAGCCGTTCTACTCGCGAACGAGCTTATTTCAATAGTGTTTTGCTCTCGTAGCGCCACCGAACTGTAGGCCCTATGTTCATATTGACAACAGGTGTATAATATATATTTATATCTATGTATGTATATATACATATACATATACACATACATATTCATATAACGTACACGTACACGTACACGTATACACATACGCATACATATACATATACGTATACGTATATATGTATGTACGAATATATACCTAATCATTTTAGCTATCTATTTTACAAACGTCGGCCCGGCGAACGCGTGGATCGTTTGACAAGCACGCGTTCGCGCCTAATCGAATCGTCAGGCCGCAAAGGAGACACGTGATCGCGGCGGGCCTTGTCGCACGAGTCCCGCGCGATCATCGGCGCTGTCGCGTTTGCTCTCTCCCGCTTTAGTGCGCTTTTATTTTTGCGAATACTGCGCGAGATCTATAACTTCGTATTTTCCTACAAATAAAAAAAGGCAGCGCGACACAGTAACGTCGAAGTAGCAGCCGAGACGTTGCCGGTCCGCGGCCGGGCGACGACGCGACGTCGCCGAAAAACGTTCGACGTCGCCGCGTCCGGGCCGGGCGTCCGTCTCGATATCACATATTCAAAAAAGCGAAATACCCGACGAAGCTTGTTTCGGCCGCGTGTTCGGTATCCCAAGGGAGCACGCGAACAACGCGCACACGCGTTCCTCCCCCGCGAAGTAGACCGCTACTTCGACCAACGACGACTCTCGCAACGAGCTCCGATCTGGTTCGCCTCGATTCGATCCGATCCGATCCGATTCCGCTCGATCGACTCGAGCCGATCCGATCCGATTTCTCGTCCTTCTTCGTTACTTCGAGCGAACCGCTTTAAATGCTTATCGAGATCTAAATTATGCGAATAAAAAGATTGTCGATACCGAGTGGTCTGTCCTCGTTCCGAAGAGCCCCTTCGATCTACGAACCTAATCACCGTCCCTCATCGTTCATCAACGTCCCTCGAACACAGTAGTCGTCTTTCGTCGACGTTCATTTTCCGCTCCGCCCGTCGACTCGAAACTGTCTCGCGTACACCGACCGTATTGCTTCTGTCCTCCGGATGTGTTGTCTCCCCCACTGGTGTCCAGCCACGGTGGCCGACCAGCATCGGGCGAATCAGGAAAATACGGCGTTCCCATGTCACGGAGGAGCCTTCTCTTCCTCTCGCCTTCAGTCTTCTTAAAATGGAACACCGTGCGCCGGAGACGGTCGATCGTTTCGCAAGAACTCGACCGGTGCACCACCGCGCCCGATACGCCTGCTCGTCCGGCTCCGTTCCGCGAAACCAGTCGCAGAGGATACACCCTGAATCTACGAAAGCCGAGCACCGGCTTCTCCATACACGTTCGGCTGCCGGCAGGTGCGTGTGTTCCTCTCGTTTTTGCCGAGGCTCGCCCGAGGCAGCGAGACCCTTATACGCCGCGAAGCGAGCCGGATCGCGGCTGTTCATTGAATAATCGCGGTATCGATTCCTGCGTAACCGGGAACGTGTCGGAATCCCTGTCGGCCGATGCCCGGCCGCTCGTGAATCCTGCTCGGCGTCGTCTCCGGAATACTAAAACCCGTCCCGTAGGTTTTCCTTTTGGTCAACAGTTTCGTGGCGACGTCGAAGCCAGCGAACTCCGCCAGCTCCAGCGACTCCTCCCGTCTGCCGGGGGTCGACCGCGACGCCAGGGGGTGTCTCTCCCAGGGGGCGCGCTCGTGATTACGGTCCCGTCTTGCCGGGATCCGAGCCTCGCTCGAAGGGTGCCAGCGCGCGATCGACGACTCGCGAAGCGGCCGCTCGGCGTCGATCCGATGACGCTCCTCGACCAGCTGCCGATGATCTCGGCTGGCCCTCCTCAGCTGCCGCAGCACCAACTCGATGTACCTGAGCGTCTCCCCGTTCTCGGCGATCCGCTGCGCTCGCCCCCTCGGCCGATACTTTTTATCGTGCTCTATCCCCAGCCTCGACTCTCCCAGCAGTCGTTCGATCTCCGACGCCGTCATGGAAGTTTGCTGATCGACGTCCTCGCTGCTCTCGAACATCTCCTGCCGGCAGTCGTGGTAGCTGCTCGCGTTCGAGGGAAACGTCCCCCGTGGCTTCGATATACTCGAGCTCGAGTACCGAGTCTCTTCGAGGGTTTGCCGGTGTCCAAAGACGGTGTTAATTAGGCCCGAACGTCGACGGTTCTAGTTCGGATAGACCCCCTGGCCTCATACATGCGTCGCTAACGTCCCCACCGCCGAGGTGCGTTTCACCGTCGCGACGCCGCCGTTCGGGCCGCCCGTGATGTAGTGCGCCGACAATGGAGCCTGGAAACCATGGACAATTGCGTGAAACAATGCGATATTAGCCGGCGCGTGATTCGTTTCGAATCGTTCGACGAAGTAGTAGTCTACCGCCGGGGCCTTTTGCTCGAGTAAAATCGTTACAGAACTTGACGTTCCATCGAGACACCGTCGAGCGAAAGCTTCGCGCTCCGGTTAGTCGATTTAGGCGATGTTACGCGTGGGCTAATCCCCTCCGGAACGGATCGCGAAACTTCCCATTATCCTTCCTACTCCTGCTCTCGGTTAAGTATTCCGATCGACGGATAAAGCGATAGCAAAACGAGAAGCCGGTATCGAACGAACTGGCTGATCGGAGCCGATTAGATCAACTCGGGGGCTATTCCCATAGGCGCAGAGATTTATCGGAACTAGTTCAGGTGAGCGTTGGAATGCACCTGGGGATGTCGCAACCGCGTCTCGGAATTTGACACACATTCGCTGTCATTGTACTAACCTGCGGCCCAGCGCCGTTCAAGGTATTCAAGCTATTCATTCTCATTGCTTGCGTGTAGGGTGGTGGTGCTGGCGTCACTCCCGGCACCGCCGTGTGTGGCGCGTGTCTCAGCTGCTCCGCCGCTGACATTCTATTGTTCCCGGGAAAAGAAAAACGATCAGACCCGCGATCGATCGCGACCGGCCAGCACGGCGAATCGATTTGTATCGCGGAATATATGAGCCGTTTATTTTGAAACTGGCATAAGTCACTTTGTTTTTAACACGAGATATTTAAGGGTTTGCGTTTTAACACGTTTCAAAATATGGATGCTAACTTTCGAGAAGATTTACTTGTATTTGTTATCTCAGGATATTGATATTTTCCGCAGTATAAATAATTTCGTATAAACATTAAAATGTCACCACTTTTCATTACGGTAAAGTGACTTATGCCACTTTTAAAATAAACGGCTCATATGGTGTCGCGAACGGAAAGTAGGTAACGTCTCTCTAACCGACGCACGGATTGTGCAGAAAACTAGACAATTTGGGAAGAGGTGATGTTAACTAACGTTGCTGTTTTAATTGTATTTGAAACATATTTTCTGATCTACGATGTTTCTGTTTTATATGATTCTATGATTTATCGCGATTTATGCATATGGAAGCTTATTGGCGAGTACAAAACTTTCAATTTTAACAGTCTTTTAGATATAAACGAGTCTGATACTGTTACGGTTATTTTGAGAAATAGTATAGCAATTTTTAGTGGCGCCTCAGAGTCGTCGCTCGAGTGCAAATGATAAGATTATTCGATCCTTGCGGTTCGTTTTTATAGTTACGAATTGTCAACAATTATAAAAACGAGCCGCAAGGCTCGAACAATCGTATCTTCTCCTCCGAAATTGTCCATTTTTCTGCACAATCTGTGCGTCAATTAGAGAGACATTACTGTATATCGCACGCACAATGGGGGTGAAGTGACGAAGTTCTGTCAAAATCAAAGAACTCTTTATAGAAATGAAATAAGGCAATGATATTCTTTCTTTAAATTAAAGCTGATATGTTGCAGAATAATGGAAAAGGGGAGAGAATGCAGTGTAAATATTTTTTAACCTTGAAAATTTATGTTAACCTTAAATTCTGCATCATTTCTTGTATATTTTGACACGTTGATTTTAAATCCCATCGCAAAATTCATTTGCCACTCTAAGATCTTGAAAAAAATCAGTAATCTGATTACAGTTGCAAAGAGGGTTGTACCTAATTTTGATATCCTCTTTTCAAGCTTAAAACTAGATTCAAATGCACCAATATAATTGGTGTGCCATACGTTTAATCCTTTGCACTCGAAGCCAATGTAACTGTAAATCTAAATTAATTTTTCTGACTTACGGTATTTCCATTTTATACGACAAAGTGCATTTTATGCACACGAAATTTATAGTCTTGCGACTCGTACAACAATTAGACTTTTAACAATGTCTTTACACGTCTAGACTTTTATAATATAAAAGTTACCTTGGAACGTGATGTAATAATTTTAATGGTGCCCCAGAGTCACCGCTCGAGTGCAAAGGGTTAATATTTTCTTTGAATTTTACGATTTTGCATTTAGAACCCCTTTAGCACAGAGAATCATCCAGAACGAACAACATTTTCTACTCGGAAGCTCTAAAGCGTTGTTAGTTCTTTTCAACTATATGGAACGCGATGTAATAATTTTAACGGTGCCCCAGAGTCTCACCGCTCGAGTGCAAAGGGTTAATATTTCCTTCGAATTTTACGATTTTGCATTTAGAATCCTGTTAGCACAGAGAATCATCCAGAACGAACAACATTTTCTATTCGGAAGCTCTAAAGCGTTGTCAGTTCTTTTCAACTATAAAAAATGAAACGTAAGAAATTGAATTTCGGCCGTGAAACATGGAACGCTGGGCGTCGATCGTGGGGGCATGGAATTACGCGCGCACCGATTTGCTCGATTAATATTAAAACTCTTGCGAGGCCCGGCCCGGAGGCAGCGTTATAAATATTCAAGACGGACGATTGATAATTTACAGGGCGCGCGATTAATCCGTAGGAACGATTGTACACGGGGCGCCGGTGAAATCCGTTGATCGATACGCCGTAAATATTGTAACGTTAACGCGCCACATTTTATAATGTGTCGTCGACAGGGGCGGCACCGTTCGCGCGCCCGTTGTTCCAATATTGCTCGTTCCGTCGGACGTGTCCCGGTTCCACGTAACGTCACGTTCCATTGTCTCTCCTTTCGCAGTCGTCCGGTGTCCTTCCTCTCTTCCGCTACGCGGGGAGAGATAGAGAGAGAGAGAGAGGATCGGATGGACGGGCTATAACTCGATCGTCTTCGGTAGAATTCGCGCGCTCCTTTGTGGGATTACCGCGTCAAAACACAATTACAGCTGGTCAAAGGTTCCTCTATTATAGCGTGTCGAACTAGATTGCAGACTCGGTGACAGAGAGGCGCGGCGCTGTTTCATCGGGAGAACCGAGAGCTCCCTGGAAGTTTACCTGAGGTAGGGGTTCCCGTACGTTGCGGAGAAACGAGGGTCGATCGCGGGAGTTGCCTGCGGACTCGAGGTGCCCAGGTTCGCGGAACTCAGGCCGATCTTCTTCGAGGCGAGGATCCCGCCCGACGGTATCCTGCTTAAGGATTCCCGCGACGCACCCACGCCTTGCGTCGTGGGCGGCATGTAGTCGCGGGTGTAGTCTACGTACGGCACGTAACCGTTGTTGTTACTGCCGTCCTGCAACAAGGAAAACCGTGAACGTTAGCGAGAAACGCGACGCCCTTTTTTTTCCCCGAACGGGTGTATCGACTATCATCGTGGCAGTGACCCGCCGGTGCTCCACTTTCGTTAAGACTCTTTTCTTGTTTCTGATACGCAAACTTCCCGCGCCGTTGTCGATGGGACACGAAAACCGGAATATGTAAACGGAAGAGGAATTAATCCCCCCCGGGCATGACACCGGCGTGCGCGCTGCGCAAACTTCCGCGTGTGCTAGATATTAGCACAGCGTACCGATCCGTGAATTTTCCTACGCGACTCGAAATTGTTGTTCGACGCGGACAGAATTCGTAAATCGGAGACGTTCTCGGGATCGAATAAATGGCCGACTCGAAATATACAGGCTGTCCCAAAAATGTCTCGGAAGTGGCGGGTTCCTCGGGTCAATTGAAGCAACTTTTTCCTTTACAAAAATGTTCTCCGAGGCGCCGTTAACGAGTTATTAACGAAAAACGCCGACCAATGAGAGGCGAGCTCGGCTGGCGCGAGGCGACCGAGCCAACGAGCGGAACTGGGCGTCGCGCGCTCGCTGGCTGCGCCGCCTCGCGCTAGCCGAGCTCGCCTCTCATTGGTCGGCGTTTTTCGTTAATAACTCGTTAACGGTGCCTCGGAGAAAATTTTTGTAAAGGAAGAAGTTGCTTCAAATGATCTGAGGAACATTTCCGCGAGGGACACCCTGTAGCAGCTGGGATATCTGCAGTTCTTCTTTCGCAGAAAGGTTCACCGGATTTTCACGTAACACGAAAATCAAAGAAACGACGGTGAAAATGAAATGTTGGCGAACCAGATTAGTCGTACAAAGAGCGAAGTTAATATGAGACGCGAACAAGAGAAACAGATTGTCTGCCTTTTATAATAGGAATTATTAATTATGAGTTGTTTGTAGCCTGCGAATATCTCCGGCGTTTCGCGCACTAGGGCTGGAGATGGCAAAAGGGTTGAAATAAATTCTCGCAGGGCGTTTCCAATTTAGATAGCACGTTTCGCAGCGCGCTCTTGGGACCGACGGCTTTTGTTCGCCGCGATACGGAGGACGTAAAGTAATCCGAATCCGTCAAAGTAGCGAAAAACACGGCGGATAAGTTCACTTACGTTATTCTTCGGCGGGAACGACGGTTCCGTGTAATCGGCGCTGTAACGATAACCCAGCGGATTCGGAACAGGCCCGGCCAGTGCCAATGCGTTCACGCCTCTCGTGCTTCCTTCGCCCTCGCTGTCAAGTGCTGTCACGCTCTCCGCGTTGCTGACACTCGAGCCCGCTCGAATATCCGCTTTGACATCCGAGAGGTTACTGCTTCTGTCACTCTCTCGATATCGATCAGCGTTCGAATCTGTTTCTTCTGTAGAATCACCGAAAAACAAACCAGCCGAGTCAGCGGCGGGTTCGACGACAGGATTTTGTTAATGTCACTTTTACCGACTTTTCCCGGCTATCGAACGCGCTGCTCGGCGGAATCGACGCAACCAAATGCGGTGGATATAACTTTACGTTTCATTTACTGGAAACTTGTTGGATAGACTTGTCCGAGATTTGTCCAAGTACTTTTTAGATTCGATAATGGGTTTTTAAATAATAATCTTGGCGGAAGTTAAATTATTGTAACTTTTCAACTGTGGCACGTTCGCTGCGTTTCAGGAATACAGTAATGTCTCCCTAATTGACGCTCAGATTGTGCACAGAAATGGACAATTTGGAAAGAGGAGATACGATTATTCGAGCCTTGCAGCTCGTTTTTATAGTTCTTGACAATTCGTAACTATAAAAACTAACCGCAGGACTCGAATAAAAATCGTATCTCCTCTTTCGAAATTGTCTATTTTTATGAACAATCTCAGCATCAATTAGAGAGACATTAACTGTAGTTCTCAATAATCTCGGTAATTTATATGCATATTTCATCGGAATCGCTTAACGTTGTTATTAATTACAAGCAATTAAAGATAGCGTTGAGTTTTTACGAGTCTAGAGATTTTAATATCTTTCAGTGTCTGCTGCAGGCTCGGATAAAAAAGAGTTGGAAAAATATCATTTTTCAATTTTTTCATCATGCCATCCAATTGGAATTTTTGAATACAATTTTTCAGGCATTGTCCAGTGAACTAATTTAACCTAGAAGTTGCTTGGTCCAATTAAAAAAATAGTTATCCTATTCTATTCAAATATATAAAATAGTTTTAAACAATGACCGAATATTTTCGTGACCGACCATATGTAAAACGGTAGGATTTGAAAAGGGAAAGCTAGATAGCGGTTCGCGATTCGAAAGGTAACGCAAGTCCCGGTGGCTGTTTTTGCGGACCGATAACCGGCGTTCAATGTTGGTAACGACAACAACGTTCCGAACAATGAACAAGCCGCATGTTGCGCCGACTCCACCCTTTCAGTTGCGGATTAAGCGCAACGTATCGGGCTCGTTTGCATTCAATAACCTATCCTTCATCCGCGGAACATTTTTCCGCATCGTTAGCGATAGATGCCGCCGATAACGGCGCCGTGTGTCGCCTCGGAAGAACGTCGGCGACGGGCGAAAATTACGAAACGGCGAGTCACGAACTCGAAAACAATGGAAAATTGCGGGGCGGCTTGACTAATGGCGGTATAATTCATTCGAACATGATATTCCACTCACGCATATCAGTCTCCTGAGTCTGTGCTGTCCTCGGCCGCGGCTGTTTGATGCGGTCGCGACACTGCAGAATTAGTATAATGATCACGCCAATCAGGATCACGCAGACGACCAATCCGCCGATGATGAGAATCAGTTGCCAATCGACTGGAATCAACGCTAAGCGTCACGTTTGGTTAAAATCTCGAGTATTTAGCTCGGCGAGTTAGGGCGACATTTGTGTTCTTCTCCTCTTTTCGGTGTCTGTGTGTTGTCGTTTCGTGAAAACAGGAAAAAAGGAAAACGAACGGATACGGCCGGACAGGGAGGGGGGAGAATAAAATTCGGTAGCCGCGGCTGCGACCGACTGCTTAACGAGTCCGGCTAAATTTTACAAAGTGTACGCAAAATGTGCGTGGCGCGGCGCGTGTCGCTTAATTGAATCCCGCGAAATTTACGGTGTAACGCACACATCGGCGGAACTTTATAAAACGGTCGCCTGAATTATTTAATATAACGAATACAGATCGTTCGAAGCAATTTGCGCGAATATTCGGAGCCCGGCGACGAATTTTCCGAATAACTTGCGCCGGTTATATGTCCGGTGAATGGATAGGATTGAAAAAGGGACGAATCCGTGTCCGCGAATATGAATAAAAAGCGCGGGGGATATCCTTTTTTCCCCCCCTCGAGAGGCTCGATTTTGCTCTTTCGATTCGCCCGGTTAATGCTTCCGGTCGTTAATTGCTCCATCTACCACCGACCCGCGTCCGCGGCGGCGCGCTTTTTCTTTCCCAAGGATCCGGGAGATAGCGAAGAACTGGTTCAGAAATTCCTTGCGGAAACACATTTTTTCGCGGAGCGTCGATCGCGTCGTAATTTACGGCGAACACCGGACAGAACCCGTGGAGATTTTCTACCGAGACCAACGCGGCGGGAAATCCGGGTTCTGCAACTAGGCAGCTAGCAGGGTTCCGCGCGTGTACCGCGTCGGAATCTGTTTAGTTCGGAGTTGCTCCGTGCTAATGCGTTCGCGGGCTTAGCCTGTCCCGAACGGATTGAACGAACCGCCGAAAATAGAATCTAAGAGGTCCCCGGAGCTAGGCGCCGAGAGAACGGTCGTCTATACAGGGTGTCCCAAGAATGTCTCGGAATCCGAGAATGGGAGGTTTCTGAGGTCATTTGAAGCAATTTTTTCCTTTGCGAAAATGTTCTACGAGGCTTCGTTTACGAGTTATTAACGAAAAACGGTGACCAATGAGAGGCGAGATGAGTTGGCGCTTAGCGGCCGAGCCAGTGAGCGGAACTGCCGATCACGCCAGCCGAGCTCGCTTCTCATTGGTCAGTGATTTTTCGTTGATAACTCGTAAACAAAGCCTCGTAGAACATTTTCGCTAAGGAAAAAGTTACTTCAAACGATCCCAGGAACTTCTCATTTCCGAATTGCGAGACATTTTTGCGAGACATTTCTTGGACACCCTGTATATCTCTTTGAAAATTTGCTCGCGCGTTCCGCGAAGCGTTCTCCTCGGCATATTGCAGCGTTCGCTCGCGCCGAAGGTTCAACGTCGAACCGACCGTGTTCCAGTCTCCCCAGCCGCGCTTACGTCGCTGCAAAAAACGGGATCGCTCGATCGGATGGATCAGATACCTGGGGGCGTTCTCCCCGAAAAATGCAAAATCAGCGACGGGCGCGGTCGCTCCACGGGATCGAGATCCCGTCATTGCGTTTTCATTTGCTCGTGAAAAAGGGTCGATCGAAACGCGGCCGTAACCAGAATTCGCCGCGTTTTCCGCGGCTGCGACCCTTGTTCTCGGCTCGGGATTCCTTCGTTTCTCGGTCGCGGACGCTTCGAGCGTTTTTCGAACCGAGAACGCTGCCAATTCCGCGTGTATCGCGTCGAAAAAACGCGAAATTACGAGCTGTCGGAGGAACACGGAATAGACGAAAGATGGAGGGAGAAGGGGAATCGTGGGCGTTTGGGTGCGCGTACGTGTGTGTGCTGTATAATTTGCGTGTACGTGTGCTAGAGAGAGCGAGAGAGAGAGTGTGTGTGTGTGTGTGTGCGAGTGTGCGAGTGGGGGAGTGATAAAGAGGGAAAAAGTTCGGTCATAATGGATATGAACTTACTGTGTGCCGTCAGCTTGATTATGACGGAATCCATGCCGAAGCTATTCGTGACCGTGCAGTTGTAATCCCCGAAGTACGTAGATATGGGATCAAGCAGTGTGACAGTGCTGACGACCCTCTCGGCGGTGTATTCCTCTTGCACGTAGAAAGGCGTATTGTTCGACGAGAAATTGAGCTCGCGACCGGCGAAGCTCCATACCACCGAGTCCGCTTTTGGCACAGATATCGCTGTACACTTCACCTGCGAAATCGAGGAAGAACAGTCGAATGAAAAAGGCCTCCGGTTCGACGCTTGTCCTCTATGCCGCCGGATCGACCGATCCGTACATCGTATTTCGTTTTAGATCTTTGCTCGTCGCGCATCGACAACGGCGATCGGCGGCAAATAAAAGATAGAAAAGTGCGGCAATAATAAAAAAAATAACAAGAAGAAGAAGAAGAATCGAAGAAGGATTCCGTCTGTGAAATATACAGGGCGTCCCAAAAATGTCTCGCAATCCGAAAGTAGGGAATTCCTGAGGCGATTTGAAGCAACTTTTTCCTTAGCGAAAATGTTCTACGACGCTTCGTTTACGAGTTATTCACGAAAAACAGTGACCAATGAGCGGAACTGGGCTCCGTGCGCTCGATGACTCGCTCCGCCTCACCAGCTCGCTTCTCATTGGTCAGTAATTTTTCGTTGATAACTCGTAAACAAAGCCTCGTAGAACATTTTCGCTAAAGAAAAAGTTGCTTCAAATCACCTCAGGAATCCCCTACTTTCGGATCGAGAGACACCCTGTACATATCGACGAGCGTACCACGGTCATGGCCGGCATATTTTCGCATACTTTCTATAAAAATGTCCGGCCCAAAATCCTGCGGGCGAAGTTACGAGGGCGTGAATCGGGACCGGCGGTGTTCTCGTCGGTTTTTACGGGACATCGGGAAACGGCACCGCAAAATAAACGTCCGGCGATCGACGACGCTGGGTTCGAAGGCGGTTCGTTCGATCGGTACGTGTCGAAGAAGGATTTTGACGCGGGAACGGCGGCGACCAAAGGGAATCGAGGAAGAATACCTTGACGACTCCCTCGTCGGGCACATACTGGACCCTCTGCGACTCGATGCTCGGCGGCGCTCGGATGTAGATGTTCGCGTAGCCCGTCAATTTCGGGAAGCCGGGCACGTAAGCTTTGCAGAAGTACCGTCCGGCTGTCTCGTGATCCACGGCGACGCTTATGTTCGGCGTAGAGGCGACCTGTCGCTCCGAGTCCTCGTGGTACCAGCGTATCTCCGGGGTCGGGTTCCCATCGACGTTGCATTGCAAGATTTCCTTGGCGCCGTATTGCGTCTCCACCGAGACCGGTGGGTGTCGAAACTGCGGCCCGTCTGCGGAATTGAATTTTGACCTCCGGCAATCCCTCGAGATTGATGCGACAGCGTGGTAAGCGAGGCGAGAGACAGAGCTAGGCAGAGTGCGAGAACGAGAGAGAAAAAGAGAGAGAGAGAGAGATAGAGAGGAAAAGAGAGGCTGAGATGGGAGAGAAGGAGCGCCGCGAGATCGCTTCTCTACGGGCGCGCGTCTCTGCCGCCATTTTCTGCAACGTTACGCGGGATCACGTTCGCCGTTCTCGGGCCAGAGAAGGCAACCATAAATCGCGAAGACGCTCCAAAAATACACGGACAAATGCTCCCTGAAGAGGTCCAATTTATCCTCCTCCTCCTCCGGGTCTTTTGACAAGCGCGATCTCGAATTTCGCTGATGCCCCCGCGCGCGAGAAGCTCACGAAACTGGATCCCCCGGTTAAATAGCCGGGCGAAACGGTATCGGAGCGGGCCGACGGACGGGCGCAGCAGATTATGGGGAAGAAAGGGCGAGTCAGCGAATAGTAATGCGTGGATTCGGCCTCGGAGTAACCGTAACGCTCCGCGTCTGTCGCGGAGAATTTCGTGATTCTACGCGAGCGGTATCATCCGCGGGAAATTATTCCGATCCTCCGAGCCGAAAATTTTGCCGGCGGCCGAGGCCGGCGCACTCACAGGTTATATCCAGGGTCTCGGTGTCCTCGCTTTTCCCGACGTCGTTGTGGACCTCGCACTTTACGATCGCGTCGTGAAGATCGCGGGTCGCATTGTGGATGATCATCTCCGTGGTGTAGTCCCCGATGACCTTCTTCTCGTTGATAAACCACCTGGGAACAGAGAGAGAGCAAGAGGATAGGCCGGCGAGTGTGTAATTGCACGATAATATGCGAGGCTCTCCGGCAAAAAGAGGCCACCGGCGCGGCGGTCGACCAGCCAGCGGTGAAAAAAGCTCCGCGGATAATTATGCATTTTTTAATATTCTCTGTTCGTACCGGCGCGGCGCGGCGCGACGCGGCGCGACCCTGCTCTCTTTCTCTTTTCACCGACGCCGTTCATTTCTCGCTCCGTAATCCGTTTTTCCGAACCGTCTCCGTATATTTGCGGCCGCGGAGCGAAACGGTCCGTCGCATTTCTTCAAAATCCGAGCGTATATCATGCTTAAACGCGAAATGCCAGAACTTCCGTTTCCGCTAACGGCAAATCCAATTCATTTATCCGGCGAAACGAAACTTGAGAAAGTCGTAGCTCCGTCGTAGTCGATAGCTTTTTTTCAGACCCGTGCAATCGTTGATAAAAAGTACTTTAACCGCGACTTGTCGTCTGCTAAGAAGCCGTTTCCAAACGAACGAGGCGACGTGACTGTTGTACGTTCAGATTTTGTGGACGAGTGGAGAGAAGATCGACTAGATCTTTCCCAAAAGTATTCTCGAGTGTTTAATAAAAAGCAGGTACCGAGCAATTAGGGGTGACTCTTAGGAGCACCTTTAACGATTGTTTACAAGCCGATGGTCAATTTGAGAGAATTTACATCAAATTTTGAAAAAATTCGTTCCCTATTATTTAGTTCTTCACTTCTAAAGTGTACCAAACGGCACAATAAATTTATATAAGCCTTTAGAACTTCTTGTAAAATGCATCGATGAACAAATTTTTATGCTGGTTTCGAAACGTTTGCTTATGCAGAATATAGTTCATAATCAATAAAAGTTGAAAAACAATTACTAATTGTTCTTTTATATGTGTAATTTCATCAGGTTACGATTCCAAGTTTCTGTGCAACCATTTTTATACTTACAGTAATGTCTCTATAATTGACGCCCAAATTGCGCACAAAAATGGACAATATGGGAAGAGGAGATACGATTATTCGAGCCTTGCGGTTTATTTTTATAGTTATAAATTGTCCACAATTATAAAAACGAGCCGCAAGACTCGAATAATCGTATCAGCTCTTCCCAAATTATCCAATTTAGTGGACAATCTGAGCATCAGTAAGGGAGACATTACTGTATATGGCTACTAAATGTATTATTATGAGTATCATTAGTCTCGGAACAAGAATAAATATTGGGTTGGCAACTAAGTAATTGCCGATTTCAGTTCTAGATGTCTCTCACTCCCATTTTTATGATATCCGTAAATGTTATATTATAAAACTATTATTATTATTATTATGTTATTTTTATTATTCGTGAATGTTAGCAACTGGACAAATTGAATGCAGCGGTCAAGGAAAAGCGTCCAGAATTGGTCCATCGTAAAGGTGTCATTTTCCAGCAGGACAATGCTAGATCGCACACGTCTTTGTTCACTCGGCAAAAATTGATGGATATTGGTTGGGAATTGATGTTACACCCACCATATAGTCCTGATCTCGCGCCATCGGATTACCACTTATTTCGATCCCTGGACAACTCTCTTTATGGTAAAACTTTTAATGACGATGACGCTGTAAAATCTCACTTAACTCAGGTTTTGGCCGAAAAGGATTAGACTTTTTACGAGCGTGGAATTTTCAAGTTGTCAAAGAGATGGCAAAAGGTCATCGAACAAAATGGAAAATACATTACAGATTAAACTTCGTTCCAAGTAAAAAAAATTTGTTATTTCATTGAACAAATCGGCAATTACTTTAGTTGCCAACCCAATAGTATATCTATTTCCTGGCATGACCTTTTTTCACCTAGATCGTCCATTTGTCCCACTGTGGTCTCTTGCGACACGTTGCAATTATTTGTCACAATTAATCGGTGAATCTGCTCTTTTTAACGAAGCACCGTACTTTCAGAAATATTAAACGGTCTTTTTATAGAAATTTTGTCACAATCGAAACTTCATCGCGGCTTGTACAGACTCGAGAACAGCAGCAAGGTTGTTTCAAGTTCAGAATTAGAACACGCATTCATTTCGAGATACTGACACCGAATCGAGATTTCGTATGGCGATACAACGGACCCGTGACCGCGTTAAAGAAAAGGGTTGCGCCGGAGTATTGAAAATCGCGGCGAGATTGACGCCGCGGAATTGTGCGCCGCGAGAAAATCACGGGACGTCGGATGTTTTGTCTCCCCATTCATAGCTGCCTCCTACGGCTGTCATTTCTTTCGTCGATCGATACGAATTTCCGAGTCGACAAAAGGAACAAAGACGCGGAAACGATAACCTCTCTCGAATTAGTTCCGGGAGTAGCGTCCCCGGAGCGATCTTCCTCGAGATCGTAGTTTATGCTCTCGTCCCGGGCACCGCGCGGCATCGTATCGGCGTCGCGAGATTTATATCGGTCGCCGATGGAAAAATCGATGGGAAGGACGACAAGAATCGTTTCGAATGGTAATAAACGAGAAGAGCGGCTCCGAAGTACAGTAATGTCTCCCTAATTGACGCTCAGGTTGTCCACAAAAATGGACAATTTTGGGAGAAGAGAGACGATTATTCGAGCCTCGCGGTTTACTTTTATAGTTATATATTGTCCACAATTGTAAAAAAGAGCCGCAAGGCTCGAACAATCGTATCTCTTCTTCCCAAATTGTCCATTCTAGTGGACAATCTGAGCGTCAGTAAAGGAGGCATTACTGTAGTAGTTGAGCGTCAGTAAGGAAGACATTACTGTAGTAGTCAAGCGTCAGTAAGGGAGACATTACCGTAACGCGTGGGACAAGCGTGGCAATCGACGGATTTCGCGTGTCTTCAGCGAAAACTACAGTGGACACTCTCTCGTCCGACGGTTTATTTTTGTAATACTATATTTTGTAATACCTATCCTAGGAAGATGATAACAATTTTATTATGTCCGCTTTAAAAGAAGCCGCGATGCCAGTGAAAAAGTTGATCTGTCATAGATCTTCATTTATTCGCTCTGTTTATTAGACCTAATCTTTTCTTTGCTTGTATAGTTTTCATCAATTGTTATGGTATATTTCTTCGTACCAGTTCTTTTACCATCTCATACAGCATCGTTCTCGTTCTATTCTTTTGCATGTTTATGACTTTGTATGTTCGTTAAGTGCTGAATAAGTAAGTAAATAAGTAAATAAATAAATAAATAAACAAGCAAATAAATAAATATATACGAGCAGGCATTATTAGGAGTCTATATTCGGGCATTTTGATGCCCGATAATCACGCGTGCTCGCGATACCGTGATTCTTCGTCGCAAGGTATCGACGCTGGTTGAGCAGGTTCACGACCCATCGTCCCTAGTTACGACGGACCTCCATCAAAATCGCGTCGCTAATAGCTACACAGAGAATACAGGGGGGCACGGGAACGAGTTTTATTATTTTGCACGGTAGCGAACGACGCGAAGTTCCATCGTAAACGAGTCTCGATCACGGGGGGGTAGGGGGCCGCGAACGTGTGTTGGTTTTACGACTTCGATTTGACCCATAAAACTTGGACGCTGCGACGAAAGTTGCACACCGCTTAATTAAACCCCGTTTACCGGCTCTCTTTATCTTCGCGGAGTGGCTGTCCTCGATACGGGGGCCACGGCACGAAAGCGGACCATTCACGCGACTGTGTCGTCCGCTTTCGCTTTCATTGCCTCGAGATCTTTCAATCGCCGAGACAAAACAACGGTGAACGCGTGCGCG
Source organism: Megalopta genalis (assembly GCF_051020955.1). Taxonomy (NCBI): domain Eukaryota; kingdom Metazoa; phylum Arthropoda; class Insecta; order Hymenoptera; family Halictidae; genus Megalopta; species Megalopta genalis. The sequence continues at coordinate 2,563,342 of NW_027476093.1, forward strand.
GCCGCGTGTGCACGGCCGCCTGTGCACGGCCGCCTTTCTCCAGAACCCGCGGAACCATCGAAGCGGACAACGGGACAACGCGAAACGCGACGCACGACCAGTTAACATTGTCTTAAACTTCGCATTGTACCCTCTTTTGTTGTTGGCAACGTGAATTATTCGCTTGCTCCGTGTGCCGCAACCGATTGCTCGCTAATTCCCCCATTGTCCGCCGTGCGCGAGCCGTTTCTTAGTTAAGACGTCGGTCCTTGCTCGCTGAACAAACTAAAAAACGCACGGGAAAATTCCGTGAAACGCGCGTTTTCTTTTCGTTATTCGATGCCTGCCGGCTATCCTATCCGCGCGGTGCGTAATGGCGAATTTGTCCGGACAAAACTGGCCAAAAATCGATCTCGTGTAGTCCCGCTAGGTCGACAGCAAAGTTAGTTTACTGTTACTGAGACTAGTAGAATTCATTTTCCAGATTTTTGGGATCTGTCCGGAAATCAACCCCACTAGTCTCAGTAACTGGTCCAAAATTTTGCTGTGACCTAGTGGGACCAGTTACTGAGACTAGTGGGATTGATTTCTGAAGAGATCGCAAAAATCCGGAAAATGAATTCTACTAGTCTCAGTAACTGGTCCCACTAGGTCACAGCAAAATTTTGGACCAGTTACGGAGACTAGTAGAATTCATTTTCGGAACAGTTCTCAAAACTCGAGAAAATCCATTCCACTAGTCTCCGTAACTGGTCCAGGTAGGTCGATAGCAAAATTTTGGACCAGTTACGGAGACTAGTGGGATTGATTTTGTGATAGATGTGGTTGCGAGTGTAGATCAATTTTTTGTAAACCTTCTGATTACTTTGGCTAAAAATATCGCTAAAATTAACTGTTTATTACAGTTTATTATTATTCTTAAGTCTGTCTCCTACACACTTGCTATGCAACTTAAAGTTCCAGAGAAATCATCGATCGTTATCACGCCAAGATCGTTCGAAAATAATTATCACCGGGATGGGAGGAAAGCAGCGTCTCCGAGAGAGGACAATGAAAACGAAGGGCGGCCCAAGAATTCGAAACCGAAACAATTTCTCGCAATCTCAACGATCTGTATGCATAAAATGCAAATTCTTCTTGTCACGGTTGCGACCATCCTCGATATCGATGCTAATAGCGAAACGAATGTTATCGTTAATGTTATCGCGAAACCAATGTTCGATTATGCGCAAGAAAAAACCCTGATCGATCGCTCGTTTCGGTTCCGATATCGGCCGCGGTTCTCCGAGGAATATACAGTAATGTCTCCCTTACTGACTCTCGGATTGTCCACTAAAATGGACAATTTGGGAAGAGCAGATACGATTGTTCGAGCGTTGCAACTCGTTTTTATAGTTGTTGACAATCGACAGCCATAAAAAACGAGCCACAAGGATCGAACAATCGTATCTCCTTTTCCAAAATTGTCCATTTTTCTGCGCAATCTGAGCGTCAATTAGAGAAACATTACCGTATTCCTAAACGTTTATAAACTCGTTATCCCTTTCTTCTAAAATTGTGCCAAATAATGACACTATGCCAAATACATTCGTTCTCGCAAAAGGAATAAAATAATTTCGCCAGTTTTCGGTGGCAAATATTTCACTGTGCGACGCGTAGCAGAGATCGTAACTTCGACTTCGAGCCTCTCCTCCCTTCGGGAGCTAAAACGGGGCCCTATCACTGTCCCGCCCGTCGAAACTCGAAACTGGTTTCAGCCTTATCTTTGCAAGCGCGTCGAATCTCTGCTCCGGCATCGATGGTGTAAGCACGGGCTAAAGTTGCGCCGGTAACTTAGATGACGAGCGAACAAATTTTCTGTCCGCGACAGTCGCCGAGGTCGGCCGCCCCGGCGTGCAACATTGTGTCGAGGCCCACGGTTTGCGGATCGTCGCGGTGCGCCGCGTCGAATATCGATTATCGGCCTCTTGTTCGCCGGCAGTGATACGAGCAACCGGAGCCAGGGACCCGCGTTATTCGCGTGCTACCGCTCACCTGTATTCCACGTTCGATGGATTGGCCTCGGCACGACATTTGAACCGGAGCTCGGTTCCCTCGATGATGCGGCCATTCTTGTCCAGGCCAGACCGGATTCTCAGAGACACTTTCGGCGCGTAGCGAACCTGAAAACCGAGATACGGCCGTTTGATAGAGCGCTACACGGGATGCTCGAAACGTCACGCGAGCCGATGCTCAAACTTTCACGAGCATCGTCGCGTTGTGACACGATCGATCCCTTGGAACAAGGCGGCTGCCTCGCGTGACTACAGGAGTGCCTCGCGTACTTTATTCTACGTCGTACGTTAATTCCTCGGCAATTAATATCGGCCAGTGACAAGCGGTTAAACGATGCTCCTAAGAACGAACTGCGGCAGGACGCATCGGCTTTGCCCGCTGAACCCCGACGCGTGCTACCCTAAAACGCGATTCTAGCCGAGCCAAATCGTTTTCGTCCTTATATTTCACTCTGCTTGAATGTACGTACACGTGTATTGCACGTGTATGTATATGTTTTATGCATGTATTATAATTGTATAGTTATATGTTTGCGCGTATTGAATACACACGAGTTTAGAGTAATGTCTCCCTTATTGACACCGAGATTGCGCGGAAAAATGGACAATTTGGGAAGAGGAGATACGATTATTCGAGCCTTGCGGTTTATTTTTATAGTTATAAATTGTCTCGAATAAGAGACAAGGTTCGAATAATCGTATCTCCTCTTCCCAAATTATCATCCATTTTAGTGGACATTCTGAGCGTCAGTAAGGGAGACATTACTGTACTGTCTCTTATAAAATACAGTGTAGACATAATTAGTCACTTCTTGAACAGTCAACTTTTACGAAACTAGATATTTATATAAATATATATTTATTTTATAAGTATTATTATCTTAATATATATATCATAGTATCAGAAATCGAATTATTACAATGCTTCCTCATGCTTTACACTAACGGAATAGTAATATAACATATATAATATTATATAATCTTATATATATATAATAGTAATATTTTCTTGCCGGTCCGATTGGTCAAGTGATATTAGATAATTTGAATAGAGAAGTTTATGAAAAAATGTCTCATATAGAAATACGTTTGTAAGTTCGGTAACTGTAAAGTAAGTACAGTAATGTCTCTCTAATTGACGCTCTGTTTGTGCACGATATTGGACAATTTGGGAAGAGGAGATACGATTATTCGAGCTTTAAATCTCGTTTTTATAGTTGTTCATAATTCGTATGCGTAAAACGAGGCGCAATATTCAATTTAATCGTATCTCCTCTTCCCAAATTGTCCATTTTGTGCGCAATCTAAGCGTCAATAAGGGAGACATTACTGTAAATTGGTAGTTCTAATGTTGACGCCTTATGAAAATGGAAGACTCGGATAAATGCTGATAATGACCAGGAGGTATGCTCGCATGACAGTCGCTTAATATTACATTCTTAGCTAATTGGCAAAGTTTCGTTTCCTAGGGGTGGACACCCTTCGTAGGAGCGGTTTCAAAAGAATGCTTCCGCGACGATCGTCGAGACATCGATTTTGATCGTGCTTTTCGGGGCAAAGCTAGAGTTAAATTAATCCGACCCATATATTGCTGTTTTCGTCAATACTCGTTACTTACAGCGACATTTTATATTCAATATTTATGGTTACCAGAAATACTGGATTAATCGAAACGTATTGCAATAGCTATGGCAACCAACGTGACAAACTGATACGTTCTTAAATCTCTGGCATCGATGGTTCAGAATTTCGAAAGATCAATGTCTCTTTTTTATTTGTTTTCTTCTAATAGATTCCTTTATTTTTAATTTTATGATATTGGCTAAATTTTCTTCTTTTTCTTTTTGTAATCTTTTTCCTTAGTTTATATTGGAAGCATGATACGCGTCGTAAAAAAACAATTGAAACCAATAAATAAATTGTTAATTTCGCGAGATTTTAACTATCGATAATGTGTTTTAAAAATCGATCACCGTGTCACAATTAAATATCAAGTTTCCAATTGCATTTATGACAATTTTGTAGATACAAATGCAGAAATATTAAGCGAACCTATTACATTTATCTCGCACATAATATCGATATCATAAAACATCGTTATATTTTTATATTATTAATACAATATCATATCGTTGTATTATTTAAATAATTATGTGTCTCGCTAAAGGAACATTGCAACGAACTGTCCACCGATAACAAAAGACGAAAACGTTACGTAAAAACACGTTGTTGTATCACGAAAATATGAGATCAATCCGTCATTATTTCGGCCACCGCGTGTTGGACCGGGCGGAATAAAGGCGGCACGTTTTCGGATAAAAAACGTAAATTGCGGCAATGGTCGAAAGTAGCTCTCCGTTGTAAGACGATTACGCCGCGGACCAGTTTTCGGAACACCCCATTAATTATTCTTCTGGCCATTACCGTGACTCCGGCCGGTTTCGCGCGGTCTGTGTTAATCTCGTTCCTTCGTTCGAAAAATGGGTTGTCGAGGAAAATGTGCAAAAGCCCGGAATCCCCTTTTAACTGGGATGGCCCAGTTTTCTGGGCTCTGTTCTCCTCTCGTTCGACTCACCTCGACGCGCAGCTTGGCGTTCTGCGGCGTGCGGTCAGCCGCGTTCTGACTTTGGCACGTGAACGTCGTGTTGTCGTGGTCCTTCCGCGGCATCACCGTCAGGACGGATTTCACGGTGTAGAGGGGCCCGTCGTCGAACCATTCTTTCGTCGTCTTGATACCCTCGTGCAGCACGTTCCCTAAGCCGTCGATCCACGTGATCTGCAATCAAAAAGCACCGGTCACTCTGAAATTCAATTCCGTCGAAAGATTTTGTCTTCGCTGTCAGGGATTCTAACCCGACCCTTGACCCGAACCCAAACCTGGTTCGGACAAGCGAGTGACCTACGCTAACGTATATTGAACGCGCTAAAAAGATGTACAAGGTGTCCCAATAATGTCTCGCAATCCGAAAGTGGCGGGTTCCTCGGGCAACTTTTTCCTTAGCGAAAATGTTCTACGAGGCTTCGTCTACGAGTTATTAACGAAAAACAGTGACCAATAAGTGGCGAGCTCAGCCGGCGCGAGGCGACCGCGTCAATGAGCGGAACTGGACTTCGCGCGCTGGGTGGCTGGGCCACCTCGCGTCAGCCGTACTCGATTCTTATTGGTCACTGTTTTTCGTTAATAACTCGTTAACGAGGCCTCGGAGAACATTTTTGTAAAGGAAGAAGTTGCTTCAAATGATCCGAGGAATCCGCCATTTTCGGATTGCGAGACATTTTTGGGACACCTTGTATTTTATAGTAAGTTTAAGACTGTAGAATATATTTCTACAAAAAAAAAAAACGAGGCATTGTATAAAATGCGGTATAGAACAAAGCAAATAAGTGCGATCATTATACAATTATGAATAATTACATAGAATATATGAACCTTTGGTTAAAATATCAAATGACCTGAATGAAAAGTGAAGCAAACACGGCGAGATCAAATTGTTTGGTAGATAAATTCAACCGATTTGGCACGAAAGCATAATTACGAATAAAAAGTTCCTGCTTGTAGCATGAGTTATAGTTCCACTTCGTGGCTTGAGAACGCTTATAAAGGATCGATATTGATTGCGATCTCTGTTTTCGAGATTTCTAGGTTTGCGATTCTTATTGGTCAGGGCTTTTCGTTCATAACTCGTCAACAAAACCGCGGATTGCATTTTCGCTAAGGAAAAAAAATTTACTTAGAATGCAGCACTTATATCGACAAATTTTATAATAAAAATTCTGATTTGCATCTTATCGCAGTTAATTTGCAAAATCCGCAGTTATCTCAATTTTAAAATTGACCAGTCCACAAATTTCAGAACACTCGTCTTCGAAGAAAAAAAAGACAGAAAAACAGCGCAACCGAAATTAGATTTCGCAGGATAAATTTCCGACGTATCACTGCAACCCTTCCGGGGGTGAATTCATAATTCGCCGAGGCTCCTCCGAGCAAAGGGTACTCCCGTTCCCGTCTTGGATGTCTATTAGCATGTAATTTCAAGGAGATTTCCAAGAAGAAATCTGTCAGACTTTGCGAGGAGCTTATCAGCCGGCACAAAGAGTGCATCAAGGGTCGAGGGAACTCGCTGGAAGCGGAAACGGGCTGCGCGTAGCGGAAGTTATTTCATTACAACCAGACGCCGTCATATTTTATTCAATAATTCGGCTACGATCGATCCCCGTGATCAGGTTCGGAGCGACTTTACGGGTAACGGATCCTGGCCAGCCAGAGTTTCCGGCGACCGCGGCCCGGGCTTCGACCCGCGAGCAGCAGCAGCAGCCCGCTCTCTGCGCTTTCAAATTTTCCCCCGGAATTAATTTGTTCGTCGCGTCCCCTGATTGAAAATTCGCCCTCGTTACGAGCTCTTGGACCCGGACGAGGGCAGAGCGTGACGTCTTTCGTACGAATCGCGGGCCCGCGGACTCGTTTCCGGTGACATCGATCGACGAGGCCGGACCGACCGTGAATCCTGTTGTTCGAATCATTCTCCGGCCAGTCTCGCTCGGATGCCCGTGTGATTGGGTAGGCTCGCATGGAAATCGATCCGATCGCCACTAATTAGAAATCTCGCGACACGAATCCGACGCGGTCTGGCGTTAATGCCGATGCTTCCGGTCAGAAACACCGATGCTCGCTCGCAGATGAATTAACAACTCGGCGGTCCCACAATTGGAAACTTAATGGCGATGCTTCTTCGCTATTGCGTTGCTATTTGGGTCGTCGTTTCCGACGTTGCGGCGACGAAATCGATAGATTTTCGAGAACACTGTTTCGACGATACAGTAATGTCTCTCCAACTGACGCTCAGATTGTCCACAAAAGTGAACAGTTTGGAAAGGCGAGATACGATTATTCGAGCCTTGTAGCTCGTTTTTTTTTACCGTATTGTTGACAGTTTGTAACTATAAAAACGAATCGCAAAGCTCGAATAATCGTATCTGTGCCTCTTTCCATATTGTCCATTTTTGTGGAGAATTTGAGCGTCAATTGGAGAGTACTTCGCAATACAGTAATGTCTCTCTAATTGACGCTCAGATTGTCTACAAAAGTGAACAGTTTGGGAAGAGGAGATACGATTATTCCAGCCTTGCAATTTGTTTTTATAGTTACGAATTGTATCTCTTCTTCCCAAATTGTCCATTTTTTTGGTCAATCCGAGCGTCAGTAAGGGAGGCATTACTGTATTTCGGTACACACGAATATAAGATGCATGCGAATTGCGATGATGCGCGAACTGACAAGATACATAGAAACGTTGCGATATAAAGGAAAAAAATTGAAGCGTGTGCTGTGGGTGAAAGATTGTTGATCCTCGTGCGGAATAAAAATTGTTCAAGTTGATCGTAAGAAACAGAAATCAAATCGACCGGTTCCTCATGTTATCGTTTAAAGGACTTTAAGTAGTACAGTAATGTCTCTCTAATTGACGCTCAGATTGTCCATAAAAATGGACAATTTGGGAAGAGATGATGCAATTTTTAAAGCTTTGCACCTCGTTTATTATAGTTACTGATCGTCGACAGCTATAAAAACGAGCCGCAAGGCTCGAACAATCGTATCTCCTCTTCCTAAATTGTCCATTTTTGTGGACAATCTAAGCGTCGGTAAGGGAAACATTACTGTAAATACTTTTTCGTAAGAAACGATTAACTAAATTTCTTAATTCGAGCATACGTTATAATAGAAACGACGGAAAATAAAGGACCATTTTATTAAAAACGTCTGATTTCAATAAATTTGAAGGACATCCATATAATGTTATCAATATCTCATTTTTCAGCTGAAAGAAGATAGGAACGTGCGTGAACATTGCTAATAGATGTTGCAGAAACATAGAAGCGTTTTTCAGAAAGGGACAGAATTTTCTTCGCGCCCTAAAAATTATAGTTAGTGAACTTTTTTTGTAATGAACCCCCTGATCATGTGAACCAGCTTATCTCCCGATAGATTTATATAATTGGAGTTCTACTACTATGTCGAATAATGAATTAACGAATCGGGTAATGGAGCCGGTTACCGTGGGGTAAACAATCGCTGCGCCTTTGGTTTTTCTCGGGCATATTAATATCCGTAATTTATATTTATCGAATAAGATGCATTACATTTTTTCCACTGTTATTCCACTGTTTATTTCCGAATAAAAAGAATCGGCACGTCTTATTCGATAAATATAAAGTAAATTATGACCGAAAACGAATCAAAGGCACAGCAATTGGTCACCCTAGAGTAACCGGCTCCACTACCCCTAAGTGTTCCATTGTTCGGGCGTATTAGAACTTTCTATCGAGCACTCCGAAGGACTCTCCGCGAACAGAGTCTCGTCCGCAAAGGGTTAAATCGCGAATGTATTAAGAGTTACACGGCTCGGTAATGAGGTTAGTGTAAGACAAGCCAGAGAGGACGGGCAACAAGAAAGGCCCAGGCTATCGACGCGCAGCGTACTATTCTTAGCAAGCATTAGCATATTACCGGAGAGAGAGAGAGAAAGAGAGAGAGAGAGAGAGAGAGAGAGAGAGATGCAATTTCGAATCGATTTTTCGCGCGTTCAATCACTGTCCCGTCTAATCACGGGAATTAAAACAAAGCGGGCAGCGGCGGGAACGAGAAGCGAGCAGCGAGCAGCGGAAGAAGTTGACCGGGAACGTTTCCAAAGTAAACTCGAAAAAATCGAAGCGTAGCCTGTTACGCGATCAGCAATCGAGCACTTGTTCCACTATTCGGATAATGAAAGTGTGCTCTCGGCAGAGAGCGGAGCGCCGAAAAAATCTCACTATTGCTGGCTCGATGAGCACCGGCCGCACACGTGTGCGCACGTATATTCTCCTCGCGGCTCCTCTATTATTCGTCTAGCCGATCCAAACCCGTGTATGCATGTGTAGAGAGAGAGAGAGAGAGAGAGAAAGAGAGAGAGAGAGAGAGAAAGAGAGAGAGTATACGCGGGGATGCGTGCGGTCGCGGCGCGTGTGTGCGCTCGCGCTCGTACAGAGGAGAACGAGCGAGTCGCTACTCCGGCGTGGTTGCACCGACGCGAATCGATCGTATCGTCTATAATTAGGCATGCTGCATCAGTGCTTCTGCACTCTCATATCACTGCGAGTCTCAGCTCGCCGCGCTCGAGCACTATTTACGATACTCGCCGGGACGCGTATACACGTCAGCGAGCGTTGTAATTTTAATAAACGCGCGGTGATTACGTTCGAGATGGCCCCGTCCGGCGGCCGGGGAGACGAAGATCCGCGAGGATCAAGAGAGCCGTGCAAACGAAAAGAAAGAAACGTTTCTCGGGTCCGGGCGGACCGCCTTTGAAATTTCTTTTCCTCGCCCCGATGAATATTCGATGAGCGGCCACCCGACCGACCGACCGACCGACCGACCGACCGACCGACCTCCCTTTTGCCAAGGAAGAACTTTACTTGCACCTTGACTCCGGGAAAATATACGTACTATCCGCGAGCCCACACCCTGGGACCGGCTCGAGAACGTTCGTCGACTTAATTCCAGCTTCGTCGGCGATTGCGAGAGGGTGGCAATCGTGCTGATGGATCTTCGACTCCTCCTGGACATCCCGGAAAATAATAGAACTGTTCATCGGGAGCACTGTATTAACTCCGCCTTTGTTCGCCCGGACTCGGCCGCTGTCTCTCCCGGGGTTCCTTGTTTTCCGACGGGTTTCCCCGTCTTTATCCTTCGCTTTCCAGTCTGAAATATTGCCGTTCGATGCGTCTATTGTCGCCGCCGTCGACAATAGTATGCTTCCATTTTCCGGAAATCCGTGAAAGTCTAATCGCGTAGCTTGAAAATTGTAAATGAAATTTATCGGGGACCCATCACACGGTGTATGCAGTTCCCTGTCGTCGTTTCGTCTCTGCAGTGCCAACCCTTGCGAGCGTATCTGCGCGCGCGAGCATGCGTTGGTTCGTTGCCAATCGCTCGCAGTCTTCGTATCCGATGATTTTTTCTTTTTTTTTTTTTGGTGCAGCGAGTACGAACGTTCTTCAGCAGTTTGTTAATTTTGCACGGTAATTTCGACTCTGTCGAATCGATACCACGGCTCGTAATTACGAAGTTTTGTGCGAACGCAAATGTTTGGGAGCCTATTCACTGAAATTTGCGAGTGAACAAAGAATTTGTCTTTCATCGCGCTGCGATGAAAGCGTAGAAAGAATTTTAAATGTTGGCAAATCTATCGGTCATCTATCGATTTTATACAAAAACGGTACTTCGTGCAGGTTATACGGGTTTTATACACAGTCGCGCACAAAAGTGTTCGTACACCTTTTAAAACGCAATCGCTATTTTAAAACTGAACTAAAATATCCCCTACCCCCTTACTGTGTTCTGCCAATTAGTTCGGATAACCGACGTTCTATCGCACTTGTTTTTTGAAATCGATTTTGTGCAACTTTTGCTCATTTTTCAATAGTGCATTTGCAAAAATATTTATTTTGATACACCCAGGCTTTTTCAATCATTCTGTCTGCAACTACTTTGTCTCTAATTCTGTAATTTAACCTTGCTTTAATTTCCTTGAGTTTTTCTTGATCCTCGGAATAATTTCAACCCTTTTTGCTTTTTCTCTGTCAAATCTGTCACAACTTAGACATTTCTTTTCAGATATTCCCAGTCTCGCTTGTCCACCATGGGTTTGGTCTATTTTTAAATCCATTGTCTTTCATTTTTATGAATTACACGCTTCGTTGGCATTATTTGTACACTGTTTGATCGTTGCATCATTCACGTTGTCTCAGTTAATAATAATAATAATATATATATAATTTATATATAACCGCAATAACCTTGCGGTTCATTTTTACAGTTACGAAATGTCAACAACTATAAAAACGAGCTGCAAGGCTCGAATAATCGTATCTCCTCTTCCCAAATTGTCCATTTTTGTGGACAATCTGAGCGTCAGTTAGGGAGACATTACTGTAATTTAATCTTGGTCAAAGCTTTTTGTGTCGTAAGGTCTAACTATATTCTTTTTATGTTCTTTTTGGTGTCATTTATATCCAACTCAGGCTCACAATATTCATAGTCTCACGCGTTACATTATTCTAAACCTTCGCTGTTGATACTCTCGGCAAACTGCATCGCGGAGATTAATTAGCCTCGAGTGCAATATGTAATATCGAAGCTCGTTCGTAGGCGAAGTAATATTCGAAAAAATCTTGCCAATGAACGTAACAAGGGAGCGGTACGCAAAATCGTAAACTGGTTCCCGCAGTTAATCGCAAGCGACACTCGCGGTGCGGCAAAAAGAACGAAATTAAGTGAAGTTCGCGTCTAGTTTAGCGAAGAGGGAAATCGTGTTATGCGGAAACAGCGCGTCCGCGAGGACGCGGGGCGGCCACAGGGGTGGTTCTCTGTATTAAAACCTAACCCCATTTATGGATTCCCGGGAGCATCGAGACAACGCTGCGCCGGGTCAAACACCGTCGGCTGTTTAACGCGATCCAAGGTTTACGGTTCCGGTTTCAAGTTTCCGGGGCGAAGCTTTTTCGAATTGCGGCGGACGCGTCGAACGGGCTACGGAGAGCTGCGTTTATCGTCGCTTTTCTCGCGAGGAATCGATCCCGCCCGCTCTAATTAGAAGTTCCGCGGATCCGTGATGCGGCACCATTCGCGATTACGGCGAGCGAACGGCCGCGCTGATATTTTATCTGTCTTCTCGATCGCGGCAAGAGAGGAAGCTCCGCTCGGCTCGGCTCGGCTCGGCACGCGCGATCACAAGCCTCGAACCAACCCGGAGCTTGTCCGATCGATCTGTCCCACCCTAAATAAATGCACCGTGAACGCGCGAGCCTCGATTCTTCCGTCAAGCGGTTTTTTACGGCCTAAATATCGGTCGGGAACGTCGGCCGATCGTTTCACGCTCTTCCCCGGCGAGCTTAACGTCTCCGCGTAACCTTGGCGCCGCGGCGTTTATTTCCAGCAGAGCTTCCCCTTACGCTCTTATATTTTTATAATTCCACGTAAGCGGCTAATCTTGTTTAATGTTCCCGCGTCGGTTCGTTAACGGCTGCTTTATTGCCTTTTATGGAATTAATTAAGAACCGAGAAAGAGGAGCACGGCCGAGAGGACAGTCGTTAAGATCGTCGGGGGTTGGTCCTGCTTCGCAGCGGGCTCGGGTCGCGAAGAGATATCGATAATTTCGTGAAACGACACGCCGTCGCGTCGGCTCGCGGCTCGTCGCCACAGAAAACTCGAGGAATAACCCGAAGATGCGAAAGGGTTGACCAAGAAAAACTCACAAAATTACAAAATCGGACAGCGCGTTTTCCCGCCCTTTCCTCCCTTCGGTGGCTTTCTAAAATTTCGAAGAAAATGCGGCTTGTTTTGGACGTCGAGCCGCATGCTGTAGAACTTTTTCAGATTTTTCGGTTGCAAACTGCGATTATTAAAAATGACAAACCAAAGAAAGATCGAAAAATTAAAGATTTCTTGAATCTCTGAAAGTTAGATAAAGCAACGGCGATTACTGCGAATACAAAAGGTTTCACATTCTTCTAAGATAAATCTTAAATTTGGATGATTCGCGTGCGTACACCCCGGTGCACACAATAATTTGGAAACGAGAGCAGTCAGCGATTTCGACAGGGGCGGCCGGTCCTGTTCGATTACCGTGCTTTCTATTCCCAGCCGGCAATTGGTAATTATACAGAACTGACAAGTAAAAGGAACATTCGCGAGGATGATTCTGCCTTTTACTCCGCTAGCCCGATCTGCTATATTTGTACGGGGATACCCCCGGGAAATTATTAGCCGCGAATCCGATCGTCGGCATTCGTCGCAGCTGTATAATTTGCTACCAGATTCGCGAATATGTTCTCCCTGTTCTGAATTATTTACGTCGACCGGATATACGCCGCCGCCGCTTCTGTATTAACTCCGACGCGAGTTTATAGCGAGATATCTCGCGACGCATTGACGTTCAGCGACGATTTCGACACGCTTTACCATTGGGCAGCATCGTATCAAATTCGGACAAAGATCGGTTTGTTGATCGGATACCGTGAAACGAGATTTTATGCAGAGGACTGTGGAAATGAGAATATTTTATTGACATATTTTCTTTATATTTTAGTGTAAAGTAGAAACGAATGAATATCAACGATATACGGTAGTTTTGTTCGTAATATATCCCTTAGAATTAAGTGTAAATAAATTTAGCTATCCGTCAATTACTGCTAAAAATATATGTAGTTTGTTAAAATGTTCCCCGATTTTTAGCGCGACGCTATATGGCGTCATCATTTCGAGATACAGTAATGTCTCTCTAATTGACGCTCAATTGACAATTTAAGAAGAGGAGATACGATTATACGATTCTTGCGGTTCATTTTTACAGTTGACCATTTTTCTGGACAATCTGAGCGAACTCTCCCGGATTTACCCTATAATTTGTTGCCAAAGATAGAGATTATTTATGGCTCGACCTATTTGATTCGAATCGTAGATTACATACCCTTTTTCATACAACTGGACTAAATGACTTGGAGTTTTTCGGAGGTGTTAAAGGGACTAGCTTATCGTATAATGACTATAATCGCTGTATTTTCAAAGATGAATAAACTACAACATTAATTACGTGCCGTTAAACTTTTATATTTATGTTCTAGCATCCGAGATGCAAACAATCTCGTTTTTTTAAATTAATTCGTTACGATTGCATCTGTTCAAACACTTATTGCTAGGGGTTCTATGTCGCAATGGCTTATGAAACAGCTACAGTAATGTCTCCCTTACTGACGCTCAGATTGTCCACTAAAATGGACAATTTTGGAAAAGGAGATACGATTGTTCGAGCCTTGTGGCTCGTTTTTTATGGTTATCGATTGTCAACAACTATAAAAACAAGTTGCAATAATCGTATCCCCTCTTCTCAAATTGTCCATTTTTGTGCACAATCTGAGCGTCAGTAAGGGAGACATTACTGTATTTTTATACCGCACTCATGGAAATCGAGCGAATATTATAAAAATATAGACACTTATGACATATTCTTATTATACAGACACTTTCAAATGTTATGCGAAGCTGCGACAGCCGCTATCAAATCGAAACGTTCGATCATAAATCGAGATACAGTTATGTATCCCTAACTGACGCTCGGATTGCGCCCAAAAATGGACAATTCGGGAAGATTATTCGGTCGTTGCAGCTCGTTTCTATAGTTCTTGAGAATTCGCAACTCCGAAAACGAACCGCAAGGCTGGAATAATCGTATCTTCTCTTCTCTAATCGTCCATTTTTCTGCACAATCTGAGCGCCGATCAGAGAAACATTACTGTACATAGCCAGCGATTGCGAAACGGTTAAATGTGGTCGATCGACAGGGCGTGTTCGCGTCGATAGTACGCCGCTGTAAAATGGCGGGAGAAATCGCAGGAATCGGGCATCGAGCGGAAGACGAATTTCCTTTTTCCGCGCGCGCGCCGCCTCGCCGCGGGGGAGGCTTCGCGTTTAATTGCGCCCCCGTCGAATAATTCGATCGAATAAATTGCCGCCAGCTCGCCGTTCCCTAACAAGCTGCCTCGATTCCGTCGACGGCGTCCCGACGATCTCCGACGGCAGTCCGCAACTTTCCGACTTGTTTTCCGACTTGACAAATTCCAGACACTCCGATCTGGACGGCCTGTCAGATATTTTTACGGTAACACGCAGACGCGCGCGCGTTACTCTACCACTCGATTCCCGACCGCTGTCGGATTTCCACACGTTTTTTCCCCCCGGATTTCCCGGCGGCCGGCGAGAGGTCGTTTAGCGAGGCGCGTCGCACTTCTTTTTCCTCTCGCGCGCGTACGCGCGCCGCGGCGTTACCTCATTAAGTAGTCCTAAATATAACAGAACCCGCTACGGAGAGCGAGCGTCAGCTTTGCCTAGTCTGCGGGCGAATGAATGAATGAATTCCATCGGGTTTCATTAGATACGAATCATGCCTGGCAACGACAAAGGGACGCAGAGAGAGAGAGAGAGAGAGAGAGAGAGAGAGAGAGAGAGAGCCGGTCGGAGTCGCTAAAAACGATTATTCGCCTTCCTCATCGAATTAATTATCCGCCGATGTGCGGGCGATATCGAGCGCCGCATGTGTGTTACACCGTTATAATTACCGTCCTTGGTAATTATAACGCTTGGTCGGATACGACGCGCGGAACGATTCCTAGCCGCGGAACGATACTGCATGCACTTGACATTCGCGTGCGCGAGCGTCGAGAAACCGGCGGAAAGGTTCTCTGCTTGTGTCGCATAAAAGCTGCATAAGAACTCTGCCGGGAAGCGAAGCGACGTCGGTTTCTCTCGTGGCTCCCGTGTGTGTATTTACGTGCGCGGAACGCGCCAATACGCTTTTCCCGGGGATTCAACCGGCGGGTACGCGCGCGCGAGCACGCCGAACGTCGCCCTGTCGTCCCGGCGAAGCACTCAGAGATTTCTTTGGATTATTGTAAAAATGCATTACGCTCGAGCTGGGACGAGGGCAATAAAAAAATTGCGCCGCCCGTCCGTCCCACCCTCGGGAAATCGCGGCCGACCCGCTCCTCCGCCCCGGCTTTTCGTTTTATGCGCCCTGTATGCGTCGGATCGCCGCGCCGCAACCTGATTGTCCGCTCGCTGTGCACGTTCCTGTGTGCCGGTTTGTCGTGCAACCTCGATGCAGCCAATAATGTGCGCGCGTAAAGACCGAGATCCGACAAGTCGTACCGAATTACTAGATTTCTCAACACTTATTCGGGGAATTTCATCTCGGCTGGAAGGATAACACGAATGTAAACGCTCAAAGGATTCAATCGGCAATAGATTCTATGCTAGGAAAGTGCTTTCTAGTGTAAATCATGTGCGACCGAGGCTACATTCAATTTGCATGACTTCACAGATACAACTCGATGCATACAGAGTATCCCAAAAATATCTCGCAATCCGAAAGCGGCGGGTTCCTCGGGTCATTTGAAGCATCTTTTTCCTTTACATAATTTTTCTCCGAGGCACCGTTAGTGAGTTATTAACGAAAAACAGTGACCAATGAGGGGCGAGCTCGGCTGGCGCGAGGCGACCGAGCCAATGAGCGGAACTGGGCTTCGTGCGCTGGTTGGCTGGGCCGTCTCGCGTCAGCCGTACTCGATTCTTATTGGTCACTGTTTTTCGTTAATAACTCGTTAACGGTGCACCGGAGAATATTTTTGGAAAGGAAGAAGCTGCTTCAAATGATCCGAGAAACCCGGCATTTCCGAATTACGAGACATTTTTGGGACACCCTGTATATTTGACGTCTCTTTTTATTAGTATTAAAATTAGTAAATGGACATACGTTTTATTTCGAATAAGAAAATAAAAGTGTAGCTAGATCTTTAAATTTATTAGCATAAGGTTAAATGGGGGTGGAATATTAGGGTGTCTGTACTAGTGTTAACGGGGGTGCAAAATCTGTAAAAACTTGTGCAACAACTTTGACAATATTGAAATCATTAGTTTCTTTAATTTCTTGATTTCTTTTCGATATCAACCCTTAATCAGTGGTATTTTTATATGTCACCTGATATGTGGTGGGGTACTACATACCTCAAAATATTTAAAAAGATAATTTTCATAAGGATATTTTGGTAAACACTTTTGGAAAATGCTTCTTTGAGAAATTTATTATATAAGATTCGAGTGTACTGTGCTATACTCGATCATTATATTACAATAAAAATAACAGGAAGTTCGAGTAAATCTAATCTTGTTACCGTTACAGGACAATCCAAACTAGTCATGTTTACAGACCGGTGATTAATTGTAATAATCAATTGTCTGAAATGTATGTCTCTTATGACTATCAATAGTAATGATACCGCGTTCCGCATAGTTCTTTGAAATCTACATCGGGAAGACTTCCCGGAAAAATATCCACACAATTATTTCCAAATGCCTGGCCGTAAATAGCAACGAACATTCCCGCGACATTCTAACGACAAACGAAAGTTTTCAGGCGGCAGCAATTCGTGCGTTTCCGAGATTATGCGAATCGAGCGGTTCATTTAACGCTCGTATGACTAATTCTTATTATTACTCCTCGTGAGCTCGAGAGAGTTCATTTTTAATAAAGTTCCTTCTCAGAAATGTACGAACGTTCGCAGGAACGTTCCTTCTTGTAAACGTATGCAGGCGGTTCATGCCGAGTGTTTCTTATTCTTAAAACTGCTACTATTTGCATGGACGGACGTAGACCGGCGGAAAACGTTCTCTTTGATCCCCCGTAATAGAATTAAGAGCGCGACAGCGATATTAAAATTTTATTTCGTGCAAACTTGCTAGTGTTTCGCGGCAAGTTTCCGCAACAATATGAAAGAAACTTGCGGAACTAGGAAGTTACGGGGAGGGAACGAACGGCGGGAGGCGGTCGGAGGAGAAAGAAGAACTATCCGTGAAGGGTCCAAGTGGGATTGAAAAAGTCGCAGACGCCGGGCAATAATTGAAACCGCGCTGGTATTGCGATAAGCCGATACGGGAACTAAGGAGCAACTTCTGACCGCTGTTTAATATTAATTCTCGGCTTGTACGCTGAACGGAGGGCGCTTGAACTTTGAATCTTCTTCTCGCTGTAAGGTTATGCCTTTTTAAAACACTGGCACGAATAATACGATAAAAAATAAATGGAACATACGAAAGTGGATGTAAAATTTTTAGCCATATGTTTCAGCACTGTTTCTTATAAATTCAGTCTCACAAATAATTTTACGTAACAATTAACTGTGAAGGAAAATTTTTATTCGAATAAAATATGCAAGCTACTGTTCCATATTATGTGCTTCGGTTTTTTTATTATCCCGATTTACGGATATATCCAAATGTTCTATTCTATAGATATTAAAATTGTATAAATTAAAAGATATAATAATATAGTAAGTACTTTGCCTTATCTAGAAATATGAATTTATGGAACGGTAGTATATAAATTTTGAAGTTGTAATAAAATCGACGACAGTCTTGTATCCCCTGAAAATCGTTCATTAATAGGTACTTTTTACATTATCCGTCGAGGATCGATGGCCGTGTAAAAGTGTAGCCCATTAGGAACATCGGAATCTCGCTCGGTTTACTAATTTACGAGAAAGGCTGCGCGGACCGGATCGGGGAGAGGGTGGCTCGCACAGTCGCGCATAAATTTTCATCTCGGTCGTGTCAGAGTTTTTGACGAGTTCGATGTGTAGGAAGGGGGAAAAAATGTCAAAAGTCACCTGGGGCGAAATTCGCGAAACTTCTAACGATCTATCCACGGCGAAACTCCCTCAGCCGCCAGCCCTCGTGTAATGAAACGCTTATCGAGGAACTCATGTCAGTCGTTTAGCCTGAGAAACAGGGGGATTCTCGTTAAGTTGTAACGTAAATTAGAAAAGGAGTAGACGTGATCGATACTGCGGAGGTCGCGCTGCTCCTCGGATCATACTTTCGGCTTATTACACGGCCAGAAAATTAATGTGCTCGCAAAGAAAGAAGAAGCTCCGACAGATTTCAAATTACATTTTGTCTCTGAAGAAAGTCTCTCTTCTCTCTTATACGTAGGACGGATAAGATAATTCTGAAAATACCGTAATGTCTTCCTAACTGACGCACAGATTCTGCACAAAAGTGAACAATTTGGGAAGAGGAGATGCGATTATTCGATCCTTGCGGTTCATTTTTATAGTCACGAATTGTCAACAACTATAAAAACGAGCTGCGAGGCTCAAATAATCGTATCTCCACTTCCCAAATTGTCCATTTTTGTGCGCGATCCAAGCGTCAGTTAGGGAGACAATCTGGACTTCACTTAGGGAGACATTACTGTACATTATTGTGTACGAGCTGAGGGACAATTTGAGAGAATTTATTGTACCGCTTTCGACGTGACCTATTTCGAAGGCTGTGCAGAAAAATGGGAACTATTTAGGAACAGGAGATACGATTGTTCGAGCCTTGCGGTTCGCTTACATAGTTAGTAAATTCCCAAGAACTATAAAAACGAGCTGCAAGGCTCGAATAATCGTATCTCCTCTTCCCAAATTGTCCATTGTTCTGCACAATCGGAGCGTCAGTTAGGGAGACATTACAGTATTTCGGTCCTGATTGAACCAGTTACGAAGAACTGAAAAGATCTAACTATTATCAGCAGACTGTGGATCTTTGTGCAAAATAAAAGTTGCCTGCATCGATTGCAAGACGTGGAGCCAAAGTGTAATGTTGTTCCTCTCCTAAGTAATTTTAATTCTATTTAACAGTAATATTCAATGCCTTATACACATAAATAGGAGCCTCTATAATTACGGATAAATAAAAGCAAATGTTTCAAACGCATCATTTCTGTAAGCCATCCCTCTTGTAGCAAAATTCGACTGCGGAAGGTGTTACAGTTTCTTCGCAAAAAATAATGCCAAAGAACGTCGGACAAGAACGCAGCTTACACACTACAGAATACACCCTCGAAGTAGAGAAAATCCTGTGAAAAGTGAAATAAGTGTGTCAACTGCGACCCGGTCGCGAAACAGTAGCCCCGAGTAAGCATCGCGGATCGTTCTCTTCGGTAGTTTGCTGATCGCGAGCCATTCCAGTATTGTCTGGTTTTTTCGACCACAATGTCGAATGGCAATCGATACGCGGGAAAATAAGGTGAGAGGCAGGGTGCAGGAGCGGACGCGAGATATCGAGACCGAATATACTAGCTGATAAAGTGGTCTAGGCTCGATGAAAAGTCGAGGGATTTCCGATCAACCGACGAGAAAGCGGTGGGCATTTTCGAGGGAAATCGGTCGGGACGCATTGAAACAGGTGAATACGACGGGGTTCGGCCGTCGTCGTTTGCGGCCGATGGAAACCGCGCGGCGTGACGTTGCGTAACGCGGCGCACTCGCCGCGCCGCACCGCGCCGCACCGTACCGCGCTCGCGGAATATATTAAATTCATTTAAATGAAACGCAATTACCCGTATCGCTATCAAGCCCGTCAATTCGACGCTTTAGCGTGGCAAGAGGAGGGCCCTGTTTGAAACGACCGGCTCCGCGGGGCGGTTATCGTACCGGCGGCGCGTCGTTATGCGCCAGTTGTTCTAATTACCGCGCGATCATCTTCGGCCAGGAAATTACCTCTTCTTTCGCCTCTTTCTTTTACCTCGAACCATTTGTCGTTCTCGGGTCGCGGCTCCCTTTTTTCCCCCTGTCCTTCCTTCTCCGTCTCTTGCCGCGCGGACTCGAATACCATTGCAATTGCAGAGAAACCTATTACGCTAGCCGAGAGGTATAAAATAATTCACAAGCCTGTTCCGGACACAGGACGTGCAATTATTCGCAGATACGTATCGGTGGGTGCCGCGTGTTCCGTAAGGCCGCCGCGGTCGCATGAGAACCGTCGAGAGACGAGCGACGCCGGTCGACGTCGATTTACGAAAAGATAACGAGGACATCGTGGATGCGGCAATTTCGGTTTCTGCCGCGTTGCGTGCCCCGAAAAGAACAATGCCGATATTGGACGGGAAGGGCGCATCTCGTAAATCTCGCTGGCAAAAATTGTTTCATAATTTGCGTAATAACTTGGAGCCGCCGCTTCAAAGGCCGTGCGATCCTCCTCGACGCGTCGGCTACATACTTAAAATTCAACGTTTTCCCGAGCTTTTCCTACGAATACGTTCGTTTGAATATGTTGGCTGATGAACGCGAACCTCCGAAGTATTCCACGAAGTTTATGAAACCGGTAATAATGTAATAATTCACGCCGTTAAAAAAAAGCTTCATTTTAGTGTTATCTAGACAGAAAGTTATGACATGCCTTCCCACTCACAAAAATCCGAAAAATTAATTCCACTAGTCTCAGTAATTGGTCTAAAATTTTGCTGTAGACCTAGGGGGACCAGTTACTGACACTAGTGGGATTCATTTCTGAAGAGATCCAAAAAGTCCGGAAAATGGATTCTACTAGTCTCAGTAACTGGTCGAAAATTTTACTATCGATATAAGTGGACCAGTTACCGAGACTAGTAGGATGGATTTTCTGACAGATGTGGTTGCGAGTGTAGATCAATTTTGTGTATCTCTTCTCCCTAAATTGTCCATTTTTCTGGACAATCCGAGCGTCAATTAGAGAGGCATTGCTGTATTTCTTTTTTTGTTAATTATCGACCGCAGATTTATATCTCTGCCGAAAGTCGCTTAATAACAGAAAAACTACTACTTGGTTTCGTTCGAAAATAATCTCGCTGGCTGGGCATCGAGGGGAACGCAAAGTTGCAGTAAATTTGGCAATTTCGCGCGTTGTCCGAGCCCGGTCCTCCGTTCTCGCGTCGATTGCGCTGCGCGCGTAATTGTAACATCCACCGCCTCGGGGCCCGCGATCGGCCGCGATCACGGCGCAATCAATTCCCGCGCCCTCTATTACCGTCGAAACACTATTATTTCCATCGGGGCGCGACGCGACAGTCCGATCGGTTGCTCGTTTTATTTCGGGCCGTCTTCGGCGCTCCGTCGTAAACCCGGTGTCTATTCTTTGTTCGCGTTTTATCGGCGAACAACAGGGAAGCTTGCGTTGCGAAATTTGCTTATTCGGCTGGACAAGCAGCACGATAATTGGCGCGTTGATAGCGCGACGATGTTCCGGGCGTTTTATTGATAACCAAACAGCGGCGTTCCTGACCGGCGGCGGTTCGATTCGATTCGATTCGATTCCATTCGATTCGATTCGGGACGTTTCCGCGACCGGAGACAATTCCGCGTTGGTAACAGGGTAGATTTTTGAAAAATTGAAAGTGTGGCGTGCACACGCGCGGTGCAGCGCGCGCGCGCGGATCAATCCGGAGCCGTTTGTGTACCGCCGCGAAAGCTTTCAACGGCCGAACAATGGCCGGAGTTTTGCGGGTTTTTTCACGATTATTCCGGCGAGCCGCGCGAACGAAGACCGCGAACGCGCGTAATCGACGAATTACAACGGATCGGAATGCTGCTCGCCCGGCGATTACACCCTCTCTCGTTCTCCTTTTTGTTCTCCTTCGCTCTCTCCCTCTCCCCCGTCCTCTTCCTCCTCCGCTTCCACGCTACATATATGTATCCTCCGGTTCCGCGTATGTGTGTTTGTGTTTTTTGTCGCGCTGGCGCGGGGAATTTGCTTTTTTTCCTTTTTCGGAGCAACATAAACTAGTGTGTAACTATCTTTCGACGCGGCGTATGCCCGTCGATGATATTTTTCTGGACTCGCAACCCGCGGTCGGGATTTCGGGTGCGACCCGGAATAAACCCGCCGGCCATAGTTTGCAGGATATTGTGCGTATCACTGTAACGGCTCGTTCGCGAAACCATCCGCTTCTCCTGCTGCAAGTTACAACGATCTCTCTTTCCCGTCTCTCTCTCCCGGTTCCCTTTCCAGGTTTCGTTTTTATATAGTGGCGCACGGCCGAGTTTATACCGTTGTCACCGAAACTCGTAAACAAATCCCGCGCCTCAAGTGTAACAGGGAGTTCGAAGCGGGCGCCGATGCGAAAACCGAATGTTTTCGAAATATTTTCTCGAGCTGCGGTCGCCGCGCCGACGAGTATCGTATTATTCGATTTGGAGTAGCGGAGGAAGCGCATGTTTCGAATATTTCACTGGCTACTCGCGAGAATTCGGGCTGCGCACGATGGACCGATAATCTAACTGCCTGGCAATCAAATTTTTATCGCAAATCAACGAAGGACGTATATGCAGTCGCTGAAAGGCCCCCTATAAATCGATTTTGTCGAACCTTGCAATCTCGGTAGCTACGGAAAGTCTGTTCTCCGTGCTCCAAAATCGATTGGTAGTTTGCGTGTTTCTGATGATATTTTATTATTGTACCATGTGCGCGCGAATTACTCTAAAGTAATAGGCGGAAGTACTCTGCTTCTTAATATGAAATCGTATACAGGATATTCCACAATTATATTAACACCTGGAAAGGGGTGATTCCTGAGGCCATTCGAGGTAACTTTTTCCTTAGCGAAAACGCAATCTGTGGCTTCCTTTGCGAGCTATTTATTATCTTCTATTTTACCTTATGTTTTATTTCACTTATATTTTGGTAATTAATGAAAAACTCTTGATTTAAAAAAAAAGAACTTCATTTTAGTGTTCTCTAGACATAAAGTTACGACATGCCTTCCCACTCCGAAAAATCCGGAAAACGAATTCCACTAGTCTCAGTAACTGGTCCAAAATTTTGCTGTAGACCTAAGGGGACCAGTTACTGGGACTAGTGGAATTGATTTCTGAAGAGATCTTGAAAATCCGGAAAATGAATTCTACTAGTCTCAGTAACTGGTCCAAAATTTTGCTATCGACCTAGCGGGACCAGTCACTGAGACTAGTGGAATTCATTTTCCAGATTTTTGGGATATGTCCGGAAATCAATCCCGGTAGTCTCCGTAACTGGTCCAAAATTTTGCTATCAACCTAAGTGGACCAGTTACTGAGACTAGTGAGATCGATTTCCAGACATATCCTAAAAATCTGGAAAATGAATTCCACTAGTCTCAGTAACTGGTCCAAAATTTTGCTGTTCACCCAGGGGGGCCAGTTACGGAGACTAGACTAGTAGAATTCATTTTCGGGACAGTTCCAAAAAATCCTGAAAATCCATTCCACTAGTCTCCGTAACTGGTCCATCTAGATCGATAGCAAAATTTTGGACCAGTTACTGAGACTAGTAGGGTGGATTTTCTAACAGATGTGGTTGCGAGTGTAGATCAATTTTTTGTGAAGGTTCTGATTACATTGGCTAAAAGTATTGCTAAAAATAACTGTTTATTACAGTTTATTATTATTCTTAAGTCTTGCATTTGCGCTACGGAAAATGTTCCTTTGAATGACCTCGGGAATCACCCCTTCCTGGGTGTTGATATAATTATGGGACACTCTGTGTTATACGATTTCATATTATCGATGCAGTAGATACACGTAAAATTGAAGTACATCGACAGAATTGATGAATTTTTCATTAGAAATCGTATTCGTGCGAATCGATTATTAATGATTGACAAAGAATGTATTAGTATTCTATACATGAAATTATTCTAGAATTTATGTTTATATTTTATATACTACTGCAGAACAATATATCATATTATTCTATACGAAATCATTGGTAGCAATAATATCTAATCGAACAAGTAATATTTTTAACGGTAGATAATATTCCAATGCAACATTTCCATCGAGAACAGAATTATAAAAGGAAATGTTTGGAAGCAGATGCTAAAATCTGCGGGGAATAATAAATTAGAGCGGCCTATTTTTCGGAAGAAAAAATCTGAGATACATCGATAACCACAATAATAGCTGTTCACCCTAGTCCGAGCACCTAAATGTCATCGGTCTGTGCCGTTCGTGGTGGGGTGGACAGTTATTATTAGACTGGGGATCTTTACGCATTTATGGTATTTATAAATTTGTGAAACGCAAGAAAACGTTTACCTGGAGAAACATTAAGGGCGTTTTTTATTTTCGTGTCGCTACGAAGAATTCTTTGGCGAAATTTGTGTTTTTCGAAATAAATGTTTTCGTTGTTCTAGTTTCTATAAAATCTCTTTTTATCAAAAAACCGATGTCCAATGACCTCGATTACAGATAGTCGTATTTCCAATCAACGCAATGATTATAAAATGCTGTCGTTAAAACCGACTAAAGCTCGCATAACTTTGATTATCGTTAAATCAAAAACGTTTATTCTGTACTACGAATGCTCGCGAACCAAGTACAGTAAAGTCTCTCCAATTGACGCTTAGATTGTCCACAAAAATGGACAATTTTGGAAGAGGAGATACTATAGTTACTAGAGTAACTATAAAAACGAACCGCAAGGCTCGAATAATCGTATCTACTCTTCCCAAATTGTCCAGTTTTGTGGACAATCTGAGCGTCAGTTAGGGAGACATTACTGTATACTTAAGTCTCTCCAATTGACGCTCAGCTTGTGCACAAAAATGGACAATTTGGGAACAGGAGAAACGATTGTTCGAGCCTTGTGGCTCTTTCGTTGCGGTTATCGATTATCAACAACTATAAAAGCGAGCTGCCAAGGCACGAACAATCGTATCTCCTCTTCCCAAATTGTCCATTTTTCTGCACAATCCGAGCGTCAATTAGGGAGGCATTATTGTATGTGCCAAAACCAGATGCAAAAACGTAGAACAGTTCGATGAAAGAAAAACAAATGCAGAGATTGCTCGAAAAGGACATCGAAAACCAGAATATCCCTTGAAAACGATTCTACCGTACCGGTAGAGTCGTTTCAAACAAAAGTAATGCAATCAAGCTTTATAGAAGAACGAACAGTTAATCAGTTTCGCATTCGTAGTTCGACCGAACGGAACGACTGGCCATAGTACGAATACTTCGCGCGAGCTATGCCATTGGAATATTATCAAACTTTGGTCAAGCTTCAAAAAAATTAATTTGTATTTCGTAGCGTTCCCGCCGTGTCGGTAGAATTGCAGCAAGTTTCCGACGGCCGCGGTTTCGTTTGAAATTCCAGGCATAGCGTGCGCCGTGTTAGTTTCAAGATGTGTGCATACATGCAACGAGGGCTGTCCCGTAAACCGTGAAGGGTTCGTTCGAACGAGCCGGTGCCTGTCCGGTGCCGTAATCGTTTCCAGGTTTTCGTGGTCCGTGGGACGCGCGACGATAATGTTTATGAAACTGGAGAGGCGTCGATCGAACGGCCGAGCGAACGATAGCACAGCGTGGGCGGTGATAATTGAATTCCGTTCGACACAGGCGAGTTCGTTTCGTTCCGCGATTCTTGCGCGACGATCGCGACGACCGATTCGAAACGACGCGCCGAGCTAGCTCGACGACGCCGATCGGCCGCCGATTCGTCGATCGTTAGGACGCGAAATATTTTGCCCGCGTATCTCGTGCCCGGTTACCCGTTCGCAGGCCCGCGAATCCATGTTCCCGTGTAACGGCATTAATCAAGGGATTCGCGTAATTTTAATTAAAAAGCCGGGGGCGGACAGGTCACGCGAATGGCTGCGAAACAAATTTAATTAATTTTTCACCGGTTCCCGTGTCGACGACAATCCCCGGGACTCGTTATTTATCTAGGCCGAAAGGCGTATTCGCGTTGCGTCGCGTCGCGTCGCGGCGCGGCGCTCCGAACGATCGCCGCGCGATCGAAAACGGATTTCTGTATTAACGAATGCAATCGCGTCCGCAACGCGATCCGAACGAACGGTGAATTAGCGGGGAAGCTCGGCGGCCGCAAAATTGTTCGCGGTGTCGCGAATCGGTCCCGCATTAACGCCGCATCATCGATATCCCCCCACGAACGGATCTTTATTACGTCATCGATTCAATAAGCTCCGCGGATAAAATTACTATCCGGCGGATTCCTGGCTTCGCGTTATGGCTTTACATGCCTCGTCGATCAAATACAGTTCACGGAAATGTTGTATGGCTCTTCTAAGACAATCATCGTTTTAACCATCAATCGATGGTTATGTCAAGGTTATGTCAAGGTATATATCAATATTTATATAAATATTTAGTTTCGTAAAAGCTGTCTGTTCAAGAAGTGACTAATTATGTCTATACTGTGTATTTTATAAGAGACAGTACAGTAGTGTCTCCCTTACTGACGCTCAGATTGTCCACTAAAATGGACAATTTGGGAGGAGGAGATACGATTATTCGTGTCTTGCGTCTCCTTTCTATAATTGTTGAAAATCGGTAATTACAAAGACGAGGCGCAAGACTCAAATTAATCGTATCTCCTCTTCCCAAGCTGTCCATTTTTGCGCGCAATCTAAGCGTCAGTTAGAGAAACATTAACTGTACAGTAATGTCTCCCTTACTGACGCTCAGATTGTCCACAAAAATGGACAATTTGGGAAGAGAAGATACGATTACGATAGAGCCTTGTAGCTTGTTTTTTATAGTCGTTGAAAATTCGTAACTATAAAAAAGAACCGCAAGGCTCGAATAATCGTATCTGCTCTTCCAAAAATTGTCCATTTTTGTGGACAATCTAAGCGTCAGTTAGGGAGACATTACTGTATTGTGCACAGATTGTTTGCTGCGTTTCGTTCGTTTGCTTATCACAGCATTTTGAACTTATTTTATAGTGCATATTGGAGCTACCAAATATGGTGTACGCAAAGAACAACTACTTTAATGTTAAATCTACTATACTGGTAATTTTGACTGGTTTCACATTTTTTATTTCGAGATTAAAAGATGATGATATGCCTAAACAAATATAATCTTGTCATAACCTCAGGTTCTATAACTACACGAAGTTTCAATATCTACAATTAAACGATAATAATTAAATTTATTTTCGAGTTAATTAGTTGCTTGAATCCTGCAGATTAAACTGCAGAATCGTATGCGTAAGTTTTCATTGTAACAGATACATTTCAAAAGGGTGCAGCTAAAGTCAGATTTTAACCCACTCATATTCATGTGACCTTTTTATATTCAGGTGCCCAGGTGAACTTAAGATCGAGGGCGATTACACAGAATGTCCAAAAAGGTTGGGTCCAAACTAAAAAACGTCGTATGAACCTATATTCGAAAATACGTAACAAAAACGACTACAGTAAAGTCTCCCTAATTGTGCATAAAAGTGGACAATTTGGGAAGAGTAGATACGATCGTTCGACCCTTGCAGTTAGTTTTTATAGTTACCGATTCTCAACAATTATAAAAACGAGCCGCAAGGCTCGAACAATCGTACCTCCTCTTCCCAAATTGTCCATTTTTCTGCACAATTTAGGTGACAATTAGGGAGACATTAGTGTACATCAAATACAACACTGTAGAGACATTAGTAGAATCTGAGAATAGTTTTGCATCGTGTGCAACTCATTAATGTAATTCATTAATGTGCTTCTTACAGGTAACATTGATAACTATTATTTCGCTTAAAAAATCTGCGGGCCAGTTATTACCTTCTATTCGAAACCTCTGCTAACTCTATAAACCATCGGTCGAGACAAAATCAGACTAAACTGCGATGAAATAATCGAGCCGCTTAAAGGGAGTTTATTGTAATCCAACGAGAATTTGATGTTCGCGAACCGCGAATTTCGATTGCCGCACATCCGTTCGTACGTCGTATTCCGAGGACCGTTTCCACCCGGAAGACTAATAGCGGAGGGAAGACGGGAAGAATACCGCAATATGTTCCCCGTTCAATATCGACCTACGTTTCCTCATTACTGGCTTGCATCGGAGTGTCTTCGGAATTACATTGCGCTCGATAATTCGATAATTCGATCGTGGGAAGCGGCGTCGCGATAACGCGTCACCGGCGCGTCAAGTACGTGCAGCACTTCGCTGCTAAGGGATTAATGATACCATTATTCAAATGGCATCGTGGCTAGGCGGGTATTGAAAGGGGCCTGGCCCCGTTTACGGTTGCGCCCCGCTATTCCGGCGCGCATGCACCTGCGTGCAAAAACATCTCCGAGCCAAAGTAAATAGACAAAGACGGGGGAATCGAAGCGGCCCGGCGCGCAGTGGTTGAGGCGCGGGAGCTCTTTTTTTCCCCGCCGCGCCGCTCGGTCTTTTATCTCGCGGCGTTTTTACCGGCAATGCACGCAGGCCTCCGCAACCACCCTCAAAGATACGGTTCTCCCTTTCTAGCGAATATCCAGCCTCGCGAAGCTGAAGCTCTGCCGACGTCGACGTCGACGCCGACGCCGACGCCGCCTGCCGTTGCCGCGTTGCTGCTGCTGCTGCTGCAGCAATCCGAACTCGGTCAAGCTGCCATTTCGTCGAGCCGAGTCAGTTCTGGCTGGTTTAAAAGCATTTCGGCCGGTCTGTCATCGCCTCGAGACGAATGCCAAAACATCGGCCAAAGAGCGCGGAACGGGCTCTGTTGCTTGCAAATGCTCGCCGCCGCCACCAACGCCGCCGCCGCCACCGCGTTTTTCTCATCACCGAGGCGTTTGAGCAGGATTTTTCGGACACGACAACGAGCCGCCGCGTCCCTTTATCAACGCGCCGAGCGGAGAGGACAAAGCTCTCGCGGCGTAGCCGTAATTACGCGTTCGACGTAATGCGTTTTAACTTTTAACGCGTTATTTCGGCACGCGAGGGCCGCACGCGTTGTCGGCCGACGGGTTTCCGTTCTTAAATTACGCCTCGTTTCGTCGCACGGCCTCTCTCGGACCACTCTTAATGACACGAATGTACAATGTATTTCTGCACCGGACATGATTTAAAGAAGCTCGCGTAAGAATAGTCCAGCGTAACGTCTGAATCACTGGCGTAGGCTGTGTTTAAGTGGCTTCTCTAATCTGGAGCCTTTAGGAAACCGACAGATTTTATTTCGGTTTCTCAGAGTACAGTGATGTCTCCCTTACCGACGCTCAGATTGTTCACTAAAATGGATAATTTGGGAAGAGGAGATACGATTATTCGAGTCTTGCGGCTCGTTTTTATAATCGTGGACAATTTATAACTATGACAATAAACTGCGAGGCTCGAATAATCGTATCTCCTCTTCCCAAATTGTCCATTTTTGTGCGCAATCTGGGCGTCAATTAGAGAGACATTACTGTATACAGGCTGTCCCAAAAATGTCTCGCAATCCGGAAATGGCGGGTTCCTCGGATCATTTGAAGCAGCTTCTTCCTTTACAAAAATTTTCTCCGGTGCACCGTTAACGAGTTATTAACGAAAAACAGTGACCAATAAGAATCGAGTACGGCTGACGCGAGGCGGCCCAGCCAACCAACGCACGAAGCCTAGTTCCGCTCATTGGCTCGGTCGTCTCGCGCCAGCCGAACTCGCCTCTCATTGGTCACTGTTTTTCGTTAATAATTCGTTAACGGTGCCTCGGAGAACATTTTTGTAAAGGAAGAAGTTGCTTCAAATGACCCGAGGAACCCGCCGCTTTCGGATTACGAGACATTTTTGGGACACCCTTCATACTTTTGAAGATATCTCTGCCAAAGGATATTGACAGATTGAAGAAATTGATTGAGTAGCTGTTTGAACGTCAGCAATAAAGCATGGCATAGTGCACAGGGCATAAAAAGGCATCGAAACATATCCTGATCCATGATCTTGAGCTAAATAATATGAAAAACCTTGAAATACGATTTTCTCGAAATTATGCTAGCTATGAATTAGCTGCCATGATATCGGAAGATCTACTTGACCGATTTGATCAACACTTGGTCAACGTCAAGGTTAAATTATCATTTTTCCATTTCTCTTAGCCTGCTAGAGTTGAAGAAAAAACCAGCAGAAGTCGATATTCCAACTTCAAAGTGCTGCCATTTCTTTAGTTATCAATATTTATCTTCCCTCGTGATTTCTGCGATAACCACATGCATCCTAGTTAAGAATCTTTCTTGTTTCACTGTAATAATTTCTTTTTTATACCACCTATTTTGACTATTTCTTATTCTCAAGATTTCTAAATATTTTTGAAATGGTAACAAATATCTGTGAAAAATGCCGATGCAAGAAGCTGCATAGTTCTTTTGTAAAAAAAATAGCGAAAACAACAAGAAAAGCGTGCTAAAGACAAACATTTTAGTCCGCGAACGATAAAATTCTCGGATAACCTTGCGGCTGTAGAAGCGAGAAGCGCGATAGATGTTTCCACGTTTCAACGTTAAGTACCTATATGCGACGAACCACGGAGTTTCCAGATAACTCATTGAAATGCATTATGGAAGTGGAACGAATGCTCGGAATGTACGCGAAAGGCAGTTTTTCGATGGCCGCGTACAAGACACGAGAGATATCGGGGCGAAACTGGTTGGCAGATCCGATAAGAAACTTTCCGACGAAACTTTAATTGATCCGGGAATTATATGCGGAGGATAGCTGTGCTATATCGTAGCCCCGACATATTTAATGTCGACGGAAAAATCTGTCTAGAAACAACAACCGGTTCCTTCGTTTTGCGAACGCGTCGAGAGCATCGCGCGGCCCGAAGAGAACAAAGCGACGCGGGGACTGGTTTATCGTCCACTCGAATCAATATTCAAAACCCGAAAGATGAGAATCTTACCTCCGCGGGCGGCTTGCCAGCAACGCTGACGCACTCGATCACCAGCTTCCGGTCCTCCGTGGTGATAAGAGAGTCGCCCTGAAGGATCTTCGGCTTCTGCGGCGGAACCAGGACGCTCAGCTTGGCGAATCTCGAGCGCAAAGCCGGTTGGCCGTCGTTCGTCGGCGAGGCCTGACACTGGTAGGTGCCGTCGTCCTCCAGTTCCACCGGGAATATGTGCAACGAGAAGTCGCCTGGAACGCAAGAAAATGATGCAGTTTTACCAGTTTCGTCTCGATCGAGTTTACCGCGATCCGAAAAATTGCGCCTTCTTTTATCGCGTTATCGAGGCTCTTCGAAGTTGTAAGACGACCTTGACCGACCAGACCTCATCGATACACCGGTTCGCAGTTTTGCGCGTCGCTTCCGACGACGATTCGGCCGGCAAATTTTATTTGTTAATATTTGCCGCGCGTAAACTGCGGTAACGCGCGAATTCGCAACACGCTAGTCGACCGGCTACTATTTATTTACCTCGGCAATGGTCACAAATTTCCAATTATGGAATTGATCAAAGAACATGAAGCGGCTAGGGTAAAAAGAGCAATACTTGGTTCATCCGCGACGCGTTTACGTAAACAAATTGTTGTCTATTTTTTTAGCTGCACGCACTCGTTACCGAGCCACTGCTCGTTTGTTCGTTCTTTCGATTATGCTTTCGGTTGCTTTACGTAAGAAACTGAATGATTCGATTGTTTAACTCCAATTAGCTGGTCGTTGATTCCTATTATCGGAACTAATCGCTGCTGAACAGTTGAGCCGAGTATTACAATATTTGTTTGTGCTACTTAACCTAAAACTGATAGCAAGATGATAATAAGACATGATAATAACAGGATTAAATTAATTTGTGATACTACAGAATATGTAGTTCATTAACATATTTTTATATGAACGCTTTTACTGAATGAACTTACTTTACTATGAACTTACTTAACCTAAAAGTGATAACAAGATCATAATAAGGCATAATAATAAGATTAAATTAATTTGTAATACTACAGAATATGTAGTTCATTAACATATTATTATATGAACGCTTCTATCATTTGTATAACAGATAATTAACACGTATAATTAAAAATGACTGCTTAATTTTATCAACCCTTCGCAGTCGAAGCTATTTCAACTGTAAATCTAGAATAATTTTTCTGGCTTATAGTATTACAAATAAAAATTAATTTGTAATACTACAGAATTTAACATATTTTTATATGAACACTTTTATCATTTGTATAACAGATAATTATTATCACCGTAAATCTAGAATAATTTTTCTGGCTTATGGTATTTTTATTTTATATGACAAAGTGCATTTTATGCATATAATATTATTTATATTATGAATATAATTTTTTGTTAATATAAAAATGATCTTAGAACGTGATATAACAAATTTCAACGGTGCCTCAGAGTCACCACTCGAGTACAAAGGGTTAATATTTGCGAATATTTGCGAACGTCGAAGAAGTAATCGTCGCCATATAAGTTCGCTTCGTAATTTTCGTTCAATCGAACGAAATACTTTAATTTCATGAAATTTTCGAGGTTCCTGTCGCGGTCGTGTTAAGACAGGAAGCGGATCTCGAGAGTACGAGAAACGTCGGGGGGGGGGGGGCTCCGTCGCGTTTGTTCCATCGTGAAAATCGCTTCGATATTGTATTGCTGAATTTTTACGTTCGAGCCAGACGACGTGCGAAAGCCGTGCTTAACTGCGTAACGGCGCGCCGTTACGATTGTCAACGTTTCGGGGTCGTGCGGTGCGAAATGTAACAGGAGCATGGGGGGGCGTGACTCTGGCGCGACGAACAGAAGTTTCTCACTTGATAGGAGAGACCCGGTATCGGCGGGAGCGACGAGAAATGGAACAAGCAGGGGTCGGGTAGAAAACCATTTACCCCCGTTGATTGAAACTAACGGTTTACGAGCGTCTGCTCGATGGTATCGCGCCGGGGCCGTACGCAGGAAATTTCTCCGACTGACGGTTTTATTTTGAAATCTCCGCGTATACGTGTAAGCTGTCAGAAACAACGCGGCTTCCGTGCAGCGCGAATCGACGGGAATTAGAACGGTCCGCTGCCGAGGCCGTCAGCGAACTCGCATTTTTCTCCCGGCGCCATTGACCTCACCCCCCGGGGGCCGTCCTCGTTCAGCCAGCCGCGCCACACCCCCCGTTCCCCTCGGTTATGTCAAAACGAGGATACACCTCGAAGCAGCCGTTCCCGGCTCCTCCGCGGTATCGCGACGATTATCGATACGAGGGACGACGGCCGATCGGCCGTTCAAGTAAATTCTCCCTCGATCGATTCGCGACCGACCGACCGGCCGCGGCCAACCATCCATCCATCTATCTATCCAGACATCCAGACATCTATCATTCTGTACGGGAACCCCTCGCGCCCCGGCTGCCTCACCGCGCGCCGATCTATGCAACCGATTCCCTCTCGGCTCGCATTTCTTTCATTCCATTCATGCAACTTTCACGAGAACCGCCTGTACGGCATGCACGGCCAAGCAATTGTGCTTCGGCTCCACCGAACGGATGAAACCGAAACGAACGAGCGAACGAACGAACGAACGAACGAACGAACGAACGACCGGACGGGCGAGGACCGGAACCGGAGGAGGGATGGACCGACCCGCGACCGACGGAGACAGGGGACGCAAATGGAAAAATGGTATCGTCTCGCCTGTACGCCACCGCCGATTATTCCACTGCTAGATCGTCGCTGACTTACGACTAAACTTTCCCCCTTATTTCCCGGCCTTTGTTCGGACCACGCTGCTCGACGACTTCCGCCTCGCTGGGCGGCCAAGGGGATGAACTCCGCGGCGTTCTCTGCGCGCCGATCGTGTGCCGCCCCTGGCCGCTTGTCGCGACTAACAGATTCACGAAAACTGTAATCGTGAGTTTGTAAAATCGTGAATTTCTCCTTGTCGGCCGGTTAGATATTCTTGCGTCGTTACGATGATAGCCGAGACTAGCTATAAAATACGTGTGTACACGTGCATCCGTTTACACATGCAGTTCATATATCCGTTTTTATGCTTGTAGTTCATATATTCGTGCTTTAAGCTGTGCTCTTTTTATCGTACGAACGACGGACCATTTTTACAACTATACGATTCACGATACTTTTAATTGTTTCCAGCTTTAATCATCAGTTTTTCAAATGTTTTTGAGGGTACTTAGCTTTGTAGTACTGTTAGTCTTTTTATTATCTCCAGAAGAACACGATTTTATTTTGTTAAATTTCCAAACATTGAGTGATTTAATCTCACGAGTGTTGTCATCTTAATGTATCTTATTATCTAACTAAATTGCCTAATAACATTTAATCTATTATCGATTATAGTATTTAGAGAAAATGTAAATTTTTCTCAAATCAAAATAAACGATCAACAGATTATAAATGATTAACTGAAATATCACGACGTTTTCATATTTCGCGCTTAACATAACCTAGTACATTATACCCACATCGGAAATGACTTGCATCATTCGTAAAAATCGAACGTTTGGTCATTTAGTTAATGCAATGACGATTACATGTTCAATATTATAAACGGATTCGGGACAAATATTATTTTCCGCTAAAATATCTGTGTTGATATTTGTGATGAAATTGAACACACCGCTTGTATGATTCGAGCGCATTAAGCACCCTCTGTGTTGTTTCCAGAAAAATCGGTATATTTAACCGAGAAAGTAATTTCCATTAGCTTCTCTTAAATAGTTGAATTACATTACGCAACGTTGGAACGCCACCCGGCAGAAAATGCAAACATTTCCCCTCTCGATTCAACGCGATACAATTAAATTTGATGCAAGTACCTACTAGCATAATGAACGATCGATAATCGACTATATTAGATTGATTAAAAATAATCGCGATAAAATGAACGCCATCGAATATAATGTTTTATCATTGTAATTTACCGGATAACGAAATAAACGATACTTACGTAAAATGCTCAGATTTCCAGCAGCACTCAACGTATTAACGGCTAACGAATTCGATGAAATCGAATCATTCGGGCCCAATGAATAATCAGCATCGACGGGAGCGAACGTTTCGCCAATTTCGAAAACTGGACACGTTAAGCAAATTCATGACTCAATTTGCATTCTGTAATAAAACTCGCGAGCTACCTCAGATAATTTACGCACGATGCGACGCTCCAAAGGACTGCCGACAGTCGCTTCGACTGAACGATGTTTTTGATGTTTCACCGGTATAAACAGCTTGTTTAATAAATCACTTATTTCTAAACGCGACAATTATTCTTCAAATAATAATTGTAGTAGAAATTGTCACATCGTATCAATCGCCGTGCTTCGATGAACAATAATGTCTCTCTAATTGATGCTCAGATTGTCCATAAAAATGGACAATTTGGGAAGAGGAGCCTTGCGGCTCGTTTTTATAGTCACCGATTGTCAACGATTATAAAAACATAGTACAAAGCCGAAATGTTCGTGTCTCCTGTTCCCAAATTGTCCATTTTTCTGCTCAATCTAAGCGTCAGTTAGGGAGACGTTACTAAATTTCGAATAAAGTTGTCGCCGGTAGCAAAATCTATTATTAATAATATTTACAATATCTAATTTATGATATATAGAACGTAAAAATGCTGAAAACGTAACCGACGTCGTACAATATTAATTGTACGTGTTCAATATTAATTAAATAATACGCTTGAACGTTACGAAATGTTTCGGGTTGTTCGCGATCACGGTGAAAGCGTCGAATGAAACAAGCGACTCTGTCTTATTTCATTCGAAAAATCCGTATCCTATTTAATAGATATCGCCGAGACGACGCTCGGGGACGCGCAGCGTTCTCAGCGTTGCAAGGAGACGCGCGTAGGGCATCCCTCAAAGCCTCGCTGCACGGAGCTTTACTTAGCGTTCTTACTTAACGTCTCAGCCTGTGCATCAAACGACGAACGATGAGGCCGGTCGAAAGTGGATAATCCGCGACGTGTTTTCTTCGGGGGGATGCATGCATCTCGGCGCCCCGGGTTACGTTGGCTCGCGATTCTCGTCCCGCGAACAGCAATCTCCGAGGAGGCAATAAACGTCGCATCCCATTCCTTTTACGCGGCGCTGAAAGCCACGCCAGATACATATTAGCGTATCGCGGAAACAAAAAGGATTTCCAGCGCGGCGCCGCGCCGCGCCGCGGCGTTCCCGTTTTCCCCCGCGGTCGCAATATCGCGGAAAATTGGAGACCGGCTGCGTGTATCGTGTGTCGCGGGCGATAAAGGCGCGTCTTATCGCGCCGCGGACAAGACGCCCCGAGCTGCGAATGGAAATTGGAATCGTGTTTCTCATTTTCGTCCGTTTACGCCGCTTTATCTTAGTCCCCGGCGCCGCGCGCGACCGTATCCCCGTTGCATTCCAGAAGAAACTCGCGAAATTGTTTCCGGATCGACGGAGGAAACAACGAGTGTATGGCACGATTGTTCCGTAGAAGGCTTTATCTATCTATTATGCTGTGTCATCTATCGTCTCCGGGCGTTAAGAATATTGTTCAATCCTTTCTATCGTCGTCTTCGTTTTAATCCTCGAGCATCTTCGCTGTTTAGGCTTACGTAAATAGGGTTGATTTCTATATCTGCAAATATCTGTGCAGACTTTGTGTTTAGAAATAATTGTTTCAGGGAAAATATTGTGCCCGATTATATAGCTGTGATTATTTGTTATATTATATATTATTATTATATATTATATATATATATATTATTTCTACGCTATATCTGCAAATATCTGTGCAGACTTTACGTTTAGAAATAATTGTTTCAGGGAAAATATTGTGCCCGATTATACAGTCGTGATTATTTGTTATATTATATATTATATATATTATTTCTACGCTATACCTGCAAATATCTGTGCAGACTTTACGTTTAGAAATAATTGTTTCAGGGAAAATATTGTGCCCGATTATATAGTTGTGATTATTTGTTACATTTTATTTATGCGTAATTATATTTTACTATTCACCCGAATGACAAAGCAACAAATCGAATACAAATATTCCGATTACGATAGAAACAGATGAAAGACCGTATAAAAAATTGCACAGGGCGCGGCGAGGCCAACAAAATGCGGGCATTCCCTCCGGTCCAGAAACCGCCCTTACTCGCCGGCGGTTTCAAAAATGATTCACACTCGTGGGCGCGTTAAACTTGAAGGGATTCCCGTGCATTAGGGGGGACAATAATTAGCACTCCTCCCGGGGCGAGACCATTCAGGGAACTTTTGGAACTCCGGTGGCCAGGAAGCCGGGCTCGCACCACCGCGAAGCGCGCGTTTACCCTGCCGCTTCGGTAATTACTTGCGCGGGGAACGCCGTCGTCGTCGTCGTCGTCGTCGCCGCATTCGTCGCGAATGATGCTGGGCAAGGCCAATGACACGAAGAAACTCGGCCCGAAGTTACTCCGCGGCCGTAACTTTCTCGTAAACAAAACCGGAGGGCCGTGGAAAAGTCGCGGGATGTCTTGAATCACCTGGGAAACTCGTTCAGCGCAGGAGGGTCGTTTCATTTCCCGTCGGAGGTAATGCTAAAAGGAAAGAAAACAAAGGGGAGAGATAATATAAATGCGAACGGAGGACAGAGGCGGGACAGAAGCGGGACAGAAGCGTTAAACGATTCCTACGGCGCGGCGGACTGCCGCGTCGCGTCGTTATTTCAAGCATATGAATCGGAAACTTGAAAATTTTGCGCTCCGATAATTTATCACAATGCCGCGCGCCGGACTACGATCAAACTGAACGTTCCATTTGTTGCCTTGGTCCATCAAACTTTAGCGCGGCGGGACCTTTATTCTCGAAAACGGAACGTAACGACGGAAAATGCCTGAAATGGAATTAATCGGTGTTACGCGGGATGCTGCCTGATTCCGCGCGAAACGACAAGTCGAAAATGTGGAACATCGTTGTCTCGCGACTCCGCCGTTGTTCTAGGCGCGATGAATTCGCCTCGGCGAACGTGTTTGCTCGTTGCTTGTCGTCGTCTTTGGTTACGGCGCGCGTCTCGACACGCGTGTTCCACGGATATTTTTAACGATTCTTCCTTCACGGTTTTCCAATTTTTCTTTTCCTAGCGCACCAATTCCGCTTCGCTCTGTCACTCCAAATCAGTAGTTCTCAACCTTCTTTCGCGTATCAATCAATTGGTATCCCACGAAGTCCACTTTGTATCAGCCGACCTTAAATTGTTGAAAAATATGGGAAAACGAGATGGCTGAATTTTTGTTTATTTCAAACGCAAGCCGGTCTCAAGATTTCATTTTGCTCCTGTTGCTCCTGTTTAATTCTGATCCTGTTGTTTCGCATAAATATCTAGACGCGACTGGAAGCAAGGAGAAGTCATTTATCCATAATTTCTCTCCATAAACATATTTTTCTCTTTGTCATTCTATGTCCTCGTACTTGAATTCCTTAATCCTATAATATTAACTTCGCTCGTTTCCGATGTTTATTCTCGGTTTTACGACTTGAAAAACTGCGATGAAGAACGGAAAAACTTCGAGGAACGAAGCAGCGAGGAATTCGAGAGGCCAGGCGTTCTCGATCACGAAGTTCCGTCAAACGTTTCCGTCGATGCACAGCTGCGAAGGAGCTCGAAGTGTAAAGGATGGGCGATCGTCCGTCGATGCGACGCCGTCACGGTCGACTTCACCGGCAGAAATCTCGGTTTCCAAGATACAATTCCAGAAATTACCGACCAACCGTACGGACAAAGGGCGGAAAGAGCGACGCGAAGACGAGGGCGACGAAGAGACTCGGCCGATGCGAGGCGGCGAGAAGAGACGAGCCGAACGAGAGACAACGGTGGAAAGGCTTTCGCAGGGTGGCTGGTGGAAGAGAGCTTTAACGACTAACTGGATACGGCGAAACAATGCATCGCGAACAATTAGTGTTGGACCGGGCGCAGTCGGTGATATTACAAACGGCTATAATTAATTTTAATTACGCGAAACAGGTAACGAACACTTCGCTACAGACAACTATGATTAATTGCACCCTGTCCGACTGGAAGGCATAGATCGTTCCTGGATCTGGAGATCGTTTAGCGAGGATGTTACGCATTTCGGTTAACTGGCGCATCTTGATAACTCGCTTTGACCCGTTGCCTGCATAATTTGCGAATTTACTGCGCGGCCTTGCAAGTGAAATCAACCTTACGCGGGCGCGATGAAAGATTCGCTTGTTGCTGGAATTTAGCGAGGTTGAACAGAGTTGTTCGATAACGGATACTTTTTACTCAACCTCTCGATTTAATTTACAATTTGATCGAGTAATTTATTACGTCGGAAATGAAATATGCATTCTGATTATCTATTCGCTGCGATCTGTCTCTCCCTTTCTCTCTCTCTCTCTCTCTCTCTCTCTCTCTCTCTCTCTCTCTCTCTCTCTGCGCGACTCCTTTAATTTTAGAACTTTCGCCTTATTGTACTCGTTCATTAAATAGGTCAGCCCCTTTACTTATTCAATCCGTTCGTCGTGTGCTTCTATGAAATTAACTAACGCGAGCCATCTATTATACGTACGTACATGAACTGTTTGCACTCGGAACTCTTGTTCCGGATTTTTACTTCGATTCAAGTTTGTACAGCAAAATTACAATTTTTACAAAACTTGCTTTCAGTTACTGAGTACAGTAATGTCTCCTTGACTGACGCTTAGATTGCGCGCAAAAATGGACAATTTGGGAAGAGGAGATACGATTATTCGTGTCTTGCGTCTCGTTTTTATAATTGTTGAAAATCGGTAATTATAAAGACGAGGCGCAAGACTCAAATTAATCGTATCTCCTACTCCCACACTGTCCATTTTTGCGCGCAATCTAAGCGTCAGTTAGAGAAACATTCAGATTGTGTACAGAAATGGATAATTTGGGAAGAGGAGATACGATTATTCGAACCTTGCGATTCGTTTTTATATAGTTACGAATTGTCGACAATTATTAAAAAAGCGAGCTGCAAGGCTCGAATAATCGTATCTCCTCTTCCTGAATTGTCCAGTCTTGTGCACAATCTGAGCGTCAGTTAGGGAGACATTACTGTAAATATTAGACTGTGAATCTTTATGCGAAATAAAAAGTATTTCCATCCATTGCAACAAACGTGAATCCAATAGAAACTTCTTTCGTTAAGAATTTCAATGAATTGAAAGCAATACAGTAATTTCTCCCTAACTGACGCTCAGATTAGCGACAGTTAGGGGGACATTACTGTAAATATCAGACTGTGGATCTTTATGCGAAATAAAAAGTATCTCCATCGATTGCAACAAACGTGAATCCAGTAGAAACTTCTTTCGTTAAGAATTTCAATGAATTCAAAGCAATACAGTAATGTCTCCCTAACTGACGCTTGGATTGTCCACAAAAGTGGACAGTTTGGGAAGAGGAGATACGATTATTCGAGCCTTGCAGCTCGTTTTTATTGTTGTCGACAATTCGTAACAATAAAAACCGAGACACAAGGCTCGAACAATCGTATCTCCTCTACCCAAACTGTCCATTTTTTCTCACAATCCGAGCGTCAATTAGAGAAACATTACTGTATGTATATCGGAGAAATCTCCCGGATGCTAAGGGCTAAGACTAATCCGTGATTTCAACAAGTCTTCGACCGAACGATGCGATCGTTCCGTAAATCGGGCCGCGCTCGCTCGGAGTAGGTTCGCTAAAATTACGAAGGAAATTGTACAATCTGTTGGCTGCGTGCGATCATTTGTCAAGTGTATTCGAGGCCTAGAGAGGAAACCTTTTAATAGAGACTGATGGACAGGAGGAAGTTGATTAATCGAATGGCTCCCGAGTTTGTGCCGCATCCATTAGTAGTTTCAAAATAGAAACGTTAGTCCGCGATTTATTATCAGACGGCGCGAGATTCGATACTGTATATCAGTGTATTTTGATTGCGATTGGATCTGCCATAGATAGACGTCTGGAATTTCGAGCGAACTGACGAAACCAATTTGCTTGAACTTGATACAGGAATCATTAGATTCGTTCCGTCGACTAAACAATGGCGAACGATCGCGTGCTCGTTCTCGTGTGTCAAATTGACAATAAAATATCAATGTAATAAAAGGTGAACAATTTCTTTCACAAAATATTTCATCGAAGATAAAGAAAGAACATATTTGCATAATGTTCTATTCACATTTTCCGCATAGAAGCTGTTTTCAGCTGTTTTTCACACAATTTAACTACTGCAAAGCGACTGCTATATTCACTTGTTATGGCTAATAATTCGTTAAAAATTCCTCCGAAGTATTATTTCCGAGCTCTCCGTATTAGCATAAAATAATGGAACAATATATTCTAAAACTTGAAAACAGCGTCAAATCGTTGACGATAGGAGGAGCCGATAAAATCGTTGAATTATCGCGACGTCGTGTGCCGAAATAAGAATCCTTTCGCAAAATTTGTAAATTCCAATCGAATTTCCGGCGCGCTGGGAGAAAGGTCGCCGGCTCTTTTATCCAGCCCGGAAACGAACGCAGGGTATGTCGAGCGACGCGCAATATCCGTGAATTTTCGAATTCAAAATCAGGCCACTTTTCCGGCCGGTTCTCGGCGCTCGGGCGGGGCGGGGCGGGAGGCGAGGACTCGGCCGGGACAATAATGGGAAAACGAAAAATTTGAATAAACGCCGAAAACGGACGCGTCGCGTTCATCCCGGCGAATGTAGGTTAGCTTCGCCTTGTTCTATTTACATGCTTGAATACCGATAATAATCTAGATTTATCGTGACGGCGTGTCAATCAACGCGGCTATTACCGTCATTATTATTTCGGTTAATTGGATCGCAATTTCTGGTTACATTCCCCCGTGCGCCGGCTGAAATATACGGCATTATCATTTCGAATCTGGCCACGCGAAGGGAAACCGCGGTGTCGCGATGCGGCTGCCGTCTGGACGTTTCGTTTTTCCTCTATTTTTTTTTCCGCCCCTGTTGCCGACACTTTTTTTCGTTCTTTCCCGCGGCATAATTATACCGTCGGCGAGATCGCGGCCGTTTCATTAGGATGGAGAACCGAAAAAGAACGAGAAGTAGGTGACGAATATTTAATAAAGACACGCGGAAAACATTGGAACGATGAGTTCTAATTTTTCCGAGTCTACTATCTACGATTCGAAATTTCTTGATCGAATTGTGGCCATTTCGATCGCGTGCCGAGTCATCGACATAATCTAATAATTTCGTTCGAGGTTCTCGTGTAGGAATTTTTAAGATTCCTATCGGTAAAAGACTGTCGAAAGTAAAAGTTAAATTATAGCCCGAAAAGTATTCGTACACCGAGTTTCAAATATTTGATAAATCGTCGATATTCGAGCCGTTATAATGCTCGATTCTCGGACATGTCGCGATCATCTCCATTCTGTAAATTAATTGCTGTATTTCCGATAATCTTTTGTCAATTAGCGTGTCAATTACTTCCCTTAATAATCGGACATGTCAATGTTATTGTAACTAGATCGTATCGTTCCTCATTGTCGAATACAGTTATCTACCGATAGATCTTGCGGATTAGTATGCGATCTGCGCAGGATCGATGATTATTTCCTGCCGTTCTGTATTTCGAATCGCAACATCCATAAACAGTATACAATCGTTTCGATGCGAAAATCGATCAACGAGTCTCACACCTTGCATAATTATACCATTTTTGTTGTCTCCAGAGTATATTCCTCGGAAATGATCGTTTTTAGAACTTTTATGCGGCGCAATTCAATTAGAAGATAACAAGAAATCTTTTCTTTCTGTAATAATTAGACGCAAAGTATACGATTTAAACTTATTCTTTTTCTCAAAATCATATTTTTTAACATAATGTGCACTAACTCTTGTCGTTAACTGGTTAATTTGGATTGCCTGTTCTTCATCAGCATACTACAGTAACGTTTCCCTAATTGACACCTAAATTGTGCAGAAATATGGACAATTTGCGAAGAGGAAGATTATTCGAGCCTTGCGGCTCGTTTTTATAGTTATCGATTGTCAAGAACTATAACAATGAAGCGCCAGGGTTGACTAACCGTATTTTTTCTTCCCAAATTCTCCATTTTTGTTTCCAAGCTGGCCACCAATTACGGAGAATTTACTGCACAGTAATGTCTCTCTCATTGACGCTCAGATTGTCCACAAGTCTGGACAATTTGGGAAGAGAAGATGCAATTTTTAGAGCTTTGCACCTCGTTTATTATAGTTACCGATTGTTAAGAACTATAACAATGAAGCGCAAGGATTGAATAATCGTATTTTTCAAGCTGGTCGCCAATTACGGATAATTCACTGCACAGTAATGTCTCTCTAATTGATGCTCAGATCGTCCACAAAACTGGACAGTTTGGGAAGAGAAGATGCAATTTTTAGAGATTTGCACCTCGTTTATTATTGTCGACAGCTATAAAAACGTGCCACAAGGCTCGAACAATCGTATCTGCTCTTCCCAAATTGTCCATTCTTGTGGATACAGTAATGTCACTCTAATTGACGCTCGGATTGTCCATAAAAATGGACAATTTAGGAGGGTAAAATACGAATATTCGATCCTTGCGGTTCGTTTCTATAGTTACGAATTGCCGACAACTATAAAAGCGAGCCGCAAGGCTTTAATAATCGTGTCTTCTATTCCCAAATTGTCCATTTTCGTGTACAATCTCTGCGTCAGTTAGGGAAACATTACTGTAATCCGAGCGTCAATTGACGAGAGATGCGACTTTACAGCGTGACGTAACAGCACTTCCCAGAGAATTTCTTTCTCGGAACCGGATCGACCGATGTCGCGGATGTCGCAACCCCTTCCCACCCCTAACAACGAACCGTACATGCATATTGAAATTACCGATATCGTGGATGTGCGCAACCGCAGTCGCAAACCCCTTGGCGTAAATCCACTAATCCTTTAATCAGAATCGTAGTTCCGGGTGTCAGGGCACAATCGTGGACGGTTTGCCGCCGCAACTGAGCAAACATCGTCTGCGCTAACGCAGCGGCGGGCAGCGTCGGGCTACGCATTGCCTTTATTGCTACGGTAAATCAAACGGATCTCGATAATGCAGAGTTGACCTTACCTATAAGGCGAGGCCCCGGGTTTATGCTGTAAATTTCGAAACTGCGTGCAACGGTAATTTCTTACTCGGCCGAGGCACCGCGTCGCCCGATCGATAATCCTGTTTCCGGTTAATGCATCCGCGTTGCTCTCCCAATCGATTGTCGGTTTATCGCTGGGCCCGTTACGAAAGAAACGCGGAGGAGGAACGCGCCGCGGGGAAAATTCCTTGCCTTTTAATGCACCGGCGCGAGAACGCTGAAACTAACGGATAGGAAATTAATCTCCATTAATTTCACTGATAACGGAGGCACATCGCGATTCGACCGTTAGATTAAAAGCTAACTGTTTCAATGGCGACGTTATCGGCCCCATCCTGAGTACCGGTGGCACAACCAACAATAATTACAATGTGTGCGCGTCAGTCGGCGCATCGTGGCTAACGTTTATACCAAGAACAAATCAGCGACTGCGTTGATAACGCATCGCGAAGGACCCGCAAGGCGCTTGTATGTTAATACGAGCGAGACGAGAGCCGCTCCTGCGATCTCATCACGGTTCGCCATTATTTACGAGCTTC
The DNA here is from genome assembly GCF_051020955.1 of Megalopta genalis. Classification (NCBI taxonomy): domain Eukaryota; kingdom Metazoa; phylum Arthropoda; class Insecta; order Hymenoptera; family Halictidae; genus Megalopta; species Megalopta genalis. The sequence goes on from NW_027476093.1 coordinate 2,608,099, forward strand.
GTGGCATGTTTTTGCGATATTTATTTCACCGTGGAAATAGAACGTCGCGCAGCGGGTTAGCCGGCCAAAAATATTGCCGGGTTACTTAGAGCCTCGAGATCGTAATATTAATATCGATTTTTATATCGAAGTTCGTAGATGTGCGAACTCTGGCTCTCTCTCTCTCTCTCTCTAACTTTTGTTCCAAACATATTCTTCGTCGGATTATCGGAAACTCTTAAGACATTGTGCCGATATTGGAGTAAATTCTTTTAGACGATGTAAATAATTATTTTAATGCACAATATTTGGATCGTCGTGAGTATAAGTAATGCTAAATTAACTGCGAAACTTGGATTCTCGAAGATAACTTTATTGCATTGCAATCACAAATTCTTTCCTAATACAATGACACCAGTGGGGAGCATCGATTAGTTCATGATCAGACCAGTCATATTATACAGGGTGTCCCGAAAATGTCTCACAATCCGAAAGTAGAGGATTTCTGAGGTGATTCGAAGCAACTTTTTCCTTAGCAAAAATGCAATTCGCGGCTTCGTTTACGAGTTACCAACGAAAAACAGTGACCAATCAGATCATTTGGCGTGAAACAGCCGAGCTCGCCTCTTATTGGTCACCGTTTTACGTTAATAACTCGTAAACGAAGCTTCGGAGAAAATTTTCGCAAAGGAAAAAGTTGCTTCAAATGACCTCAGGAACCTCCCATTTCCGGATTGTGAGACATTTTCGGGACACCCTGTACACAGTTGATTCATGTTATACTGATCATATCTCACTTCGTAAAAATAGCTAAATATTTTTAGTTTAGGCATTTCTTCTGTACGTTAAAATGAAATATGAAACAAAGAGGCTCTTTGGTGTATAAAAAGTAAGTGTATGTTACATATTTAACCCTTTGCACTCAAAGCCATTTTAACAGTAAATTTTCTGACTTACAGTAATTCCATTTTATATGACAAAGTGCATTTTAGGCATACGAAATTGAGTCTCCTGATGTATAGAACAGTTATGCTTTTAATAATATTTATAATCTAAGCTTCGATGAGACATATAAAAGTGATATTAGAACGTGATACAATAATTTCAGCGGTGCCTCAGACTCACCACTCGAGTGCAAAGGGTTAATTTTCGAAAGGAAATATATGATTTTCGATGTCTTATTCTATCGTAACCACGAACGAAAATAAACAAAAAATACGTAACGTTACTACATATGTTTTTATCTCCGCTTTACAAATTCCTCGACACGTTTCTTTATCATGAGAATAGGTTTGTTCCCAATACCTATTTCTTACTAAATACAATTATTTATGACATAATATTGCTCCAGATTATACTCGCATATATATTCAGGGACACGATAAAAAAGATGTTTCATTGTAAATAAAAATGTCAACGTTCGACCAGCTAATTCAGCGGCCAGTTATTTCCTATAAATTTATACGCAACATCGATATAAACCAACTTTGTAATCTTGGGCGAGCATCTAAATTGCCTGGCGATGAACGATCTATATCCTTTTCCGCGATACTGTCCGTAACAGCACATCATAACTGTGCCACGTTACGTAATATAGAATATGTTTTCCCATTTACCGGATCGGTAAGTGCTTTAAGGAGTTGTAAAAAATTCAGCGGGAATTCCATTCCGGCGTGTAAATATTCCAGCGCATGAACAATGCGGTTCATAAAAATGTATGTTTCCATCAAGGGTACACGTAGGAAAGATTGCTCCGGGCAATTTTTATACTAATGCACGCGTTAAAGCATTCACGGAGTGTAAGCTTCGTCGCACCGGCGAAAAGTGGATCTGTCTGCAAGGCAGTTTGTTTCTCTTTGTACTCTCCGGCTGCTAACTCTGCGCGATTGTGCCATAAATGTTTTTGCTTGGAAGCGTGCTTTAATCCTGTACACGTTTCCGGGACCACAACAAACCGTCGCGGATTTTAGCGAGAATTATGCAAGATGTGTCCGAAATCGTGCCACATGTTTTCGCGAAACCGTGGGTTTTCGAGAAAAGTCGACCTGACGGAGATCCGTCAGGTTCGCGCTTGTTTGCGTTCACGATACCTGCTTTTCTGCCAAAAAAGCTAATAAATATTATTTTAATCAAAAAAATAAGAAATACACGCAATAATGATAATAATAACGCATAATATTCGTCATTCGTATCGCTGCAATCCCGATTTAAGCGACCGAAATCGAGCATTTATTATAACATTTTTATTACATTGAGAAATCTTAAAAAAAATTCAGAACAAAACCGTTCGTCCGAGCGGTTCGTGTGCCGACACAAACGACGAAGTATCATATTTCAATTTAGGCACGTTATGACAATTTAGACACAATTTAGCCACGCGTGCCAATTTATACCGAAGAAATGTGCCGAATACATTTTCGTAATATCGGGGAAAATTGGGAAACTAGCTATTTTCTTGTCCGGGAGTGTGTCGAATTTCCCTATAAATCGCGAGCAACTGCAACCGTTCGATTGGCAGCGACCCAGGAGAATCGATAGGCGGCTGATTGAACGGGAGTCAATTTCTTCGAGCGCGCGACGCGCGACGTCGTCGTTGAAAATAGTTCGCAGGGAATCTCTGCCGATATCTCGGCACCGGACTAATGGAACACCCGGTGGAGACGCGGAGGGCAACAGCGGCCATAACTCGCTGCCGAAATTAGTAACGGTTAGGCCTACAAACGGCCGGCAGCGTAGCGAGCGTCCGCCGGACGGGCCAGTCGTGACATTAATCGTGTCTGTAAATTTCAGGAAAGCACGACCGACATAGGTGTGTACTTGGAACGCGGCGACGTGGCTCGCGAGGACGAAGGGTGAATAGTAGTTACGTGGGGAAGGGTGGCAACGGGGGGGAAAAACGGGGGTCGGAGGGCGAGCGACGACACGTAACGCGGCTGTCGATCCGATCATCGTCGAGCATCGAACCCTGAAAATCGGGAATTGGAAACGGTGCAGCGGAGCCGGCGATTAGTGCTTCCCTGGGCTTTACCCCATTTCTTCCGGTACCTTCACGGGGCGAGCCTTAGATAAAGACGTTCATCCCTCGGCCGTTAAGCGATCCCCTCTAACGCCGATCCACGAGGAGATGGTTTTTTAATCCCGGCGAACGCCGGCAGGATAACTTACTCGACGGTAATGGAAATTCAGATAGCGTTCGACAGGGCTTCCCTGTAAAACACGGCTCGTTACCGGTGTATCATTCGCGGGATCGTTCCCGGATATTCTCATCGAAAATATTGCACGCTGCGAATCGCTCCTGACGAGCCTCCGTTTCGTTGCGTCGCTGCGCGTAGCGCGGCCGAACGTGTACCGATCGCGAGACCACAGATTTTATCGCATTTCTGACGAGAAAGTAAGATATGTAAGGTATTTAAAAATACCGCTGCGATATTTATAACCTATTAAAACGATTAAGAAACGATGTAAGTGTCTATGTAACTTCTGTATCTCGTAAACAGTCTTTTTTCTATGTTTTGTAGAATATATACAGGATGTCCCAAAAATATCTCGTAATACGGAAACGGAGGGGTAGCCGAGGTGATTTGAAGTAACTTTTTCCTTATCGAAAATGCGATCCGCGGCTTCGTTTACGAGTTATTAACGAAAAACAGTGACCAATCGGAGAGCGAGTGCGGCCAGCGCTCCGCTCTCGCGATCAATCCCGCATCGCGTCGGCCGTATGACGCAGCGGCGGTGGGCGGGGCGTCAGCCGCACTCGCTCTCCGATTGATCCAGGTTTTTCGTTAATAACTCGTGAACGAAGCCGCGGATTGAATTTTCACTAAGGAAAAAGTTTCTTCAAATCACCTCGGGAATCCCTCATTTCCGGATTGCGAGACATCTTTGGGACGCCCTGTATATATACATCGTTTTTTAGTCGTTTTAATAGGTATATCAATATATCGTCAAATATTCTAATCGATTCCGGTTTCGTTTCGTTTTCCACAGTCTACCGACCAGGCGACAGTATGGCGTCACACGAGCAATCGCGGCGAAACATACCGGATACAATAATGTCTCCTTAATTGACGCTCAGATTGTGTACAAATATGGACAATTTGGGAACAGAAAATACGATTATTCGAGCCTTTGCAGCTTACTTCTATAGTTCTTGACAATTCGTAACTATAAAAACGAATCGCAAGCTTCGAATAATCCTATCTTTTCTCTTCCTAAATTGTCCATTTCTGTATACAACCTGAGCGTCAGTAAGGGAGACATTACTGTACAATAATGTCGCTCGGATTGTGCAGAAAAATGGACAATTTGGGAAGAGGAGCCTTGCGAATTCGAGCCTTGCGACTTGTTTTTATAGTTACCGATTGTCAACGATTATAAGAACATGGTGCAAAGCTGGAATAATCGTATCTGTATTCGGAATAACGAAGCGGGAACAGTTCGAACCGGAAGGCTCGCGTAACGCGGGCCGAAATTTGCGAGCGCCGCGAACATCCGGCCGATCGCACGTGTAGACGCATCCGTTCTTCGGAGCATCGCGGAACACGGAACGATCGTCGGTGCCGTTCGATCGCGAACGTGACACGTGTCGGCTGCCGGCAATTATACCGACCGCTTGCGAGCAGATATCTATCGGGTGTCCAAATATTGTTGCCAGCAGCGAACACGTGCCGCGTCCGAGCTCGCGATATTAATCAGATATCCGCGCACAGATGTGCGCCACGTCGCCGGAATATTGTCGCGGCGAATCGTGTGTACGTCCGTGAGGGGATGTGCCACGCGTAATAACGGATGCCTTCTGAAGATCGGGCCTCGTCTCGCTGCTGGACATTGTCCGAAGATTTATGCGCGCCGCGATAACGGATAATTAGACTCGAATCCGTAGCCTCGACCCGATAACGATCGTCGGCCGGCTCTATCGCCGAGGAATTTACGAAGGGACCGACTAAAACGCGCGCACACGCGACCCTAGAAAAATTGTGTCCCGAGGCCGGTGGACGCTGTCCGCATTAGCATATGCATAAGGGATCGGCGACGGGGCAGCGGGGGGCACCCGCTGCGAGCCAGATTTCGGTAAAACTGCACGGAACGGTCGGGGCGCGGAACGAGAGCACGCGCGCAAAACTGGGCGAAAACGGTGCTCGAACTTTCCGGCGAAACGATGGTAACAACGATAACCATCAGACATCCGGCACCGTTATCACGGCAAATCTGCGACAACGGGAACCGCGGACCCATTGTCGGGGCCAATTGTTGCCACTCGCAATTCCTTGTTTTTCGGCTTATTCTGCCTCGTCTCACCGGCCGCTCTCCCTCGCCGCTCCTCCGCCGCCGCCGCGCCCTCCTCGCCCCCGGAGATCTCGCTCTCCCAGAGATTTCGCCATTAATCACGCCACACCGTTTCTGGCGTGCTTTGCGCGAATTTCTCCCCGTCTCTCCCTCGTTCCCTCGCGGCTGAAACCGCGTAAGCTGGACCTTTGTTTCATCCCCTTTCCGGCGTTCCCTACTTCGTCTGAGTATCCACTCGTGGCGGTCTTTGAAATTTATAAAATTACTGTCGAGCACTTAAACGACGGTTTTATTTCGCGGTACGTTGCTGCCTCATTGTGCGGCTGCTAACATATTCGAGACGCGACGAGGGTAGTGTCGTTTCCACGTGTTTTTCAATGGCCGCGCCCGGTCTGTGTAACTAATTCCTGGCGTCTTTTTGCCACTTCGCGATGCTCGTTTTTATATTAGGCGCGCAAACACCGGCTACCGTAAATGCGCGTTCTATTTTACCCGATCTCTTTAACTGCGGCTCTCTCTCTCTCTCTCTCTCTCTCTCTCTCTCTCTCTCTCTCTCTCTCTCTCTCGCTCTCGTTCGCTCGTAACCGTCGAGGTTGTACGCCGCGATGTTTGCAGGCCAGTCGCCGACTGTCGCGCGTCGTTATGCTCATTAACAAAAATGTAAATTTCGTTCTATAGGTCTGTTTACAAAGTAAATGTGAACGTAATTAAATAGGACGATGAAAATTGAATTGAATTAAACTTATTTGATGAATTTGGGGAGCGTATACGTACGCATTTCGTGCATAGATTAACCAGTTTGTTGTTGCAGTCGCTTTGAAAGCTGTGTAATTATGTATGCTGTATACGTTTGATTTTCTTTCTATTGTTCTTGTGTGTATAGCAATAATAATTAGCATTATTGACCAATCTATCGATACGATTTTGAGATCCATACTAAAATATGTGCGATTTCTGAAATGTTTTGGTGGTGCATTCAAGGAGAACGATTGAATAATTACTGCAGATTAAATAGGATCTCTGACTACATTCTTGCAAACAAAATACAGTAATGTCTTCCTAATTGACGCTCAGATTGTCCACAAAGATGGACAATTTGGGAAGAGGAGATACGATTGTTCGAGCCTTGCAGCTCGTTTTTATAGTTATTGACAACCGCTAATTATAAAAAGCGAATAATCGCGTCTCCTCTTCCCAAATTGTCTACTTTAGTGCACAATTTGGGCGACAATTAGAGAGACATTACTGTAGCTGATGCAACGTTACTAAAAATCAATTTTAGCATTATCATAAATATTTATATTTCGTGTTATCTGGCTATTGGAAAAATGTGTAATATCTAATTATTGTCACTCGCACAAATAATTTATTTAGCATCGATGCTTCCTAATGCACACACTAATGAATCCAGAATTAATTAGGCGCCATCGCATATGCAATGTCTCCCTAATTGACGCTCAGATTGTCCACAAAGATGGACAATTTGGGAAGAGGAGATACGATCGTTCGAGCCTTGCGGCTCGTTTTTATAGTTATTGACAACCGCTAATTATAAAAAGCGAGTCGCAAGGCTCGAATAATCGCGCCTCCTCTTCCCAAATTGTCTATTTTAGTGCACAATTATTCGGCGACAATTATGGAGACATTACTGTATCGGTAATTTTTCTTCTATTATGCAGTGCTTGAAGATTTTAATTACGAAGCGAGCCTTCGCAGTCGTATAAGTCAGAAGACGTGGCACAACTCTTTCGATATCATTAGCATGTGATTTTCAGCATGGAGGCCAAACGATGCTGCCATATTGCAGAATAAGCCTCGTCGGAGCACGACAAAAAATTCGATGTTGTTGAGAAACTTGGAAGTTTTATGAACAAGTCGCCGAGACTACGCGAGATAATTTTCTCGTAACTGTGAAAGATAAGTTGGAAGAGGAATTGATACCAATTTGTTTAGGTTCCCGATACTTGCGAACACGAGCTCGGATTTGCGACCGGTTGCCGTGCAAACGACGAACAAATTTAGCGGGATCGAGGTTCTACAAAAGAGCATAACTTTTCCAATCAATCGGCCCGATAATGCGAGACGCGTGAAACGTAAACCGAATCGAGCTCGTTGGACCGCGCCGATTCCGATTTGACGAGGTAGGGGGGGGGGGGAATTTCGAATTAGCAACGAGTTAGTGCTTATTTACTGTCAGCGCCAATATTGGACGATTTTGAGAGGAAGCGGACCGTCGAACGATACCCGTCCTGACTGCTCATTTTCGATATAATTCCAGCATTATAACATCGCGAACTCATATTATAGTACATAATCCTGCACCATTGACGCCCCCCCCCCACGTTCCCATTAAATTGAACCCCGCCCGCTGGCAAATAATGAATTCGTTTCGGTCGCGTGGAACGCCGACGTACGCCGGGGTGCTGGACGCATTTTCCGATTAATCGAGATCGAATCGCCGTATTTGGATCGACTCGCTTCGACATGCTTCTTAACGTTCGGTCAACGAATAGCAGAAAACCTGTTCTGGTTGCAGATCGATGTACACGAATCCAGGTTGAACCGCTTCGGACAAACGATCCAAGTTGCGCGTCGCGCAGCATGTAGAAAGACACCGTTTCAAATTAACTGTCTCCTCGACGTTCGAATTAATAAAGTAATAGAAATACAAACATTCGTCTCGTTGGAAGCACATCGTATACTCGGAGAATCGAGTCTCATCCGGTTTTCCAATATTCAACGTCGTAGATACGTGAACCCACTCTTAATACACAGAACCCTGTTACTTACGAAACTATTTGTGTCTCTAAAGAGAGTCTCGAACTAATTATCTCCACGCTATTCATTTGCGAACCAGCATTTGGCTGTTGCAAATAAAGTACCTGCATCGTGAAACGAAATACCGCAATATTGAAAAAGTAAGTTCGCGTGTAATTCATCTGTATAAATTGCTCAGCGCAGCGGTCGATAAATAAATGTCTAAGAACGGTTAATCGATCGAGGATAGATCTAAAAATAAGGTGAAACGGGAGAAACACTAGATCGCAATTGGTTTAGAAGCTTTTTTAATCCTGGGGAGGAAATACAGTAATGTCTCTCTAATTGTCGCTCCGATTAAATATTACATTAAATAGAATTAAGATTATTTAGGAGAGAAACAACATTGCACTTTGGTTCTACGTCTTGCAATCGATGCAGGCAACTTTTACTTTGCATAAAGATCCTCAGTCTGCTGATAATAATTATGATATCTTTTCAGTTATTCGTAAGTGGTTCAATCAGGACCGAAATACAGTAATGTCTCCCTAACTGACGCTCAGTTTGTCCCCAAAACTGGACAATTTGGGAAAAGGAGATACGATTATTCCTGTCTCGCAGCTCGTTTTTATATTTCTTAACAATTCTTAACTATTTATGAAAACGAACCGCAAGGCTCGAATAATCGCATCTCTTCTTCCCAAACTGTCCATTTTCGTGGACAATCCGAGTGTCAATTAGAGAGACATTACTGTAGACCGCTTCTGGGAGCAACGCGTCCGTCGCAAGTGCTGCCGCGGAAAGAAGAATATTCTATTTTGCACTTTCCGTGCAGAACGCTTTGAGTAGGTGTGGTTTCATTACTCTCGGTATCGACCACGACGCGACAGTGCCCCGGAGAGCAATTTGTACCACGGTTTATTCCGCATTCATGAAAAAGAGCTCAGGTCGCTGTATTTACTTTGGTAATAGCGATACATTGTAAGCGCGTATTATAGGTCCGCGCGTCGGATTTACAACGGACATATTTATAAAAGCTACATAACAAATGTAAATATAAAGCTCGCGCGTGAACGTTTTGTTTCTTTTATTTTTTATCGCGAACGAAGACAAACCTTCGAAAATTGTTTACGGTAGCTTAAACCGTATAAAATATTATCGCGATGTTTATTTCCCCGTATTCGTTTATTGTTTACGACGATCGATAAAGGTTTCGATTATCGGTTCCAGTTTCGTTCTTCACTGTTCGCACACATTTCACGCATTCGCCCCCTCCCCCCTTTTACCGCCGCACAATACACCCATAAAGCAATTTCGCAAATGTTCCAAAATGTGGATATACCTGTAACAAGTCTTTCACGCCGCCTCTGAAAAAGCCGTCTGTCCTCGTCCGGAATTTATTCTCCGATCTCGCGGGCTGGAAATAAACTGTTGCACCGGGTGCCACGGGAGCGGAGTGCGATTTTATGCAGGAAATTTAACCGAGAGAGAACCTTAGCTCTGCCCGCGTACACGCGGAGACCTTGTTCCGCCGTGTATTTCCCCCCTGGAAAATAATTGCCGAGCGATGACACGTCCCGAACAGTTGCTCGCCCAGCCTCGGATTCCCACCCGACGGCTCTCGTTACGTTGGCGCGCGTGGGTGGATCGCGATCCGACCGGTCGAAAAGCGACCTGCTCGATACTCGTCGAGAAGGCCGCGGGCGACGAGAAAAGAAGAGAGAGAGACACGATGAAAACCGGTAAGCCCGATTAATCGGCCAGGCCGTGGCTCGAACGGGTGGAGCCGGTCGCGCAGGTTGCTCGTCCTCGACGTCCTCGCTTTTCTGCACCGGCCCGAGCGAGGACGATCGCTGCCGTTTCACGCGGCTCGCGCGTCTAAGCTCGCTTCGCCGATCGACGTTCGAACGCGGCCGAAAAATCCCCGATAGAATTACGACGCGGCCGCGAGCCACGCAGCCGGCAATTAATACGCGCGGGGCTCGTGATTTACGCGCGAGCCGGGTCGCACCGTCGATTATCCGATCCGGCCACAAATTTTACTGTTAACCGATGGACTTAAAGCGGGGGGGCCCCGTGTTAATTAAATGTATTTATTGGGTCGATCGATAACGATCCGGCCGAACGGGCGACGTTAAACAACGCCGGAGGGTCGCTGGCCCGTTTCAAGGAATTTACGAGCGATACGCGTTATTTATAGCAAATTACTGTTTAAGGAGTTCTCATTCTACTCGCGGCAATGATCGCCGGCCACTTTCCGCGGTACACATAATAAATCGAGCAACGCGACTTTAACTGCGGAGAAAATTGCCCCGCGGGCCGCCGGACTCTCGACAGCCAGAACCGACGGATATGCGCGGCCCAGCGCCCGGGGAGATCTTTGTTCGCTTGTGTGTGCCGAGCGTTTCTCCGACCGCCGCCGCTGCACCGACCGGCCCCCGATCATTTTTCTCGTCAATCTCCGCGGAAACCGACGAATCCGGTCGTACAGGTTTCGCATCCTGTTGCGAGGCCGTGGCAGATCCACTTTACGCGAAACGGACAGACGAACGGGCTCGCGATCGAGCCGATCGGCTGGCCAGGGCGTGTTTAACAGCTTGTCGGATAATTAAAACAAGCGCAAATCAGACGTCGTGATCTCGTTATTAAATTTAATCGTCCGCGGAGGCTTCTCTTGGGGGTCAATCGCGTATTTCGAACGCGGCGGGATAAAAAATGAACAATCGGTTGGCGGCGGCGATTCTATTAATTATTACAGGCGTGCTTACCGGCAAGCGCGGTTCTTACGGACGCGCGATCGGTTAAATGGAAAGCGTAATATTATCAAACGAAACGATAAAAGTACCGCGGGGCATGCACGATCATGCGAAAATTGTATCTCGAGCGTGAGCTAATTTGTAATTGATAATCGAATCGAAGAGTTTATATCGGCTGGAACTGTGTACGGCACAATGGAACGGATATTTGAATAATATTCATTAAAGATTCCCCGGCTTGCGATCGGTCGGATGCAGTTTTAATGAAGATTAGTCGGCGGTTCGGCGAAATTGCTGTCCACGGTCTGACGACGACGCGGACCACGGCGAACGTGTAAACATATGTAAATAAAATATAAATAGACGCTGTCCTGGACGGACTAATAACGCCGCGCGAGCTCGAACGATATAAAAAGAGTTGCGGCGGGAAAACCTGTTTCTGTAATAAAAGCGAATCGGTAGCATAATATTATATTTCGAAATAATTGCACGTTATTCCGTATGAAGAAGAAAACGTCTTCTTTCTCGTTTATCCCGTTTTGCTCGGCAGTGAAACGAGATCATGTTTCAATTTATTTCGTACGCGATTAAGCGTTTCGAGGAAATAATTTCTCAATTAAGCAACAGCGAGAATACATCTTACGTGCAATTTGCTACGGAGAAATGTTCGAAGCGAGAGCAATTTCGCGAGCGATTACTATGACAATTTAATCGAATGAGAGATCGATGAAAGATAACGTCCTCTCCGTTAGTTCTAAAACGATGCCAACGGAAACGATCGACCACCTACAGGGTGTCCCAAAAATGCCTCGCAATCCGAAAGTGGCGGTTTCCTCAGGTCATTTGAAGCAACTTTTTCCTTAGTGAAAATGTTCTACGAGGCTTCGTTTACGAGTTATTAATGAAAAACAGTGACCAATGAGAGGCGAGCTCGGCTGGCGCGAGGCGACCGAGCCAATGAGCGGAACTGTGCTTCGTGCGCTGGGCCGCCTCGCGTCAGCCGTATTCGATTCTTATTGGTCATTGTTTTTCGTTAATAACTCGTTAACGGTGCCTCGGAGAACATTTTTGTAAAGGAAAAAGTTGCTTCAAATGATCCGAGGAATATATAATCGCGATTATTCCTGTTAAATCTGCTTCGAAACATCCGAACACGGATAGCTCGCTACTTACGCGAATCTCGACACGCGTGCCACGGAAATCAACTTTTTCCCAGCCGGAGCTTGATCGCAGTAATGTCGCATTTGTCGAACGAGTCGACCGCGAGACATCTCCACCGGGGATTGTAGCCATCGGAACAATCCTCTCCTTCGACATCCCCCCCCCTCCCCCTAATCCCTGTGTAGCTCAGAGTCAGGCCGGGTAACATCCAGTCGGGTGTCCGGTTGCGGATCGATGCGGCATTGAACCGATTAACGCGCCTCTGGATCGCAGGGTGTGATCGCCGTCTCCCCCCCTCCTTGGATCTCCTCGCAACCAACGACCTACGCCAAAGACATCGACCGGACGGGGCGTGAGGGGAGCGGACAAGTGGCAAATGTTCGCCAACTAATTTAAAGTTGACCGCTGGCCGGACAGCGGTCTTTCGCTCCGCCGCGTCTTGTCGTTTTAAAGAGCTCGCGACGCGCGAGCGGGCGCCGGATACGCGCGGATTCGCCGGTTAAAATCGGGAACGCGTGCGCGACACGAGATCGAGAAGGCGACGCATCGATAACCGCGACCGTGTCGACAGCTCGTTTCGAGTTTCAGCCGAATTTCCGGCCCCGTTCTCTCGTCGGATGACGGCTCGCGCGGCCGCGCCGCTGTTTACCAATCTGCAGACAGCGCGCAAATTGAGAGCAACTCGAGCATAAGGTCGGCTCTCAAACTCTATTGTTCCGGAACTCGGCGCCGAGGAACGCGAGCGAGGCCGTCGATAGCCAGGTGCCGGGAATCTCGATGGAAACAGAATCGCAGTTATCGAGGCTTCCCGTTGCCGTTTGCATCTTTAAGTCTGTTCGATCGCGATTACTAGACTGTGGGCCGCGCGACACGCCGCCCCACCCTCGCCTTCCATTTCCCCGATATCGCAGCGAACAGGTTGTATCGACAATCTTCGGTTCGCGACCGCTGCTCCCAGGCGACGATGCCGAGATTTGTTTGCCGCGAGTAAATCGCGGCCGCGCCGCGGCGGGGCGGCGACCGGTGAAAGATGTTTGCCTCGTGCTCGATGGCTGCGCGAAACAGGTGGAGATAAAACGGCGTTGATCGCTGCACTCCGGCCGGTTCGTAAAGGGAGAATTTCCGCCGGCAATATCCTCGCCGATGAAACTCGAGGAGCTCCCCATTTTCTCCGTTCTTTCGCGCATCGATCGAGCACCATACGAATTTGTCCGCTACAATTTGCGAAGGCGCCGCGCGGCTCGGACCTCCGCGGCCCGATTCTTATTAGCCGGAAAACAGATTTGCGTGTAACACGCGCCGCTGTTCGGCGCGTTCGAAAATTTACGGTCCGCTCGGCTCCCAATGGTGCTCGTGCCGGCGAGCGCCGATAATTCTTTCGCCGTTGCAACGGAACGTTGCCGAATTAATTAATCCCACTGGAATCGACGGGCAGCGGTGGTTCGATCGTCTCCTTGAAACCACGGAAATCAACGGGATTGAAGCACGTTTCGCGAACAGCCAGAGCAATTCGCCTGTCTGTGCTCTTCGCGTTCCGCGTGTGCGCGCGTCCCGCGAAATATCGCCTCCGACGATGCCGTCGAAGAAGTTGGCGACACGGAGGATCAATTTTCGCGAAGCAATAACTGGGAAATTTATGCTGTCTCCTTGTACCCGTCGAAAATCCAAGATCGGGGAACAAAAATCGTAGTTGGGAATCGTGATTTCTCACTTCGCGAGTTACTTCACTTCTTCGCGACGCTCTGTTCAAGTTACTTGCATCCGCTGTTCGGTTCCTTTTTGTGAAGATCATTGTTTCCTGTTGCGAATTCGCATCTCCTGATGCGTCCTTTCCGCCGTCTTAAATCGCAGCTACTCGTTTTTGCCGTAAATGCGTAAACTCCGCAGTCTGGTAATCGCCACGACGAATCTTAATTTTCCAGTCACGGCTTCATTAACGGTACAGTAATGTCTCTCTAATTGACGCTCGGATTGTCCACGGAAATGGACAATTTTGGAAGAGGAGATGCGATTATTCGAGGCTTGTACCTCGTTTTTATACTTACCGAATGTCAGTGACTATAAAAAACGAGACGCAAGGCTCGAATAATCGTATCTCCTTTTCCAAAATTGTCCATTTTTGTGGACAATCCAAGCGTCAGTTAGGGAGACATTACTGTACTCCGTTGTCTCGATGTTTAACAGACAACATGTTAATTCGAGGATGCGTATTCAAATACCCTTAATTTAAAAGATGTAATTGTAATCTAAATATAACCTGCCAATCGATCCTAAAGCTCGCCTTCGCAGAGGAATTAGGAAGCAGCTCGACGAAAAGAAATAATCGAAGACTGCCGCATAATTAATCAAAAACATTTCGCAGTATTCTATAACAAAAGAAAGCGCATATATAACGGAAAAAAGCAAATATTCGTTACGCGAAACGGCACAAAAGAATTTGCGACCCCCCATGCACACGGTAAACAATAACACAACCACCTGGTTTTCCAAAAAAAGAAGAGACGCCGAACTGCTTCAATGAAACTCGCGGCGCAGGAGAAGCTTTCGGGTGCATTTGCATTGGCGAGCAATCGTTCCCGTTCGTTCAAGAGCCCGAACCCTGCACATCGGTATACCGAGAAATATATATTTTTGCCGTGACAAAAGCAGCGGAGCTGGCTGGCTGGCTTTCATTTCGCCGGCTCGCCGAAAGTCAAGGAAATAGTCCGGGTAATAGAGTCAGCTGGTACACCCAGTATATTAAGGGTGCCGTTCGCTTAAATTGCCTCTCGCCGGCTCCGAACCTTATCGTCGGTAGCCGGGCGTGATTGTTGCGAAAGCTGGTCGGGCTGGCTGGCTGGCTGGCATGGCGTGCTCTCAGATTTGGTGCGCGGCCGGCACGCGCGCGCTTCCACCGACCAGAACTCGTCGATGTAGAACGGAGACGGTGTATCGCCGGGAATCGGTTGTAGGGCTAATCCTTGTCGCGCACCGCTGCGAATAGAAAAGTCGGGGGGGGGGGAGGGAAGCGACCGATACGCGTGTACCCGGCGATGTTTTATCGTCGCGGAACGCGGAAATTTTTCAGCGGATAAACCCCGGAGCGGCGCGTAGCTTTTTGTGCCGTTGGTTTTTGCACGGTTAGACGGAAGCTCCCGGACACGAGGAAAAAAGCGGATCGTTGCGACGATTCGACGGGCAACGAGACTGCACGCGCGCGGGTAAGAGCGACGCGATGCGGCGAGACGGATGACGGAGCCGGTCGTTAAACCGCGCGCGCGCGCGCGGATAGAGAGCGACGACGGCCGCAACGATTCCCCGCGCATATTATGATATTACGTATCGCGAGGACGAACAGACGATGACACACATCCGCGGCCACACGTCGGTCACGGAGAAATTGCTAAATCTGCCGACCGCGTCGGCACGAAGCGCGCCACGCAAAATAGCCTGCGGCCGCGAATCGATTAGATCGGTCGGCCCGCGTTGCCAAAGGAATTCTTTGTGGTGCGCGCGGTGGTTAATTGGCAGGTAATCGAATAAATGGTCGATCTGTCTTTTCCGAGCGAGCGCAGCCCCGCGTTTCCACCGAAACGCTCTCGAAAACGCTTGCCTCGAGGTGTGCACCGATTCTGATAATCGCATCGGACAAGGCGGAGAACGTCTTCCGCTGCCGCAGCGCCTGCGAAACGCTCTTTCGGCCGAACGGAGAATACTCGCGCCGCTGAATTAGCTGCGCTGCATTAATTCGTATATATATACACATATTGTGTATGTATATATATATCGTGGTTCGCCATGTTTATGCAGTGGATACTCGCGCGTTGAAGTCGACGCGAAATGAAGCAGCCACTCAAGATCATTGAGAGGAACTTCTGCTACCAGTGTCTGCGCGATGAATGCGTCTACGGAGATGTTCCCCTGCGCTTCTTTCACGCTGCAGCGATTCATTCGAGGAAAGAAGACCGCACGCACTCGGCGAAGTGGTCTTGAGTGGCCAATTGGTCCGACATCTTTAATGGCCGAGAATAAGGTTATGATTTACAGATTAACTCTCAGCCGATGAATTGCTCCGTACGATCTTCGCGCGATTATTCGGCACCGCGCGAAACGATGCTTTTTCTCAAAAAGTTCGTAACTTTGTACGAAGTGTACGCATTCGTGTGCTTTGAACACGAATTGGTGAAACTGGTAGTTTTGACCGGTACAGTAATGTCTCTCTAATTGACGCCCAGATTGTCCACGAAAACTGGACAATTTTTGGAGAGGAAGATTATTCGAGCCTTGCGATTCGTTTTTATAATTATGAATTGTCAAGATTATGTGAAAGTTATGCAAGGCTTGAATAATCATATCTCCTCTTCCCACACACAAACTGTCCACATAACAGTACAGTAATGTCTCTCTAATTGACGCTCAGATTGTCCACAAAAACTGGACAATTTTGGGAGAGGAGACACGATTATTCGAGCCTTGCGGTTCGTTTTTACAGTTAACAGATTGTCAACAATTATAAAAAACGAGGCTCAAATAAGGCAAGGCTCGAATAATCGTACTTCCTCTTCCAAAAATTGTCCATTTTTGTGGACAATCTGAGCGTCAGTAAGGGAGACATTACTGTATTTCGAAGCACGATAATTGGTCAACTTTGTCGCACTAGATCTCGGTGACCGTGCACGACATTCGAAAATTTCAAACGGCATTCGATACCGTTGAGAGAATCGCAACTCGACCAACATTTTGCGATAAGGTGCGACTGCGCTAACCTTGAAATCTCCGTCGCTTCTAATTAGACGCATCGGACAAATTTTGAAGAATCAGCTACCGGTCTTGGAGTGAAATAGAAATCTCATCGACGGTTTTTAGCAAGCCCGAATTCTATACGAAGACTAAAACGACGGTATATTTATATTAGGTTTTCGTCTCGACGAGAGAGCGGAGTCGCGCTTTGCAATTTGTCCCCATAAAGATGCCGACCTAAATAGCTGGCCGGCGGCTTTAGCATACGTACGAGCCGCCACGTGCACGCGCGAACGGGTATTAATCAATCGGAGACCCGTGCGAAGAATCAAGATCCGAAAAGTTGCTTCATTATGACGAAACTTCCGCGTTTCCGTTGATTACACACGGGCGTGCCCTTTCCGCCTTCGCGTTCCGAATAACCGAGGCTGGAAGCGGTCCAGTAATGTGCGAGGAGAATAACCGTATCGAGTTGGACGTTATATCGCCGCGACCCACGTTTTTCGTAACTCGTTAGAAAGGCAATTTAACTTGTCGCCGACCTCGCTTAATACAGCAACGTTATCGAGTTCTCCCGGCTCTTTCTCCGTTTGTACTCCGATTGCGCCGTTAGACTAAACAATTCTCGAACGGCTGATTTGAATTTTTCGCGGGCTTCGCATGCCACGGCGTTCCCGTCCGGCGCGGCGTCAATTGAGATCGGAATTTCCTACAACTGTGTGCAACGACTCGAGTTACTGCTGCAGGCACATATTTTCCACTTTTACAACGTCGGAGTCGCCGGGAACTCGATAAAATTTCCGCTTCAGCGGACGAATTTGTAGACGGTTGAAACAATATTTTAATACGTTACGCTACGCGTCGTTAATTATTTTGTTAATTTTTGGGTCTCTGGTATCGACCTTCTTCGTGTTCTTTCTTAATGTAATTATTTAAAATATTGTACTTTAATGAAGCACTTTCGTCGGCTTCGTTTCTTAACGTGGTTACGCGACGCGGCGAAATTATATCGATAAATTTTTGGAAAATTATACATTTTCCTATTCCTGCCATCCGAATAAACGATATCGAAGTAGAACTGAAATATTTGGATAAATGCCAATCTTAATTATTCGCGAAACACGTATTTTTGCGTACTGTCAGTCTTCTACTTATTAATTTAGGGGGGGGGATTTTATAAATCATGCGCGTGTCACATCGAGATTTCATTCTATCTAGAGCATCATCTATTTTCTATTAGGAATGATGCGCACGAGTACCGCGATAGCGACGTGATAGCGCTGCGATATAACCCCTATTCTGCAACGGTGCCATGATTCAAATACATGGTGCACCAAATCATATCAGACGATGTAGCAAAGGAAATCGATCTGCGTTACCGATCGAAACAAAAGATAACAGTAATCTTCTCTTCCCTTGTGCTGTAACAACGAGCCAGACTCGTGACTACCAATTACAGTTGGGAAGAGGAGATACGATTGTCCGAGCGCTGCACTTAGTTTTTATAATTGCTGTCAAGGCTCGAATAATCGTATCTCCTTTTCCCAAATTGTCCAATTTTGTGGACAATCTGGGAGTCAATTAGAGACGCCCTTACTGACGCTCAGATTGTCTACTAAAATCCAAAAAAATCATCGATCGTCATCACGCCAAGATCGTTGGAAAATAATTATCACAGGGATGGAAGGAAAGCAGCGTCTCCGAGAGGAAAAGATTGATATTTAAAAAAAAAAACACTTCATTTTAGTGTTATCTAGACATGAAGTTACGATATGCCTTCCCACTTCGAAAAATCCGGAAAACGAATTCCACTAGTCTCAGTAACTGGTCCAAAATTTTGCTGCGGAGACTAGTGGGATGGATTTCCAGACATATCCCACAAATCCGGAAAATGAAGTCTACTAGTCTCAGTAATTGGTCCAAAATTTTGCTGTCAACCTAGCGGGACCAGTTACTGAGACTAGTGGAATGGAATTCATTTTCCAGATTTTTGGAATATGTCTGGAAATCGATCCCACTAGTCTCAGTAACTGGTCCACTTAAGTGAATAGCAAAATTTTGGACCAGTTACTAAGACTAGTAGAATTCATTTTACGGATTTTTGAGATCTCTTCAGAAATCAATCCCACTAGTCTCAGTAACTGGTCCCGCTAGATCGCTAGCAAAATTTTGGACCAGTTACTGAGACTAGTGGAATTCATTTTCCAGATTTTTGGGATATGTCTGGAAATCCATCCCACTAGTCTCAGTAACTGGTCCACTTAGGTCGATAGCAAAATTTTGGACCAGTTACTGAGACTAGTAGGATGAATTTTCTGACAGATGTGGTTGCGAGTGTAGATCAATTTTTTGTAAACGTTCTCATTACTTTAGCTACAAATATCGCTAAAATTAACTGTTTATTATAGTTTATTATTATTCTTAAGTCTGTCTCCTACACATTTGCTATGCAAGTTAAAGTTTAAAATTTCTGGTTTCTTTGTGGTGTCCTATCCCTATCCCCACTAAAATCCAGAGAAATCATCGATCGTCGTTACGCCAAGATCGTTCGAAAATAATTATCATTTTATAGACAATCCGAGCATCAATTAGAAAGACATTACTGTATGGATGTTATGCATTTTGTCCTGATTTAGACAAAATTGTATTTTCTTGTTACCAAATTCTAGAAATAAAATTAAAATCAGATCCTTTAATCCTCTGCACTCGAAGCAATTTTAACCGTAAATCTAGAATAATTTGTCTGACTTCCTTTTCGTACGACAAAGTGCACTTTATGCATATGGAATTGAGTTTAGTGACTCCTATAACGGTTACACTTTTAATTTATATTCCTGAATACTGAACTTTGATAATATAAAAGTTACCTTGGAACCGTGATGTGACAATTTCAGCGGCGTCTCGGAGTCGCAAAGGGTTAAATGTAACAGAATTCAGCCGCGTAAAAAGTGCTGCAAAACGCGATACAGCTAATTTTCAATGGTGCCGCACAGTCGTCGTTCGAGTGCGAAGGATTAATATCTCGCAGCATGAAATTTCATCGGATCGAAAGAATGTCGTATGCGTCCAGACTCAGCAGTCTCGTAAAGACGTTACGCGGATAGGGACGGATTGTTCCCTGCATATCGGCTGTTAAGTCGTCGCAACGGCATCGAATAGCACAAAGGAATCGATCGTTTGGACTGGCCTTAGCTACTGGATAGCTAGGAGGCATAACTTGCTTTCAACGAAACTTTTACGAAGCTTGCAGCCAGGAATTTTCTCGCAGTTCCATCGTCCAGCGAAACAGAGGGAGGAAGAAAGATAGGAAAAGAGAGAGAGAGAGTGAGAAAGGGAGAGGTTCGAGGGCCCGCGAGATACGAAGCACACAGGTATCGGACAGGTATGAATATCGCATGACCATCGGTCTCGTTCGAACGGACCCTCGTGTTTGACCTCGCGCGTGCATGCGAGCGTCACGTGAGGACATAAAATATTTTGTCGCGGCGCGACAATTTACCCTCCGCTCGCTATTTGCCTCCTTCTTTTCGGGGGGTGGGATGATAGAGGGAGGTGTGGGTGGCTCAACAAAAAATCAATAGGCCGCCGCAGGAAATTGAATTTGGCCCGCGCGAACTGGCCCGATGTGTACCGCAGCTGCGTGGCCGTCGGGAGAAAGGAAAAAATGGGAAAACGAGCGCGAAGGAAATAGCACCTGTCGGTCGGACGCGACCGAGCCACCTCCATCGAGATTCATTCGATTTCTAGCCCGGCTGAAAATGTGTTCAACCCTTTACAACCGTACGTCTGTTTCCAGTCATCCGGCGGATATCCATTCCACTCGTACGTCTGCCTTCGCCCCCCCCCCGCCCCCGCCCTCCCCGTCAATGAAACTAGATGTGTATTGCGATTCTTTGTGCCCCGCGTACATCTGCTGACACCGAATGTGATGGATTGGGAACGGAACGCGGCAGTTCCTTTTTTGTTACTTCTGCGGGGTCCGAATGTTTCTATTGAAATCGATCATCGACGGTATTTTGTTGCCCTTCCTCCATCGCCCCCCCCCCCCACCTTTATGTCTTCACCGTAAAATAGCTGTGCCAAAATAAAAGCTGACGCATCCTCGCAATACCCCGATGTTGAGTTACGAGGGCCGTAATATTATCGCTTTGAGCTCCCCCCGAGTCGGCGGTGTAACAGAAATATTTTATTAGATCGCCTTCCTTTCGTCAGCATCGCACCGAATCGTGCTATACCGAACATTTCTAGTACATTCGATCGAGCCGAATGTTACTAGGATTTTTTTAGAGAAAAATAGTTCGTTTCTTTTTCTTGTTGCTATATTTTAGAAAATATTTAGAACGCGATGTCCACGTCTGTCGAAGGGTTAAACGGTCGACCTAAAGGTTAACGATAAGGAAGTTCGAGAAGGCACAATATTCAGTGAAATTTCAGAGCACAGAGTACAACAATTTCTTTGTCTTTTCGTTTCACTTACCTTCCTCGTCGCTGCCGATCATGGCGTACCGCTCGTATCCCGTGAGATTCCTGACCGCGCCGAGGCCGAAATCGTCTTTTGTCCACTGAATGGGTCCTTTCTGGTCGAGGACTCGGCAAGGAAGCGTCACGCGACTGCCAATCACCGCGGTCTGATCCATTGGCTCGATCGCGAACCGTTGATAAACTACTTCCGTGGTCGTAACCGGCCTCGCCGTCGAAGCCAAGGGTGACACGTTCGTCATGTTCGTGGCGGACGTTGTCCTGGTTCCCAGTGTCAGTAACAACGGTAGCCAGATTATAGACGATGTCGATTGCGGCGTGCCCTTCGGTCTCGTTCTATAAAACGACGGTAACAGAATTTTTAGCGGACAGCGTCGATACAAAGGTGGACGGTGCATTCTGGGCGTGGTAAATAAGTTCTACAAAGCGTCGCATACCGACGCGAAAGTGTGTAATAGTTAGCGATCTCTGTTTCACGCGTCTCTTATTTTCACGTGTACACGTGTAATTAAGGTTCACGTGTACGCGTGTAATTAAGGTTCACGCGCACACGTGTAATTAAGGTTCACATGTACACGTGTAATTAAGGTTCACATGTACACATGTAATTAAGGTTCACATGTACACGTGTAATTAAGGTTCACATGTACACGTGTAATTAAGTTTCACGTGTACACTTATAATTAAGGTTCACGTGTACATGTGTAATTAAGGTTCACGTGTACACGTGTAATTAAGGTTCACGTGTACGCGTGTAATTAAGGTTTACGTGTACGCGTGTAATTAAGGTTCACATATACACGTGTAATTAAGGTTCACATGTACACGTGTAATTAAGTTTCACGTGTACACTTATAATTAAGGTTCACGTGTACACGTGTAATTAAGGTTCACGTGTACACGTGTAATTAAGGTTCAGGTGTTTTGCTCAGTGTCGTTTTTAACACACGTGTACACTGTATCAAAATCCATGTACAGTAATGTCTCCCTAATTGACGCTCAGATTGTCCACAAAAATGGATAATGTGGGAAGAGAAGATACGATTATTCGATCCTTGCAGTTCATTTTTATAGCCACGAATTGTCAACAACTATAAAAACGAGCTGCGAGACACGAATGATCGTATCTCCTTTTCCCAAATTGTCCAGTTTTGCGGACAATCTGAGGCGTCAGTTAGGCGTCAGTACGAGAGACATTACCGTACAGTAATGTCTCTCTTACTGACGCTCGGATTGTGCAGAAAAATGGACAATTTGGGAAGAGGAGATACGATTGCTCGAGACTTGCAGCTCATTTTTATAGTCGTTGACAATCGATAACCATAAAAGCCGCAAGACTCGAACAATCGTATCTCATCTTCCATTTTTATGGACAATCTGAGCGTCAATTGGAGATACAATTATTGCATTTCGATACACGTGTACACGCATATTTCGGTAAAAAAATGATTTTAAAAAAGGATGGGTGTCACATTAGGCTCGCCCGAGTTAGTACAGTATAATGTATTATACTATATCTAGTTTCAGTTGCATAAACATTTTCGTATTCGACCACAGTAATATCTCCCTTACTGACGCTCAGATTGTCCACTAAAATGGATAATTTGGGAAGCCTTGCGGCTCGTTTTTATAATTGTGGACAATTTATAACTATAAAAATAAATCGCAAGGCTCGAACAATCGTATCTCCTCTTCCCAAATTGTCCACTTTTGTGGTCGATCTAGGCGTCAATTAGAGAGTCATTACTGTTCCGCGAGCACTGCTTCGCGTCTTCCCCTTTCGACAAAGCGGAACGTTTTAAAATGCAAAATCGTTCGAAGGGGTAAACCGTGCGCCTAATTTGAATTTTTCGGTCTCGGTAACAATCAACTACCCCTGAATCGCGGTCGTAAAATTCTTCGGCAAAGCCAGTGGCGCAACGAGACGCGATCGAACCGTTCGATCACGATGGCGCACGAACAAATTCGGTTAAGGGCAGTTGCGAAGTGTTTATACAGAGAGACTGTTTATCTCTAGCTGGCCGTGACGCATAAACTAAGCGCTAAATATCGTACGTCCGTACAACAATTCTTCCTGGTGGCGCGGGGGCACGGATTTATCCCCTGAAACATAGGCCCACAATTAAGGATCACCATGAATTCTGAAAGTGCACAAATCTCCGTGTAACGGCGCGATGTTTACGGTGGCGCGAGCGCGACTCGCCCCCGTGAATTCTCTACGGTGCGACGAGGTGTGTGTCTGTGTGCGTGTGTGTGCGCGCGTGTGTCGATCGAACAGAGCCACGGGGAGGGCTGGGGATGGCGGCGATGCAGGGCGAATGATAGATCTAAACGCGAAATAAAGGTAGCATTAACGATGGGTGAACGTTTGCAATGTGCTCGCAGTGCAGTAGAGAACGGTATTCCGGGCGATTATCATTAAAAGCGCGGAGAGTTCGTTGTTGAACGCGCGTATCTTCGTTCTCCTCTATTTCTGTTCCGCTCGCCGCTCGAAGCTTGATTTACGTTCTCGTAGACGGCGGCGACATCCCTTAGTCTGGTTCGCGTTCGAGCCGTCCTTATTTATCTTTATGGTTCCATCGGATTCGGAAACGGGCGAGAGAGAAACGGAGGACGGAGGACGGAGGCCGGGGTAGTCGTCGCCGTAAATGGGACGATAAAACTATAGCCGGCACGACGGTAGCAATTTATTATTGCGCTGTAGAGCGAACAGCCAACCGTGCACGTGATGCCACCATTATGAGGAGAGCCGGAGGAGACCTTCTTTTTTTCTCCCGTCCTACCTCTTTTTTACGAGGGTAATGCTGTTTTGTCGCTGCAGCGAAAAAATACGCTGGCTGCCGGCAATTATTACGCGGGCTGCTTTACGGGAACAAAAAGGAGAGAGAGAGAGAGAAAAAAGAACGGCTATCTTGTTGTCTTCGGGAACGCCGCGGAGAGGGCGGCAGGGATGGAGAGCGCGCGCGGCACGCCGAACGATCGGGAAATACAATGCTTTAATAAATGTCGATGGAGCTGCTCGCCCGTTGCGCGACAATTAGATTCACGGCCCGAGGCGGCGGCGATCGATAAGTCGAGATTCTTCGTGCCGCTGTTCGTCGGAGCATTCTTCGTTTTCCTATTCCCATGCTCGAACGGAGACGCGAACGAGATCACTCGTCGGATCTTCGCGCGAAGACACCGCGATCACGATAAATGGTCGCGCGTGTATCCTAGCCGCGTTACAATTTACGCGGCAATTTCTCGCTCTGTTGACCCAGCGGGCCGCGACGGGCCGTGGCGGGCCGAGGCGGAACAAGCTCGCGACCGCCGGCACGAGAAGCACGAGTCTCGGCCAACGAACCGTTCTCCTAATCGTTCCATCGACCTCTCAATTAACTTTCATTTGTCTGACCAACCATTACTCGAACTTTATTCCGTTCGATGTCTTTTCTCGGATTGTCGCGTCGACTCGCTCGCTTTTATCGTTTCGTTCCGCGAACAGCGACTCAACCATAAATGCTCCGACGAGGCTCCGACAGGCTCCAGTTAAACGGCTAGCCGTCTTTAACGAATACATTCGTCGTAACGCGAAATACAGTAATGCCTCTCTAATTGACGCTCAGATTGTGCACAGAAAAAGGACTATTTGGGAACAGGAGATGCGATTAGTTGAGCCTTGCACCTCGTTTTTATAATCGTTGGCAATCGGCAACTATATAAATGTGTTACAAGACACGAAAAATCGTGTCTCCTCTTCCCAGATTATCCATTTTCGTGCGCAATTACTGTACAGTAATGTCTTCCTTACTGACGCTCGGATTGTGCAGAAGAATGGACAATTTGGGAAGAGTAGCCTTGCGAATTCGAGCCTACGAACTTGTTTTTATAGTTACCGATTGTCAAGGTTATGTCAATTAGGGAGACTAGTTTATTGCCGTTTCTTCGCGACGAGTACAATAAATTAGCCCTAATTGTTTCTTAGCTTGTAAATAAAAATGGACGATTTCGGAAAGGAGGATAGTATTGTTACGGAAACTTGTCCTAATCGAGGCGCTGTAATGTGAAACTGCTCTGTTGTGAGCAACTCCTTAAAAAATTAATTTTCTTAGAAGACGGTCGCGATAGAAACAAGATGCTAGAGAAAGAACAACGTACACTGTTATGGGTGTAAACGTACACTATTCCTTGCAACAACTCGCTGTTGTTTCGCGTTCCTATAAGACTCGAACGGCAGCTATACATAGAGCCGGTCGAAGCCGATGTTAAGGAACGATTGTAGCGTCAGAAGGAAAACGCTCGCTTCCGGCGGCGTTATTCTCGCTACGTCTTGCGCGAACTTCCGTTGGCCAGCGTCTTGGAAAGGCACGCAAGCTCGAGGAATCTTATTCGCTGGCGAGGGTTCGAACGAGGCATCGATGAGCTCGTCAGAAAAGAATGACAGTAAAGTCTCCCTAATTGACGCTCGGATTGTGCATAAAAGTGGACAATTTGGGAACGATAGGTACGATCGTTCGAGCCTTGCAGTTAGCTTTTATAGTTACCAATTGTCAACAATCAGTTTTTTGTAGACAATCGATTAGAAAGACATTAATGTACTGTTATATTTCCCTAACTGACGCTCAGATCGTGCACAAAAGTGGACAGTTTGGGAAGAGCAGATATGATTATTCAAGCCTTGCATAACTTTGACATAACCTTGACAATTCGTAACTATAAAAACGAACCTCAAGCCTCGAATAATCGTGTCTCCTCTCCCAAAATTATCCATTTTTTGTGGACAATCTGAGCGTCAATTAGAGAGACATTATTGTACAGTTATGTTCTCTCTAACTGTCGCTCAGATTGTGCACAAAAGTGGACAGTTTGGGAAGAGGAGACACGATTATTCAAGCCTTGTAGCTCGTTTTTATAATCGTTGACAATTCGTAATTATAAAAACGAGGCGCAAGGTTCGAACAATCGTATGTCCTCTTCCCAAATTGTCCATTTTTCTGCACAATTTCGGTGACAATTAGGGAGACATTACCGTACAAAGAGAAGTCTATTCTCTCTATTCTCTCTTGACATAACCTTGACATAATCTTAACATTACTGTACAAAGAGAAGTCTATTCTCTCTTTTTTCGTCTCGTCTTTCTAATTCTTATCCCCTTCTCTCCGAATTATACCCTGTCGAATAGCTTACGAGCGAAAATTCGTCTCGTTTCGCGGGAATAGAATTGCGACGCCTTTATTGTCTCATGCCCCTAAACGACGATACGTCGAGAAACGTCGCGTCGGAGATTGATCGAAGCAGAGTGTTATTTTGGCTACGTCTCGCGGGAATTTCCGGTGGACGACGGGCGTTCTCGGCGAGGCCAGCAAGCTCGGAAAATCTCATCCGCTCGTTACACGTCGCGGCCGTGTTTCTTCGGGCCGGGAAGTTAGTCGCGGCTCGGAATGGAGCGGAGCGGAGCAGAGCGGAGCAGAGTGACGGGGCGCGACGCGGCGCGGAGCAGCGAGTCAGCCGGTTCTTGCCGCGGCATGTTCCGTTCCTCGACAAGGGGAGGATGTCGTAAGACGCTCGTACGACATCGTGGCCGGCTGCTTCTTACGAGCTCAATAGGATAATAACCCCGGGGTCGGTCGACTCGCTACCGGTCGAACGGACCGTTTCAATGGGTACACGCGAGTAATGGCCGTAATAATAATTGCGCTTGTGCCCCGCGTCCTCGCCCCCGGCCCTCCTCCTCCTCCGCCCTTCGCTCTCCTCTCCGCGTGTCTTGGAAAGTTTGAAATGTGTTCGGGCCACGGGACGCGTCCTATGTGGGCCACGTTTCCTGTCGTCGTTGACAAATGCCTGGATCGGCTGCGGCTTTGCGGCTCGAATCGATACCGGCACTTTAACGCGTTCACCTGGGCTTCGCGCTTTAGGAACTTGTAGCCCGCCCCAGCCTGCTCGATGCTAGAAACGGGAGATTATTGCGCGTCGAGCAGCGCCGCCCTCCGTCGTGCAGGTATCCCCGATACCTTTGTGCAATTAAAACCGGAAGCAGTCGCGGCTGGTTATTAAGATCGTCGTCGACGGAGACGGAGAGAGAGAGAGAGAGAGAGAGCGAGAGAGGACAGGGCTGATTAGCGTTCACAATTTCTGGATCGCAGGTGTGAACGACAAAGGCGGCGCACGCCGCGGCGTGTATGTAATCAAAATGCGAGACTGACGCCGCTGCGGCGGGAGCAGCGAGCGGTAATTTCAGGTTCGCGGTAAACGGTATGCCGAGTCTACGAAATCCTAACACTTTTTGGAATGTTCTCCGAAGCGAAGTGAATCTCCGTTCGGAGAACTTCGACCGTTTCCAGTCCCTGCGATCGCTTAAAGGAGCGAAGCGGCGTTCCAGTGGTTAACAATTAGCGTACAGGTTCGCGAAAAACGAGCGATTCCGAAGCCAATTACCAAGCATGACATAACGACGGTCATGGTCGACTGTCGAATGCGCGAATTCTTGCGCTGGAAGCTTCGAAGCAACAACCGCGGCGGACAAGGAGCGATCGAGGCAATAAACATGTTCGATCGGGAAGAGTTTATTCGCCGGTTGTCCGGATTCCATTCGCGTTTTTCTTCGATGCGCATCGATGGCCTAATTTAACCGGGCAACGAGGATCGGTTCGAGCAAAGAAACGAGTTCCGCCGGTTGGCCGACGCTAAAAAATTGTGGTTCCAAACTATCGCGCTTTGGTCGGGGCTGCGGTTTCCGGAAATTCTCCGAGTATCTCCGGGGAGCAAGTGACGGAGCTTGCATTGCGGCTGATGTCGTTGTGTTCCAAACTCATAAGAGAACATCAGAACCCTCGGAAGACAGTGCAAATATTGTTCCAATAATGAAGCAGGGTTTCAACCGGATTCCTGGTCGCGAAGGATCAACGCATTCCTCGTTCCGCGCGATCGTGCCTGAAATAGCTATCATCTACAAGCTATAGAAAGACAAATATACCGCTGAATCACGAGTTCCTCCCCTCCGACGCGGCGTCTGCTTTACGATGAACATTAACCAGTGTTACTCTATCGTGCAAGCTATCCTAGACAAAATGCGCTGGTAACAAGCGATCCGAGCTGAATCGAACTGACAGGCTTTGGCATCGAGAGCAGGCTTTCGTAACGTTCCGACCAAAAATATTGTTACGGCAACTTGTCCAAATCAAGTCGCTGTAATGTGAAACTGCCCCGTTGTGAACAACTCCTTAAAAAATAACAGAAGATAGGGCTTGCCATGGATGAGTGTTACCAATAGACGATCGAAGAGTCGAGATCGGACCGTCGAACGAGCAACATTTCAAATTGAAAGATCCGAAATATAATTGTATCGAGTTGTATTATAGTTTGTATTCTTTACTGTAAATAAAATGCCGCGACGCGAGAGAAACGGAGCGATTCGTAACAATATATTTCATCAACCCGTGATCATAAGATCGAATCGTATTCGATGTCCGCGTCTGGCGGATGCGCATAATTACGACGACCCGATTACCTCCGAAGCGGACAGAAGAAAGATGTCCCGGGGGGTGAGAACCCGGAAAGGGAGAAGATGGACCTTTTTTCAGGCAGCCAGACGCTCGTTTGCCTGTAAGAGCTATCAGAGTGAAAAATATTTCAACGCCACGCAGAATTAAATCGACTGCAAATAATTACGATACCGGTTGTCGCCGGAGAACGGCGCGCGTTCAAAGCGCGAGAAAGAGAATGGAAACGAAGAGTTGGCGGTTCGAAAGAGAAAGATACATATTAGTTATGAAATGCCGCGACGCGAGAGAAACGGAGTGATTCGCAACAATATTGTATCAATAACTTTCATTAAAATCCGCTTGCAAGGTATCTTTTTACTAACGCAGCCCGAGTCTTCTAAGTCCGAGCATAATTTACTCGTTGTTCTAGGCTTTAAAAAAATTTGAAAACATTCTGGAATATTTGTTAAAGTTTCTACTTCGACGTTAAATTGATATCAAGTTCCTTGTTTTACACGAAGAGATTCGAAGATCTTCTAAACGCTCATATTGCCGGCGGAGGGTTAAAATTCGCTCGCGTTTACGGTTCATAGACTACGGTCTAAACGCAGAAATTTAGGAGCATTACACACGAATCGGACATTATTTATTTATTCGTCGATTTACGGTAGTTTTGCCGGCCGATATTTATTCCAGTTGATCGGCGAATATCGCGAATCATTTCCTCCGCGCGGAGTAATAAATAATTGAGCTATTTTTCACGTAACACGGTAAAAGTTAATACTTTAAATTAATTTCCGCGGCGCATTTAACAACGCGCGCGAGTTCCGCGGAAATTCGTTATTTAGCCGATCGAACATTATAATTCAGGGATTACGTTGTAGCCCCGGCGTGGCGCGGCGGCGCGGTAAATAATCGTCAGACGGTCAAAAATTTCGAGAATTTACGGCGCTGCCGCGCTGCCAGTATTTTTCTCGCAGCGGTGCCCGACCCGTGTTACATCGATGTCCCAATCTGCGGAACGATGGCTCGCAAATCAACGATTTTTTACCATTACTGCCACGATTCCGCATTTCCGATGCATACCGTTCGTTCGTTACCGTCCCGAATTCCGGCATAATTGTAGCGGTGCGTAACGAAGGGTTCGTCGAATCGCTCAAAATAAAAAAAAAAAACCGACATTCCGCTTCGGGGGAAAAAAACGCGAGAGAACCGAAAAAATGAACCGAGCAAGATAGAGGAGACGATACTCGTTAGACTCTCGAGCAACGAATCGATTGTCGAGGCTGGAAGAATAACCGAACGGTTTCGATGGGACCGGTAACGAAGATAATGCGCCGTAGCGGGCGGCGATTACAAAAGGTTCGGTTGTTCCATCGAAACACGATCGGCTGTTGTCGAATCGGGCTCGCAAACAGCGAGCGCGCCATGATCTCCAGTATCAATTGACCGAATCACACGCCCCCTTTGCTTTTTATCGCGGTCATGCGTCGAGATTTCGTGCGGTTTCGATTTCGAGCCACGTTGCCGTCTATTATTCCGGCCGTATTCTGGTCCGTCCATTGGGTGGTACACCATGCCCGTACAATGTAACTGCGCGCCCGTAGATCATGTTTCACCGATAAAACCCTGCCACTCTCGCTGGAGACTCGGGATAATTAATTGCCGGCTGCTCATTCGAACAATTACACCTGAATGCCGTGGCAATTATCGGCGCGACGTAGCAACGACGCCCAGCGTTTCAACAAACGCACTCGTTTGTCGCCTGACTGCTTACCAGAGCGAGTCGTCGAAATTTTCGACGGACGGAGATCGTCCGTCGACGCTGCCGCGTCAACATCGTCCCACGTAAAATGATCGCGAAAAGAACGAGAAGAAGAGTCGCGCATCTCGATCTTCTCAGAACTTGTAAGAGCCTTGAGATATTACTATTGACAGGGTTAATAGTGTTTAAGATCGCATCGCAACTATACCGCGGATCTTTATGCAAATAAAGATAAGAAAGTTTCTTCGTCGATTGCAAAAGCCAATGGACGGATAAAACTGTACCTCTTCTTTTAATGATTTTATCGAATTGAAAATAATGTAGAAATATTCTCACATTTTTCTAATATCCTCCGTATTTCATCTGTCCATTTTTACTAGAAATGCAAGAAATCCGCAGTCTAATTACAGTTTATTTTTATAGTTATAAATTGTCCACAATTATAAAAACGAGCCGCAAGGCTCGAACAATCGTATCTCCTTTTCCTATATTGTCCATTTTTGTGCGCGACACAAGCGTCAGTTAGAGAGACAATCTGGACGCCAATGAGGGAGACATTACTCTACATTATTGTGTGCGAGCTGAGGGACAATTTGAGAGAGTTTACTGTACCGCTTTCGACGAGACCTATTTCTAAGGCTGCGAAATCAATTCGGATGCATAAACAGGTGCACTAATGTCTCTCTAATTGACGCTTAGATTGTGCAGAAAAATGGGAACAATTTGGGAACAGGAGATACGATTATCCGAGTCTTGCAGCTCGTTTTTATAATCGTTGATAATTTATAACTATAAAAACGAGCCGCAAGGCTCGAACAATCGTATCTCCATTTCCAAAATTGTCCATTTTTGTGGACAATCCAAGCGTCAGTTAGGGAGACAATCTAGACGTCAATTAGGGAGACATTACTGTACATGAGCTGAGGGACAATTTGAGAGAGTTTACTGTACCTCTTTCGACCGTTTTCCAAAATTGTCCATTTTTGTGGACAATCTGAGCGTCAATTAGAGAGACATTACTGTATAACGTGCTCGATACTTTCGATACAAAGCTAATCCCAAGCCATGTTTCCCAATTAAGTTCGGCGAAGAAAATGTAACACGACAAAAGTACAGTTTCGTATCTCGGACGATAACTTGTTCCACAACGTCGGCGAGTACATAATTATTACATCGCATGGGAACGATTGATAATTAAGGTTTCCACGGCGCGTTGGCGACATCGGTTCTAATAG
Source organism: Megalopta genalis (assembly GCF_051020955.1). Lineage (NCBI taxonomy): Eukaryota > Metazoa > Arthropoda > Insecta > Hymenoptera > Halictidae > Megalopta > Megalopta genalis. The sequence goes on from NW_027476093.1 coordinate 2,639,696, forward strand.
TCTACTAATATCCAGTAAAACTCGATTTCGCAATCGAACCAGTTTTGCCTTTCCCCGGAACGCGTTAGGAACCGAAAAATGCTTACAGGTTCTCGGAACGTAGCGAGAAATTATCGACGATAAGGTAATAATGATTGCCGTATCTAACCGGCGCGACTGTTAATTTATTCTACGACGAGCTAACGACCAATTTCGCGTTGCGACGCGTAGCTGCGCTCGCAATTAGTTATCCGATACCGGATCGACGAATGGCCGTCGCGGTCGCGACTCTCTCGAAACGGAAATAATGTACCACCACCGTTCGCGAGCGGCGACGAGGTTTTTTTTCCGGGCGGGTAAAACGCGTCGTCGGGGGTTGGACGCGACGCGCGACGCCTGTATCCGACGGGTGAAAATCGAACAGAGTCTGGCCGGGTCATCGGGTGATACGAGTCCCCGTCGCCGAGCCATCCAAGAGCCGACGCCGAGACACGGCGTCTCTGATCAATTTGTCATCGCGTGACCCAATATCAAAGATACGAGTCCCTGGCGGCTGCAGCTTCTGGAATCATCCGGTTTACGTATACATGCGCCCCGGCATACGGACGCCGGCACGATATCGTCGAATCGGCCAGGTTATGTGGCTCGAAACGATAGCGGAAACCGGTCGATTCCCGCGTTCGATTCCACCCACTGTTATTTAACGCCCGACGGCTGCTATCCCGACGCTCGTCGAACCAACACCTCCCAGCTACTTCATCGCGCTACTTTGCCCCCCGCCTGTAGTCTGCGCGATGGACGAAACAGGTGCTGCGGAACATAAGCCGTGGAACTTGGCTATCTCTATCTTGTCTCGGCTGGCACTGGAAAGGCCCGGGCGTTTTATGGATCCCGTATAAACACGTGTACGGGATAAACGTGTACGCGAGCTTCCATCCGGCGCTCGCGCGAAGCTTGGTCTTCGGTGTTACGGAACAACGTATTCGAATGTTCTTCCCTTTTCATTATTGTACGAAACTCTGCTGTTATCAGCCGCACGGTATCGTTCCACTTCGGTCCATCATTTCCCCAGCGGGATTTTTGTCTTACTCAATGGAGCGTTGCGCTAGCGTTGCGAAAATGCTCTCGATGCTTCGAACTTTTAGCGTTTTACTCGTCGAGAACATTGGGCACGTGGCACGTCCTCGAATCGAGCGATAAGCGGGTACCCTATTGGAAAACTTGATTTTTGGGGGATCTAATCGCGCGATCTCCCCGTTCCCAGATAAACCTTAATCGCGAGGACGGGGATCCCTCCGAGAGACAAACAGAGAGCGTATCTTCGAAAACGCTGCTGTTTCGCTTCGGCCCCGTCGCGCCGCTCCCGATAACCGCGAAACCGTAATATCTCTCTCGCGTACACCTTTCAATTTGAATAATCCGATGAATAAATTGACTCGGCCACGCGGTTCCGCCGATTGCGACGTCCCCGGTATCTCCTTTCGTGGGTGGGATCGCGAATCTCCCGGGGCATCTGTGCCCGAGTCCGCCGCTATCGAATAATTTTTGATTGGCTACGAAAGTGCAGAACATCATCCGGGAGCTGGTTTACGACCCGGGGCCGCAACGGGCCACGGGAGAGATTCGGGATTCGAGAGAATCAGGATATCTGCCTGATATTCGTGGCCCCGTCACGAACGGTTCCCGGGGCCGGTCGCCATTAGCGGTTCCTTGACTTTTTGAACTACGGCGGACGGGGAACGGGATCGGGTGCGGACCAGCTGACGCGTGAAAAACCCGCGAACTAGGTTGAACCACTTCGAATATATCATTTTTATCGTGCCGGGACTCCTCCTCGAGCCAATAATCCATAACCGGCCGACGGTTTTCGATTAAATATCTATTAACCCCGAACGTTTTTCAAGGCTGCCGGCCGGCGAGCAGCGCACCCCTTTTAACTGGGTCGGCCAGGTGTTTCCTCGGGTTTTGCGCCCATCGTCCTGCTCGAATATTATGAAAAATCTCTCCGATGGCAACGGTTCTTACCATCGGCGGCCGGTCCGCGCTCCGACGATGCCTTTTGTTTTCCGTTCGCGGGGGGACAACGGGGCCGCGTGTCACCGGGTCAAATTGATTTATTATCGCGCGACCGTTTTCACGAACTGTGCATTCGTCCCGGTGCATACGCGTATCCGCGGCGCAACGAAAACTGTCAAGCCTGCGCCTTGCCCGGTAGCCTAGCGTGGTCGGGCGAGGCGGAGCAGAGCGGAGCGGAGCGGAGCGAGACCGAGCCAGGCCCGACTAGATGCAGCGGGCCGACTGTTACAGCGCGGCTGCATTGTATGCTCACACAACAATCAACATTGGCCGTGTGTAGTCCGACTCTGCCTCATACGGGGCCCACAATGCTAAACTTGACGTGTGCGTGTCGCGCGCAGCGAGCCAGACACACCGACACCGTCGACTCGGAGGCTCGCGCGCGGCCGAGAACTCGAGACGCAATATCTCTGAAGCCCGGCCGCTCTGTCCGTGGTTGAAACGGGAACGAAACACGTCGGGCCAGATCATGCCGGTCTCTCGATTTCGGAGCAGGACGTGGGATGCTCGGCCTCTCTTTGTTCGGCCGTTTCCCGCCGCGGCGTCGATCCCGTTTTCATTAACGTCGAGCCCCGTTCCCGCCGACTACTATTTTCGGTGGGTCCAGCAGCCTTCGCCCATCGCGCCGGAAGTGCAGCGATACTTACCCCGCTCCGGGCGAACCTCCGTTGTTTATTTAAGTAGCGACTGTTGTCGAAACGCGCGCGAGACCGGGCACCGGCACCGACACAGGCACCGCCGGCTGCCGACTATTTTTATGGAATCTATAAACAAGCGCAGCGAACGCGAGCGCCGACATACACACACCCTCTCTCTCTCCCTCTCTCTCTCTCTTTCTCTCTCTGTCTCGGTTTCCGTTGCAGATGGGCTTGCATTTCAGCTACTTGTCGAGCCGGACCGCTCGGATGCTGCCCGGTCTCTCCGTTCGCAACGAAACGCTTGCTCTAATAGTAGTTTGATTCAGGTGCACCGACGCGTCGTGAATTATGCAATTAGCGTTGCGTGCAACGCTGCCTCTTGTTGACTTCCCGACGCATTCGGTCGGTGCACCGTATCGTTTTGTTTTTGTTAATCCGACCGGGCACACGGCATGTAGAACGCATCGGATACGCCACGGATGGTTTTCTTTCTTTCATGTTGCAGCGGTTTTTTCGTTCGCCTTTCCCGCGGACGCCTTTGTCATTACTCGCGAAATGTAGATGCGCATCTTGAATACCGCGCCTTTTGCCTTTGTTCGCCCGTTGTACGTGACCTTTGAAAACTTGGGACTGGATCGCGCAAGTTTTTATGCTTGTCGCGGCGCATCGCTTGTTGGGCGCAAATTTTGTAACCTAGAGTCGTTACGGTTAAATAAATAAATAAAGACGGTACTCTGTATATCGCGACCCTTTTAGCGCCGAACGACGATATACGTATCCGATTCGCTTATTTCGTAGCAGATTCTTCTGAAGTTTGCCGTGCATCGTGACATCGAACGATGATTTTTATGTGCAAATAGTGTTTCTAAAGAGAGAATAGATTTTTATCTTTTTCATACTGTTTCATGTTTATGTTATTTGTATGATCATCAACAAACGTTTAAATATAATTAGCATTGCTTTATTCTCCATTTATTTCGTAATACAGTAATGTCTCCCTTACTGGCGCTCAGATTGTCCATTAAAATCCAGAGAAATCATCGATCGTCGTCACGCCAAGATCGTTCGAAAATAATTATCATCGGAATGGAAGGAAAACATCGTCGCCGAGAGGAAAAGATTGATTAAAAAAAAAAACTTCATTTTAGTATTATCTAGACATAAAAAGTTATGACATGCCTTCCCACTTCGAAAAATCCGGAAAACGAATTCCACTAGTCTCAGTAACTGATCCAAAATTTTGCTATCAACCTAAGTGGACCAGTTACGGAGACTAGTGTGATTGATTTCTGAAGAGATCTCAAAAATCCGGAAAATGAATTCTACTAGTCTCAGTAACTGGTCCAAAATTTTGCTGTCCACCTAGCGGGTCCAGTTACTGAGACTAGCGGAATTCATTTTCCAGATTTTTGGTATATGTCTGGAAATCCAACCCACTAGTCTCAGTAACTGGTCCACCTAGGTCCATAGCAAAATTTTGGACCAGTTACTGAGACTAGTAGGATGGATTTTCTGATAGATGTAGTTGCGAGTGTAGATCAATTTTTTGTAAACGTTCTGATTACTTTGACTAAAATTTACTTTGGCTATGCAACTTAATAGTGAAACGAATGTTATCGTTAATGTTATCGCGAAACCAATGTTCGATTATGAGCAAGCAAAAACCCTGATCGATCACTCGTTTCGGTTCCGATATCGGCCGCGGTTCTCCGAGGAATATACAGTAATGTCTCCCTTACTGACGCTCAGATTGTCCACTAAAATGGATAATTTGAGAAGAAGAGATACGATTATTCGAGCCTTGCGGCTCGTTTTTATAATTGTGGACAATTTATAACTATAAAAATAAACCGCAAGGCTCGAGTAATCGTATCTCCTCTTCCCAAATTGTCCATTTTTGTGGTCAATCTGGGCGTCAATTAGAGAGATATTACTGTATGCTTCTTTTTGAATTTTCTAAATATCATTCTTACTTTGGTTTTTACGAACTTACTCCCAAACCTTAGCAAATTCGCCAGTTAAATATATACTTTTACTCGGCACCGAAAGGGTTAACGAGAGAGTACGGCAAAATGCATAGTCAGAGTTATCGAACCATCGGTATCGAATTTCCACAGAATCGCGTTATTAATTCCGTTCGCATTCCCTTCGCGGCGGCGTAGTTCGCGTAGTATAAATAAGCGATACAGTTCCACGGTCAGATTTGCTAAAGGGTTAATGAGATTTCAATCATTCAACACCGTGCACGTGTTGCACGCCGATGTAACGATAACCGCGACAAAGGGATGGAAATTGTTTTTAGTTTCCGGTCTTAGAAATTCGCGACTGCCATTGCGAATTAGCATATAATTACGCGGGCTAGTTACCGCTATTTACACAGCATAATGAGGGGATGTGAAAGTTCGGGTTAATCTATGCCCGAAATTGTTTCGCCAAAGTTATCAGCTTTGCTATCGATTAGCGAGATTATTCGAGACGGCTATATATGTGCATGTTTGGCACTCATTAGACTCGGATGGATACGAATACACAATACTCGACATCGATACACGTGTATTTAGCGTTCGCGCGCTCGGAAAATTCGAATATTTCGATTTTAGCGCGGTCGATAAACGCCTCGTCGGCAGTACATAACTCCGATAATTGCTAACCGAATAAAAATTGGATCTTCGATCGTCCAGAACGAAGCTGTTACGAACGAAAAATCCCGAGGTCGTTTCTCGGAACAATCTCGCGAACTAAAACGAACGCGAAAGCGGGAAACTGCAAATCTTCTTTTCAACTATAACATTTCTGCCTTCTTAACTCTATAAAACCAAGAACAGACTTCTTAATGAATCCATCAACCTGTAGAACTTTCGAATAAGACTCGGACGCGGCTACCCGGCGATCTCTCCTCGGATCTAACTCCCTCGACACACTCTGCAAGTTTTCCCTCGGCAGCCGCGACGTTGCTCTATAGAATATTATGTCGTGTATTAAGGTATTAAGACATCGCATAAAAGTCGTAAAAACGTCCAAAGTTCTTTTCAGCCCGCTCCGCCGTGCAATTGAACCGCGGAGAGTGTACCAGGAAAGAAATATAATCTAGACTCCGGATCCTAGACGTAAGACCGCGAGCCGTATTTTATCCGGGCTTCTGATTCCAAGCCCCTGTCTTTTTTGAAATGGGAACGCCTGACAAGACGATTTGCGAGACTCGAGGACGATACCGGGGGCCCCGGACTCCGCGCATACCGAGAGCTTAAGCGCGTTACGTGTCCCTTTCGCGCAGAGAAAAACATGCTGGCCGGCTCCCGGTGTCCTTTTCTTACGAGTCCGAGCCCGAATGTCTCGCCGGCGATCCGGGAAAACAAGGGAAACCGAAGGATTCGCGTAACCCCGGTGTCACAGCGCCCGTTACTCGTCCAAACGAAAATCGCTGCCCTAATCCATGAATTTAGAGCGCGTGATTTAGGGATCTCGAATCCTCCGGGCCGCCGCCACGGACAAGTTAGATCGGGATTGTGATACCGTAGATCAGCGATCCCGTTGATTACACCAATTATTACAGGACGCGCGGGGCCAGATTTCCCATTCCGCGCCGGTTAAACGGCTGCGAATCTTTCCCATTCTGTCGGATTCGACAAGCTCCTGCTCCAATTTATCAGAGGCCCGCCGGTAATTGCTTTTACTAATAGACGCCGATAGCTTCTAGTTATGCTATGGAGACGGACGGCGCGTTCCTATTAGTCCACGGTGAAATCCTGTGTCGGAAAAAGGGGTTAATGTAATGATTACAGTTAGGGTAGTTTATCGGAAATCAGCATCGAACGTAAATCAAGCCTGTATCGTAGAAAGGAGAACGTTATCGTCGAATATCAACGCTTTGCAGTCGAGCGGCGACTCCGAGGCGCCATTAAAAATTGTTATGTCGCGTCTCAAAATAATGTTATTAATCGATCATTATTAATTATTAATCAATATTCAATTTCATGTACAGAAAATGCAACAAATCATACAAAATGGAAAAAACCGTGCGTCGAGAAAACTATTTTAAATTTCGCGTCGATTCGGCTTCGAGCGCAAAGGGTTAAGCTCGCGATGCCATATCGCGGTATATTCCTTGCATTATTATAGCAGGCATTTAGGTGGGCTCCTTCGGTCGGGGCCCTCTGTATTTTCAAAGATATTATTACCGATAGCAAGGATACGCGTGCAAACATTTTGTTGCACGGAGGCAGCGCGACTGGTGTTCCGGGTCTCGACTCGGAGACAACAATCGCGCACGCAGAGCATCGATGCACCGAGGCAGCATCCATGAAATATCAGTCCGATTTCTACGCTCAGACTGACAGCGTTCCCGCAACTGTTATTGTTACCGGCGAGGCATCGGCAGAGCGGCGCGATATTGCTACTCTAGCGAGCGGTTGTCGGTCATTCGAGTATGTTCCGCGATGGAATTAAATCGTAGAATACGGAGAGAGCGCGGAATTCATTTCACGAATCAGATTTCAGTGGCCGGCTCGGCTTGATGGAACCAGGTGTTCACCTGCAGGGGAGCCGGTAAACGCCGCTAACGTATCACGGGCTAGCAAACCGCGGCCGCTGTCTGCGCGGTTCCGACGTTACATGCGAGCCGTACATATGTAATGCGAGCGGCGCGGCTCGTATCCCTGTGTCGCACACATCCGCGATTTGCAGGAACGGAGACGACCGTGTAAATTCAATATTTGTGCCGGGACAGGATGATCGTTCTAGGAAGGGACCACCGCGGACCACTTAAAGGCTCGCGAACGTCGAGACAGGGTACGCGTACACTCGCCCGACCGTTCCGTTGATTGTTCGACGCGTGAATAATTCGCGGCGATTCGGCTATTCCTGGGAATACCGGCAGGCATGCCCGTGTCCATTATAATTTCACGGAGATTAATTATCGAGGGCCGTATAAAATATTAGCCCCGACGCGAAACGAATCCTCGATACCCTGTCAATCCGTTCCGTCGGCTCGAATTTTCACGAGAACGCTCCGATCGATGCATCTAATTTATATTTAAACGGACCGCCGCGCCGCGGTGTAACGTCTGACGTGCCGGAAGATGGGTCGCGCGAGCGGAGCGCGCCCGTCGCATTCGCGCTCTCGCGTTAATCACCGCGCCCGCTTCATTACGCGAATCAAAATATCCGCGATAGACGCAATCGCGAGTCGCGTCGCGTTCACCTGTGCGCTCCCGCGTGATTCTGTGCGCGTGTATCGGTGCATATGGAGGGTTTGTCAGCCGGCAACCCCTTCTAGAGTTGACCTTTCGCCGAGGCGGATCGATATTGTGAAACGATATTTCCTCATTACGGTCGCGCGCTGCCACCCCGACCAGCGCGTATAAATTTCCTCGCCGAAAACAGTCGGACGCGTTTCTGCCCCCCCCCCCCCCCGTGGCCAACCGTTTTCGCCCTCCGCCGCGGGGGAAAAAAAAGGGGAGAAAAATGGGAATTGTCTATTACCGGGGCTCGCGAGCGACACGAGAGGGAAAATGATTCATGCGAGATTACCGTGCGCGCCGAGCGAACGTGTACGCGCGCGCGCGCGCGGATAGAAAAAGGTTAGCGGTCGAGGCGGACGCGGCGGTTCGAGGGGACGGCGGACGCGGGTTTTTGTGTAGCCCCGAGGAAACTGTCTCGAGATAATTACAGCGTCTTTACCGTGATTTTAATAAATGCGGAGATGAATGGAAACACTGCCGCGTCTCGTCGCCAGTAATTCTTTTAGCGGGATGAAAATTTAACGCGGCGCCTCGCGAAACGAGATAGCGCCGGCGAGACGGGGGGGACGGGCCGCACAGTAGCCGCCCGGCTGAATACTGTTTCCGCCTTATCCGGGTCCGGAAATATGAAATACTTCTGCGCGGAATAGAATTATTGCACGTCCGGCGTTATTTTGCCCGCTGTTTAAACGGCCCCGCGCCGCTCGTTGCTACGGCTGCTCGACTATTTCTATTACCGTGGGCCGCCCACCTACGCCCCATTATCACGGCGAGGGCTTCGTTATTCTATTAGGGCTGAAACGACAGGGGTGGCAAACATTCGGGAAATAACCGCGTCGAACTGTTCCGACTGAAACGCTTTCGAAGAACTAAAAAGCATCGCGTAACTCTGAGATAGTTCGGTTCTAAAATCGGCTAAATTTATTTTGTTATTCCTAAATTGTAACACAAAATTACCGTTACCAGTTTAATATCTAGTGTACCCTTGGATGAGCTTGAATACTGTAATATTGAAATGAAATTATGAAAGAATATTTCGCGACCGAACCGAGAGGAGGCCGCACCGAGACTGGACCGAGCCCGGGCCGAGAACGAGAGGCATGTTAAGCCATTACGATCGAAGCTTCCTAAATTACTTTATCTTGGGCAATTCTTGGTTCCTCCACCTCGCCGAATCGATCGATTCGATCTATTCGATCCGTTGATCGTCGTTGACGATGGGGCGCGCGATGTCACGTCGCGTTGTATCGTCGACGTAATCGATGCATAAACCAGCCACCGATTAACGACGATCCAGCCGGCTCGATGTCCTTTCTGCGATTGACGTTTCGATCGCATGCTCGGCTCGGCCACTAAGGCCACAGCAATACGCGGTAATTCGATTAATCTTCGATTAATTACATGCTCCGGCTCGAAGGGATACAACGTCCCATACCCTCCTGCCCGAAATGTTACGATCGCATCCGTAAACGGATATCTAAACTTAAACATCTGTTCCGATCCCTTTGTCCGAGCTCCTTGAATCATGCAGAGATTGGAGACGTCGGCGGAAGATCGATTTAAAGCAGGCTGTCGGTCGACAAGAATTTTGTTACTTGTAGCTTAACGTTTTCTCCTGTGCAAGGTCTCGCCCTTGTAAATTATTCCGCGGGAACGAGAGAAACCCTCCGATCCTCGGCTAAGAGATTTCTACGGTAAAAATAGAACCGATGTTTCGTGAATAAATTGCAGATGCGAGTGCATTCACGGTGCGCAGGGCTTGAATGAAACTGTTACGATTGTCAATCGATTCCGACGTAACGGTTTGACTGTTAACTTTTCTGTTCGAAGAAAACAGTTCGAAATCCACAAGAAACTTTTATTCCATATATTTAATTTACGATCATTGGTATTGTGAAGATACATTTATTTATTCAATTTATATGTTACTTATGTTACAATAACGCTTGTTAAAAATCGGAATAAATGTGTTATCGTTACTTTTATGAACTAATATATAAAACAGCTGTTTTTTGTGCTCCGTAAATCCAGCGTTTCAAGCAGGAGATAATGCAGTAGACAGTTTTATCTCTTCATTAGTATCGTCTTGCGCTGTCATGCTCTATGCAACTGGCGACGGATACTTGTAATCTCGTTAATCTCTTGCTGCACAAAATTTGTACTGTATACGAGACTCATTCAATCTTCCGAGTATCGTTGCAATTTCCATGAGAACATCCGTATGTAAGTGCCATGTCACGACATTCGAGAATTCATTAGCGTAATGTGGACGAGTCGAAGGCTTTCAGCCTAGCCGCTGGCTGCACTGCATGTCCCATTTTATACGTCAAATATTAATTAAGGACGTAATCTTAACTTTATTGGAACATGCATGAAAGGAGGCTCGTGAATACAGTATCTTCTCCCATGGATGTGTTTAGTCGGAATCGACTAATCGCATACGCGAAACGCGTGACAAAACAATTTAATGGAGAATATAATTTTGCACTTATCTAATTATGCGCGATTATTGTTAAAATGTATAACGATACATTTTACTTGTACGTATAATTATAGCGGTGATAGAATCGAATGATTTAATAGCATTAAGTTAGAGAATAGTATTAAGACATTAATAGTATTAAGTAAATAAACGTAATCGAAATTATATCGCGTTCGATTTTATTGTACTCAAAGATATTCGTTCAAACTGTATCATGTTTGGTCTCATTTTAATCAGAAAACTGTCAGCAATATGTGAAAAAAAAGAATCGGTCTTAAAATGTTAAGATTGCAGAAAGTTATGTCACTTTATTATTAGTTGTCTTTCGGGAATTCGAGTCAAAGGAACCGCGGAGCGTGTCGCGGCACGCGTGTTCATCGACTCCGTCGAACTTTATCGTCGGCGTAGCGAGAAAATCGATGAATTACAGGACCGTGGCAATATCGCAGCGCGAACCTGAGAATACCAAAGTTCGGCGAATCCCGGAGAAATTACTGTAGTTACATCCTCGCGTAAAAATGTTCATCGACCGAATGAAAGCTTCTTTTTCCTCGGCGTGAAAGAGATCGGGTCCTGCTATCACGGTCTGGCAAGCAATTATCCTACTTATCTGAAGTTCACGTTCCAAATTACTCTTCCCATTCAATCGAACGCAGCCAAAGCACGGCCGTTAAAGCGTCGCTAATTATTACATAATTAATGCTACAAATAAATTGGAGAACTACGGATCGCGTGTTTCCGGCGGCGAAGGTTTCGCTTCGCGTGCGATCGATCGTCGACTACGTTGGTTTCCAAGATCGTTTGATAAGTTGGATAACAAACCGGGTACTGGGCCAATGAATTGGGCGAAGGACCAAAGGACCGAGAACGATTTCATGCTCGCGCCGATGTTCAAACAACCGTCGATCGAACAATAACATCGTTAAATCGATCAGTAGGATAATTAGGGTACACCGATAATCATGTTCGAACGGACGAGTGGATCGTGAAGATTGTTGGCTCAAAGAAGACTCTCTCGATCCGTCGACGAGTGCTATTTCCGCTCGCAGACGCGACGAATCGTCGCTGATTTAAAGATCTGTTGCGACCACGTGGCTCGAGTAATCACGCGGAGTCTACTTTCCGCGTGCGCGCATTATGCAAAATGTGCCTGCAATTTATAAATGGAACACAAACTGCTGAATAATTCATCGATTTGTTTTATCGCTATTCGAATAGGTCCCGTGAGACACTGCGCGCACACGCCCGACGCTTCTCCTGGTTTACGAAACATTTTTCGAACACCGAAGAAGCTGTAGCCTCCAACTTTCTCTGCGAATTCTTTTTTATGGCTTCGATCGACTCGCAACCCCTTCCCCAAGGTGGTGATTCGCTTCCACGAAATACGAAGAACTCTTAGCGATTTTGACGCAATTTTTGAGTTTACGCTCGCTTCGAGTTTACACGCGGAACGACAAGTATAAAAGAAGAATTTGTTAGAAAGTTCGAAAAAACCGATCGAGCGAGATGCTTTAGACTTACTTTATTGCCAGCGTAAGCGAGTCTTTGACTTGATCGGATAAAAAGGTAGCTAAAGCAAAGTGAAACTAAAGAGGTAACTCTCTTAAAACGAAGACTTGATACGCAAAGATAGATGTTATGAAGTATGCAAACGATTCGAAGCAATAAAAAGATCATCGACGAGCGTTTCTCGACCTTTTTGCAATCCATAGGCGTCGCTAAGGCGACATAATAATATGTACTTTCTACCACACCTGCAGACCCATAATTATAGTAACAGTCGTAACAGTTAAAGGTAACGAGAATAAAATAAAATTACGAACATAAGTATTCATGGGTGTTTTTCATTTCGCGTAATAAAGTTTATCAACGTCCACCAGGGGTACTATAAAAATGCCTTTGGAGTTGATTATAGGTTATGTGGCAAAATTAGCTGGAATGCGAAGGAATAAGTGAAAATTAGCATACTGTCGTTGGAATCCGGGCGAAAGTAGATACACTATTTTATCTAATGATTTTCGTGCGTTTAGTTCCGATCACGAAGATTAACTATCACCGATTAACTCCTAATTTAATTTCGTAGTTGATAATGCCCGGTAATTGGCACCGTAGCCATTGCGATTAAAATTCTAGTCTCTCGGTATGACGAAATTTCAGCGAAACGTATAATACATTAACGAATACATGATTCGATGAAGCTGCGAACGCTCGCAGTTCTGGTCGCAGACAATGATTTTATTATAAATCTACAAATGCTTTCACAATGTAACATTCTATCTTCGGAACGTTCTTCTCGTCGCTGCCGAAGCGACGGAAATTCCAGCTTGATCGATTCCAAAGATAGTTTTCAAAAATTAGCCAGCGCCGCTCGATAGGTTAATCGAGACGGATCTCCCATTAATACTTATTAAAGTCCCCATATTCGAGCAATTGCCCTGCGATCGCACTCGATAATTTCGCGTGCCGCCTGTCCGGGGTGCGGCGGTCGATAATTATCGAAGGAATATTCCCGTTCTGGAATATTCTGCTCGAGTAGCAGCCGGTGAAAAAATCCGAAACAATTTGCGCCGCGGCAAAAACGCTGAATGGGTTTAGAAACGGAGCGTCGTCGTGATTCGATCTTAATTTGCGGTTAGGTTGGGGGGAGGAGAACGGTTTTGCCGGGGATACGTCGATTGTTTTTCTGCCGGCTCCCCACGCCCCATCCCCGTATTAATTGAAGAAGATGGGATAACAGGAAGCCAATGGATGGTGGGACGACTAATCCTGCCGCGGCGTAATAGATTAACACATCCCCTCGAGACGACGACGACGACGACGAGGACGAGGACGACGCCGCCGCTACGGCAAAAAATGACGGCAGGACAAAAAGCCCGGGGATCGGGCTGAAAGGACCAGCCTATTACAGGAAGTTTGAAGAGTCACGGGGTAAATAGCGTCCATTACGGAAGATGGCTTGGCGCTTCTATTCTCCATACGATATTTATTTATGCGAACAAAGGCCCGGCCAACGAGGCGCGTGCGCTAAAACCCATTCGGGAAACTTTGTTATCCTTGCCGAGACCGAGGACCTCGCGACATCGTGCACCACGGACACGTGCATACGTGTACGGCGTTTCGTAAGACTGTTTAGTGCAGCGAACAGAAAGAGATCGTCGGAAAAACGAGATTAAAATGTACAACTTTTTTCGTAGATACATACAGTAATGTCTCTCTAATTGACGCTCAGATTGTGCATGAAAATGGACAATTTGGCAAGTGGAGCTTTGCGAATTCGAGCCTTGCGACTCGTTTTTATAGCTAACGATTTTCAACAATTATTAAAAACGAGCTGCAAGGCTATTACTAATTGACGCTCAGATTGTCCGCAAAAGTGGACAATTTTGGAATAGAAGATACGATCGTTCGAGCCTTGTTGCTCGTTTTTTTATGGTTATCGATTGTCAACAACTATGAAAACGAATCGCAAGGCTCGAATAATCGTATCTCCTCTTCTTCAAATTATCCATTTTAGTGGACAATCCGAGCGTCAGGAAGGGAGACATTACTGTACTTCGTTTCTGACATAATGAAAAAGTGGGAGAAACGATTTGGCAGATTTTTATCTTGATTTTATTATCTCGGAAGTCTTACAAATTAGTTAAAATTGTACAGCGGGCATAGAAAGCATTCGCACATCTGTTAAAACGAGATACATTAATGTCTCCCTTACTGACGCTTAGATTGTACACAAAATTGGACAATTTCGGAACAGGAGATACGATTATTCCGGCTTTGCACCATGTTTTTATAATCGTTGACAATCGGTAACTATAAAAACAAATCGCAAGGCTCGAATCCGCAAGGCTCCTCTTCCCAAGTTATCAATTTTAGTGGACAATCTGAGCGTCAGTAAGGGAGACATTACTGTAGTGTATTTTATGATTGGGCCAAGCGATCTAAATTTTTTTAGGGATGCTAAAGGGAATGGCAACGGCTAATAAATGATTTTCAAAAATTGCAATTCGTTGGCACGATAAAACAATTAAAGAATCACGCTTGTTCAGCTCTTTTTATCTGAGCCTCTAACGAAAGTTTAAAAGATGCATTTCATCAATCTGTATGCGTTCTCTAAAATAGAAGATTTGAAAGGAAATTCTGAAATATCAAAGATTTTTCGAGAAATTAGCAACGTTCCGAGGGGCTGTATTTGTTGCCGCGGAATGGCATCGCGTGGTCTGTAGTTAATTCGGCGAAATTTCGGATGAAAGAACAGGGCCGCGTAAACGTTGAAAATGAAGGGGAAAGGGGGCGAAAGCAGGGTCCCGGAGACACAGAGGAGAGGAAACGGACCGTTTGCCACCGTTAACACGATTGCCCTTCTGGTTCCCGTTGAACGGCTGCCTAGGATTTAACTTTCAAATAGCCCAGTCGTAGCGAGTTTAATTTCACGATTATTTTATTCGCTCGGAAAGAAGCTAAGTAGGTCGAGGGCGGCTCTTAATCAGCACACCTTTTCAAGAAGGTAATACCGCGCACAATTTTGCTTAGCTGCCACTGCTATTAGTTCCTTGTTCGTCCCGGCGCGGCGCGACGGCCGATGTTCCGCCTGAGAAACCAGCCCGAATTGAAAGAGCGCGGAGGGGAACGTGGAAAAGAAGAAAAAAAAAAGAAGCCCGGGACCCGATGTTCCGAAGGAGGGAGAGAGATCTCTCGACGAGAATCCACGCGGACGCTCTCTGACATTCGTAACGCGTCGACGCACCCGACATTACTTAATTTGATACGGATTCCGACGTTCATTATTTCGCCAACTTTCGTTAGCATTGCTAATTAGAACTGCTACGAAACTACGGGCCGGATCTCGGCAAGTTTTCGCGAGACTCCGTGCCGGATGGTAATAAGAACGGTCATTATTATACTGTTTACAATCTACGAAGGACGAAAGCCAGACTCTGAGCCCCGAATCCGGAATTTCGATGCAGGTATACCGGAAATTTTACCGTTCGCACCCAACGGGCCCGAGACCCCTGTCAACAGTAGCCCAATTATTCTATGTCAGGTCTCTGTCTCGCGCACCTATCAACGACTACGAAGTTCTGCACAAATATTTCACGCGATGTCTTCGTGTTCCGACGATCCGCTCGCTTTCGAAGAAAATTCGTCGGACGATGCTCGACTCGATCGAGCGAGATAATCGATTGCACCGACGCGTCTTATTCGAGCTTTAAGGGTGCATCTGTAAGTTGTGTTTATGGCACGGCGAGGTTTATACTGTTCCAACGCACGCATACAAATATATCTTCACTCTTTAACCCTCATCCGTCTTGATATCAGTTCCATGACACCATTTCCATGTTTCAGAGTATATTATTCAGCTATTTTTAGGAAAAATGATGTCAGACTTTGTAGCTTTTGTAGTTTCGTATCTGTCTATGTACGTATAATGTAAATATATATATTTTATTTTCAGTAAAATATTTAGTAAAAGAAAGCGTTTGCTTCTCAATGTATACATTTTTTACGACAGCGTCAATTTGACACGCGAGAGACGCGTTCACGATTTAAAGTAATTTTGTTCGGACAAAATTCTTTACAACTTTTACATTCCAAAAACCTAATAATTTGTATTAACCATTGCTCGCACATTTTTCCGTGTACATTTTTCAAAAAAGAGAACGTACCGAAAACAAGACAGCAGCGAAAATCGTTTTCCAAATTTTGTCGTGCCCCGTGCGTGAAAATACCTACGACAATGCGCATATTTTATCCTGATGCCGTAATTTCATTTCATGCGTATTTACCGTTGAGGAAAAAAAAATATATATATATATATACATATATTTTATCGTCGACATCAATTAAATTTACAATGCGCCGATGTTTTTATTCATTTGCCTGTGAAAAACAAGCAATAAAATACAGCGGCTGGAAATTCGCGCGTTATTTCAAAAGAATATTTCTCGGTTCGCAGATTTATCGTTTTAATAAAGTGCGCACATTCTGTGCCGTTTCCAGTGGCCCGAAGTAACAAGCGTCATTGAATTAGAAAATTAGCCAATATTCTCCTGCCGTCGACAAAGGAGAGGCAATAACGGAGAAATGAAACTCGCATTGACCACTGGATTACTCGTAACTCAATCTGGGAACTGGATTCCGTGCAACCTCCGTTCCGCAGAACATTTCTTTTCTCTCCCATTGTGCCTCGAATTAATCCTTTGAAGTATCGACGCGCGCGCGCGCAACCGAATCACCGTACACCGAAGCGAAGTAGGAAACAATGCGGCGCGTCTCGAGACAAATAGAAGCGGAGAAGGTTGTCCGTGAAATAATGCTTGTTTCCGCGGCACGAACCACGGAGATTCGCCGACACGCCGTTAGTCGGGGTAGCCTCCCGCGGGAAATGCGAATAAAAATTAAAGCAGATACGCCGGCAGTATCTTCCGACGTAATCGGCCAGGCTGCGGGAATTAAAAAACGTAATTCGTGGACTTTCGGAAGATTACGGTTGCCTCGCAGCGCCGCGCCTCGCCGCACTGTTTCGGCCCTACCATTTATCGCCGTTCCTACCCCACGCTGTCCTTCCTTCCGCTCTATCGCGAAGGTAATTAAAAATAAGCCTGGGTCCTCCGGGCTCGATTTCCCGACAAAAAGGTGCTTTAAGCGACTCGCTCGCCGCCGGTCAAACGGGTGCACTGGGTTACCGAGGTTTCGCGGTTTTCACGCTCTCTCTCTCTCTCTCTCTCTCTCTCTCTCTCTCGCTTCTGGGTCTGTTCTGACCCCGATCTTCGATGCTTTTAAGCAATTTATTGGCTCGAATGTTAATCGTGTGGATAGAAATCATTAGGCCTCGGATCTTTGTGTAAAATAGACACTTTTTACGTAAATTATCAGAAACAGAATGCATGAAATTACTTATCATTGACAGTAGAACTACGGAACCCTAAACGCAACCGTGCGCACTGTTTTACAGCAATGGCGAAATTAGTGTTACTTAAATTTTTGCTCTACTAATAGTTTTAATAAGTCGAACATAGTATTCTTAACTTCTTTTAACGTCTTCACATTTACCTACGCATTTTCACCACAAATGCGTAACATTCGTATTATTAACCAAAAATGAATGAAATTACTCGTTAACAGCAGAACTACGGAACCCTAAACGCAACTGTGCGCCCTGTTTTACAGCAATGGCGAAACTAGCGTTACTTAAATTTCATACTTCTGTCACAGTTAAACTGCGGATACAAATTCGAGGAGAAAATCGATGTATCCGCGAAGCGTTTGAAACGAACGAACGAGAAACGAACGAAATTCCTAACTAAAAAGTCTGGTTTAATTTGCCTCGTACAAAGATCGCCGTCCACGAAGTCGTTAAAAACGTCCGAGAGGAGGAGTACAATGAGTCGTTTCGATGTGTGTATCCAGTTGCGTGACAACCGCGCCGATTGCAGGTTTCTAGGTCGCGGAGCTCGAGTACGATGTCGTTGAATATTTAATTGATCCTCGTAGATGCGCGTCCGTCGTCTTCTCCCTTTCTCTTTCGTTCCGCGACCGTCTCTCTGTTCCATGGCCCGGTGCCTCGGAACGGCTTTGATGTACGCTGGATAGATAATTTGCTTTCCTGAATGGCCGCGTAACAAACGCGAGCCGGATGCTTCCGGAGAGTTTGCAGAATCCGACTGTCGGCGCTCGGCGGCTTCCGCGGGGCGGAAGGAGGGCGAGATGGGGTCACGATGAATATTTGCAAATACTTAACGTATCGTGTAACCCGCGAAGATGTTTGGCAGCGTTATGAATAAGTCATGAGGGCCGGGGCATCGGGAATCGAGACTTTGAAAGAGAAACGCCGGGACCGGCGCGGCGGAACAAAAGAAAACGAGGAAGAAAAGGGATCCTCTAACGAACAGGGATCCGGGCAGAGACGGTCGAGTAGAACACTCGACTGTATGGCGCCGCCAAAATGTATTCCGCGTGGGCGGGGGTTGTTCCGCCGCTCGGGAGAATCTTTAGGCGGATTCGGTTACGGTTCGCGAGGGAAACGAAAAACTTAATTAATCCGTTGATCCGATGATTCCATTGACTTCGGCGGTCACGTTCCTCCCCGCGTAAAACAACCGAGAGAAGCCGGAAAATGGAAAGAGAGCGTGAAACTACGGCGCGCGAGAGAGTCGAATGAATATTTATCACGCGACCCGCGGCGGAGCCGTCATCCGAGTCAGTTATTAATCGAAATGATTCTTATCGAGCCACGCGAAAACCTCGGCACCCCCGCGCGCCCTTCCCGTCCTGTCCAACAAATTGAACCGTGCACGATCAACGTCGATCGAGCCGATTTCGCGAGCTCGAAAATACGACTACAGCGACTCTGCGTCGAGCCGTTTCACCGTGCTCTTTTTCCTATCGCTGATCCGGTCGAAGACAGTCTCCGTTCTTCGCGATAAAAATTAGCGTTTCTCGCACACGAAGCGACAGCCGTAATCTGCCGCTTGACTCTGTTTCACGACGCCATTAGTGGCCAGCGAAATTACATTAATAAACGTTCCTGAATAGTGATGCACTGTCAATGATCTGCTTGCAAACATGTAACATTCATCGAGCCGACACTGAATGAAAGGAGCTTAAATTGAACCGTGACTCTCATAAAAGCGGTCTAATTTGCGTAAATTCCCGTACCGAATTTATAGAGCCGCATAATGTATCTTTTGGTAATATTGGAAGCTTTAATTATCGGCTTGTTTAATCGTCGGACAGAATGCTGGCGAAAAAATGGTCGCAGTTTTTAAATTATCGCGATTCTTGAAAACATCGAACAAAAAGCCGGATCCGTTCCTGTATCGTAGTTCGCAAAATTTCGCGAATTTAACAGTTAGTGGAATAACAGTTGAACGTTAATTCCGGATTGACCGTGATCGCGCGTTCGTGTAAACGATAAAATGCTGAAATTCGTAACGGCGTTCTTTGCGACGCGACATTTTGTCGACTCAACCGTCGAACGTTTGATCGTCCTGTCGTGATTGCTCGGTAAATAGTAGTTCCGAGGGATTAAAGTTCGATCTCGGATCGAACGCAAAATTTTTCGTAGACGATGCGGCACGAAATTAACCGGACTCGCGTGCGCCGTTCAGGAAACGCGCGGTAAACATTTTTATTCGACCAGCGGCCGGTCGAAGATTGATGGCCGCCGTTTTGCGGAGGTATTCGTCCACGATTTCGCGAACGCCGGCGAAAATTGCTTAATGATTGATAATCTATCCCGGCTACCAAATAAAGGCGGCCGCGCAATCAGCGCGGCGCGTAATTCGCGCGCGATGCTCCTTCGAGGAACGACCGAACGACGAAAGTCCGAGAAACGGCCGGCTATGAAAATGGCGAAACGAAACGAGATCTCTCGCGTCGGTCATAAATCACGCGCGCGGACTTAACTACTTTATAATCGTCCGGCAGAACGGGCAAATGTTATCGATGAAAGTTTCGAGTCCAGGCTCGATCCTATTAAAATAAGTCCAGGACCGAGGCTCGCGCGCCGCGTCTCCCTTCGCGTAACCCCGTGGAAAAGAAAAGTTCGCATGAAGATCGTATATTTGAGATTACCATTGGAGCCGGCCGGCCAGGGATCCGCTATATATTTTACGGAACCCCCCGCCGCGTGGCTTGCTCACGCCATCCGAACCGAGACCTTGTCTGCCAGCTTATTGAAATCGTACGAGCTGCTCATTAATTCCCACGCTCGCCTATGGAAAATTTTCTATTTAGACGCTGTCGTGATGTTGCAGTCTCGACAGCGGCCAATTATTGTTAACGCGGTGATTAAGCGATCCGCGCCTAACTTCACCGAGACGGCAGTCTCTTTGCCCCTCTTTGCAGAGACGACTGCAAGTTCAGGTTTATTCAGCGAGCTAGATTTATTAACGATTCGACGGAAACTTTCGTTCGAGCGTATGAAAAATTGAGCCAGTTCGATTCGTGTCGGAGAACGCGTTCCTTGGATACTTTGGACCGTTCGCTGGATCATTTTCAACGAGGAGGAGGTACAAGAGAAACCTGGATCTCAGATTTCTACATTTAAGAGGGGGAAATCGCTTTTCTGCTTATTTCCGAAAGATCAGAAATAAGTTGAATTATTGCGATCTCGTGAAAATGCTTCATTTCATGGCCAATTTCTGTCATCGTACTTCAAAGATACAGTAATGTCTCTCTAATTGACGCCCAGATTGCGCACAAATATGGACAATTGGGGAAGAGGAGATACGACAGTTATAATATTAGCAAATGTGTAGGAGACAGACTTTTAAGAATAATAATAAACTGTAATAAACAGTTAATTTTTGAATTTTAGCGATATTTTTAGCCAAAAAAATTGATCTACACTCCCAATCACATCTATCAGAAAGTCCATCCTACTAGTCTCAGTAACTGGTCCAAAATTTCGCTGTCGACCTAGCTGAACCAGTTACTGAGACTAGTAGGACGGATTTCCAGACATATCCCAAAAATCTGGAAAATGAATTCCATTAGTCTCAGTAACTGGTCCAAAATTTTGCTATCGACCTAGGCGGACCAGTTACGGAGACTAGTGGAATGGATTTTCAGGATTTTTGGGAACTGATCCGGAAATGAATTCTACTAGTCTCCGGAACTGGCCCCCCTCGGTGAACAGCAAAATTTTGGACCAGTTACTGAGACTAGTGGAATTCATTTTTCTAGTCTCCGTAACTGGTCCAAAATTTCGCTGTCGACCTAGGGGGGGCCAGTTACTGTGACTAGTGGGATGGATTTCCAGACATATTCCAAAAATCTGGAAAATCAATTCCACTAGTCTCAGTAACTGGTCCAGCTAGGTCGACAGCAAAATTTTGGACCAGTTACTGAGACTAGTAGAATTCATTTTCCGGATTTTTGAGATCTCTTCAGAAATCAAACTCACTAGTCTCGGTAACTGGTTCCTCTAGGTCTACAGCAAAATTTTGGTTTATTTACTGAGACTAGTGGGAATTCGTTTTCCGGATTTTTCGGAATGGGAAGGCATGTCATAACGACGATCGATGATTTCTCTGGATTTTAGTTGACAATCTGAGCGTGAGTAAGGGAGACATTACTGTAGTTTCCAGAGGCAATAAGTAAACTGCGGATCTCTGTGTATAAAGTAACAAGAACTAACGGCATTTTCGTTTTCTCGTCGCAACGAGTAATCTCTTGGTCGATAGAGAGAATTCGAGGTTTGCAGTCCAGCGATAAGGCACGGCTCGCAATAATCGCGTCTGATTAGCGTAACGGGAGAATAAAGTACGGAACACGGGGCAAGTGTCGGACCGCATCAGCGGGAACATGCATGCGGGAGGGAATATACTTAAAGACGGTCGGAGAGTGGAGCATCAGCGGAGTTTGCAGGAAAGTTTGAAGCACCGAAGCGACCGAGGAGACTGCGAGCAACCGTGCACACCGGGGCATCGAGAGACCGAGGACCGAGAGAAAACCGCGGTTGCGTTTCTAGCACGCCGGAAATCGCGTCGACGGTTGCAAGTTGGGTTCCAAATGGACCGACGTGTGCGCGCGGGATTTCTAAAAATATCCTTCTTGCTCGGTCAAGTTCTTAATCCATCTTGTTGCTTGCGCGTCGAAAGAATCGCGTCCGAGCGAGGGAACCTGGAAAGGGAGAGCGCATTGTCTCGACTCGGCGAGGAAAGGAAAGTTCCGTGGAGCGGAGCCAGAAGAATTTGTAAATATTTCAGAGCGCACGGCGGCCTTTGAGTTATCCAAGATACGAGGGAAACAGGAAGAAAACCGTGCGGGAGAGATATATACGAAGGTATTTCGTGGACGGGTCGCAATGCCGGAGTCGGGGGTCGAGGCCGAGTCGGGTTTCCGAGTCATCGCACGTACTTCATGAGACTTTGGTGCGAAATAATTGTTTCCGGTCGGATCGTGCCGGTATTTTCTAATTTCGGATACCTATCGGCTGGTCGAAATCAGCCCGCCGATGTATACTGCTACGTTTTCCGTGCGGCAACGGCAACGGCAATCCCGCCGGCAGGTTCCAGGGCAGGAAATAGTTCGGCGGGAGAGGGAGTCTGTTCAAACAGGACAAGAGTCTTTGTTGTATATACGGAGCTAAGGAAACCGATGGGACGTGAGCTCATCGTGGGTTTTGCGAATGAAGCCGGTCTAACGGACTCTTTTGAGAAATCTTCCTCTCCGTCCTTCTCCTCCGCCGTCGCCGCCGTCGCCGCCGCCGCTTTGTCTTCTAACGTGGCCCCGTTCGAACACTTCCCGGTCTCCACGTATCTGTAATGTATTTTGATTTCTCGGGAGATCTCTGCTCCGATATCCTCTGCGACGAGCGTACAAGGAATTCAGTTTGTCGTGCATCGCTCCGAATTTTTTCCCGAGAGCGAAGCGCGCTTTGAGTCGCGGAAATCGCGTTACGAAAATCTTGCGAGCCGAGCGGGTGCTTTCCGTCGAACCCGTTAGCGGACGATATCGATCCTCCGCGGCGAACCGCGCCGTTCGAAAAATTTCAATTGGTCATCGGAATTACCACCGGATCGTTCCGGGCTTATCGAGACGAAAAATTCCGACTGGCCGTTAAACTTGCCCCGCGATCAAATAATTTATCTCCTGGCAAGAGGAAGTTCCCGGCGCTTTCGCGAACCCGATTAATTCGCCGCACCGCGGCCGCTGACCGGTCGCGAGACCACGAAAATATTGGCCGACGACTGCTCGACGACCCTGCTCGTCCCCTAACTTATAACCTGCCAGCCGGCCAACCGAAATGAATCTCCTCGAGTATACGCGTGTCTCGCTGGTACCGACGAGGCTAGAGTTTTCTGCGCCGCTGGAGGCGACCGTGATTCCGTTTCGGCGACCGTTCGCTGCATTCTTCTTGTTGGCCGATCCCAAATACGGACCAGGGTCGTCTTATGAATTCCGTGTCCCTATCGAGCTCGGGGATCGCCGTTTTCGGCTCCGGTGGAACCTTGTTTCGAGTGCTACACGAGTCGCCGAGTTTTCGAATCTTTTACCTTGTTATTTCGTCGAGAAACAAGCTCCGCGCTTTTACATCGAGATTCCTGTTTCCGCCTTTACGAGGGTCTGTCAATTATTTACTGGAGTTCGCATCGTGCTTTGCATCGTGTCCACGCGAGATCATCTGTGAGTTCGAGTTAGCGCGATTCGTAGTAGCTGAAACGATGACCGAGTAAACGGTTCTGGCATTCAAAAGTTGTAAAAACATTGATACAAACTTTTGCGAATTTTATTCGTTGTATCGTATTTGCGACTTCTTTGTGTTTTCGGATTACTGTACAATTATCAATCTCCCAGAAAAACCTTTTCAAACCATACGCATTCGACTCGTTTCGATTGCATACTTTCATGCAAGGATTAACGTTTTATTTTCCATTCGAAATCGATCCAAAATAAATTGCAGCGCGACGATCATCGCGAAAAAGTAAAAAAGCTGCGGTGTATAAAAGTTAGAAACGAGCATTATCGAAACCGCGATACAAATGAAAAGCAACGTGAATTCATCGTTCATCTCTGACAAAAAATGAATACCTTTGAATCGTTTACATACATTTACAATCATTCGTTTACAATCATTGTATTTAACTTTTTTATCTGGTCCTATACGAAAAGTTTAAAATATACGCGAGTTTATGTCGGTGGCATATATTCCGAAAATTTCATTGAAATTGAGTAACGTTCTGACTAATTGTAAGCGGGTCGAAATTGCCTTTCGGCTTATATTATATAATATTTGATATACATTATAATATTTAATATATAATATTTTTTCAATTTTCCCGAGATACATCAGTTTGTAAATATAACCTTGTAACACCTCCAATAACCTAAAATAGTTCAAAATTGCCTTTCGGCTTATATTATATAATATTTGATATACATTATAATATTTAATATATAATATTTTTTCAATTTTCCCGAGATACATCAGTTTGTAAATATAACCTTGTAACACCTCCAATAACCTAAAATAGTTCAAAATTGCCTTTCGGCTTATATTATATAATATTTGATATACATTATAATATTTAATATATAATATTTTTTCAATTTTCCCGAGATACATCAGTTTGTAAATATAACCTTGTAACACCTCCAATAACCTAAAGTAGTCCAAAATTGCCTTTCGGCTCATATTATATAATATTTGATATACATTACAATATTTAATATATAATATTTTTTCAATTTTCAGGTTGCATTAATTTTCCCGAGGCACATCAGTTTGTAAATTAAACCTTGTAACACCTCCGATAACCCGAAAGTAGCTCGAGCCAATTTTGAACTTCGGCTGCAACTCTTACGCCGGCAACCAAATAAGTAACCAATTTCAAAGTTTTAGTAATTAAGGTTCTTTGTATACGTGTTCATTGTGAAACTATAAGTTTATGTAACAGAGGTTAAAGAATGGCCATTGCAGAATCGTCTTATATTCTTATAGAAGATCGTAAGAAATTGTCGAAAGCATTACTTGTCGAGATCAAATTGAATCAATTAATTTTCACACTTTCCAGAAATTAGTGAAAATTGTAATTCGGAGGGTCCAAAAATTTCCATGGAGAAAATAGTCGAAGTATTCCGGGCGACACCTTCCAGCGTAAAAATTCAGGGAAAAAGTAACGGAAGTGCAATATTCGATTATGCAAGCAGAGGAAGAGAAAAAGAGAGAGAGAGAGAGAGTGTGTGCGTGCGCTTCTTATCTTGCGTGTATGCAAATGATAGTCGGTCCCGGACTTAATCAAGAGATACTATAACACGCTGCCTGTGAATCGGTTACCAATCACTGGTCTCGCAACGAACGGGTTTCTTTGAGGCAAATTAGGACCCGCGCGAAGTCGGCTTCTGAGACCTACCAACTTCATCGGCACGCTGATGATGATCCGATGCAAGATCATAGAAAGAGAGAGAGAGAGAGAGAGAGAGAGAGAGAGAAGAGAGAAGAGGGTGCTTTAACTGGTTCCTTCGTATGAATACGAAATCGAGTGCTTTCATTAGGAATCCACACAGCCTACACTCTGCGCGGAATAGGGGACGTTTATAATACGGAGATGATACTTTCTCGGCTGCAGTTAATTTCCCGGCCTGAATGGGTTTGCGCAGCTTTTTATGAAAGCTCGCATTTCCGCGTGTATTACTTTCTTAAACGAGATTCCGAACAGAATAATCGAACGCGGATATTTATTTGAAGATGCCGCGTGCCCGACGATGCGAACCGCGAAGGTTTATTTTTCGGAGATTTCGTGAACGAAGCAAGCATTGGAAGAATTCATTCCTGTGTAAAACGATTCGTCTGCGAATTAAAAAGATATTTCCCAGGATACGAAGAAACCAGCTATTCTAGCTAATTGGATTTTTCAATAGTATCGATGCGCAGGGTGAGTCATTCAACTATTTCACTCACCCTGTATATTAGTCGTTCGAACGAATATTTGGTATTCCCCTTCGCGAACAGCAAAATTGCTCCCGTTTCCTACGGTTTCCGTTAATTGATTTTAAAGAGTCGCCTTCGACGTTGCTTATTATTATTGTAAATATTTCGTGTATGGAACGTACGAATGCCTTTTGCCGGTGACGTTTAATCATTCGCATCGAAAACTTGACGTCCGATTGAAAAGATTTTTTTTCTTATTAATAACTGCACTCGTTGCTTGCTAATACTGGAAAGATATTAATATTCCGCGTATTATACCGTAGGAAAAGTGATATTAAATCCAAACGCGCGCGTAATTCGTATTTGCGTAAATTGTGTAAATCGTATTAAGCTACTGTACGATCGAACATGTGTGTAGTACCATCGTTATGCGATTGAATTTAAGTTAAGAAACAAATGCAACGTTCGAATTTAATCATGCGATAATAATAGTATACGTATATTCGGGGTAACATATTAGAATCGGTATAGTAAAAGTTTCTCAGAACGTTAATGAAGGAAGGTCTCATTAGAGAAACACAAACAACCCGTAAATTATTTATATAAATATTACAAATAAATTACATATTCAGAATATCAATTTAACTTCTGTAATTATTTACTGTTGTTACCGTGCCATTTATTAAATAATATTCCACGTTTCTAAGAATGATAAATTCTAATATCGTGAAACAATTCTTGTTATAGAAAAATTGCTATTCCGTTTCAACTAAAACTTTTCTTTACCAGCTCTGATCCGATTATAGAACGTGGGGGAACGTTTTTTAAACAAGTTCCACGGTCCACATTTTAAATGGAACCTATTTAAAAGTTCTACAACTTCCTCGGGTGTGTCAGCTTAAATATCGACAATATTTTCGATCGTCGGAAAATATTTGGATACTTTCCCGAACAACTATACATAAACGATCGTAAAAAGATTAAAACTTTTGCATACACCAATATTTCTATTGTATAGGTCGTGTTATATAAAACATCGGATTTGCGTTCATTCAACGTTCGAGCATTAATTTATTCTTCGATCGAAGGTTGTTTTTGCTGTTTATGAAAATCACACGATATTCTCAGCGATTCGGAAAAGGCGTTTTCTATCGAATTCTGGATCTCGTTTGTTTCCGTGCAAACTTTTCCCAATATGCTCATTGTTTCTATTCAAATTATAGAAATATATAGGAATATATATATAATAAATAATATATATATATATATATAATAAATAATATATATATATATATATAATAAATAATATATATAATATATATAATATATATTAGGGGGACCGGAAAGTAAAAAATGTCGTTTCTGCACATATTTATCTGTTTGAATTTAATGTAAACAAACGACATAACTTTCCGGTCCCCCTAATATAATATAATAATATATATAATATATATAATAAATAATAATATAATATATATAATAGAAATAGCTATAAATAAAACGTCGAATTATTCGAAAAGACTTCTACAACGATCTCGAGATATACAAAACCCGTTGTGCGCATTTTCGTTATAGGTTAAAATAAAGAAATTATCGAAACGCCGCTTATTTTGTTATTCATCATCAATCGAAACCTTTGCAAACATTTTTCTAGAATATTGTCTAGAAAATTAATAACCACGTTCTATTAACACAATCAATTAAACTTCTGTTGCAGCAACTTACCAAGAACCGCTCGTTCCAAACGCTTAATATATTCGCTGAGACTACTTCGACACATAATTAACACGATACAAATAATACTTTTATCACTTAATCGAGGAGCACAAAACACCCTTTTCGATAGCATGCCGCCATATTGGTTCACCGGATGCGCGGTAAAAATTTCGCGGAGGAGAGATCGCGCCGAAGTTGTCGATCTATCGATACTACGTCACGCGATCGAAAAATTAAAGATGGCTGTGCCAGCACCGGAGGAGGAACTGCGCGTCGATTCAGCAACAAAAATGTGTTAAATTGTGTTAATTAAATAATGTCAAAGTTGCGTGAGTAAACGTATTCCGATTTAGACGTCCCAGTGTTATGTTTGTATTAAGTGCAACGATGAAGACAACTATCTGCGTGGACACGAGCTGTCAGAGGAAACGAGCTTGCATCGAGCACCTGCACGCTGCTGTAAGTGGGCTTGAAACGTTCGAGAAACCAGCGCATGGTGACGTACAATCTTCTCATATACGTACTTCTTATATAACGATCATAACTGGATATATAATCTTGACATAACCTGTATTATTTTTAGCCTGACTATAATATTTGTTGGACTAGGAGTTCTAGGAGTTAGTAATGCTGGGCAGCTGTTAGGATTTAATAATTTAGTATTTAATATTAGCATTTAGTATTTAATATTAGTATATAATATATAATATATAATATATAATATAATATAATATTAGTATATCGCGTTCATAGAATAACTTCAACCGTTCGGTGAGCGCTTGCTTACACATCGATGTGTTACGAACAACACAACTGCGTCTTGCAATTAGAATATAGATACGTAGGCACTAACACTAATCAGGAACTACGTCGTTGTACTCTCATCGATAATATTGGGAACGATCATCGTCGATCTCACCAACGATATTTATATTTATTGAAAGACAGAGATTTGTAAACTAATAAAACTGTTCCGCGGAGAACTTAGTCTTATATCATAGTATTAAATACTGCAGACCAGGAAAACTACAGTAGGAGTTAGACACCTTGCGGCAGGTAGGTGGCGCATTAGGCTGTAAGTATACATAAGGGCGTTTCTTCCGGCGTTTTGT
Source organism: Megalopta genalis (assembly GCF_051020955.1). NCBI lineage: Eukaryota > Metazoa > Arthropoda > Insecta > Hymenoptera > Halictidae > Megalopta > Megalopta genalis. The sequence continues at coordinate 2,668,315 of NW_027476093.1, forward strand.
AGATGCGTTTTCTTAGTCAATTGTCACGCAGTATTTGTCACGTAGTTATTACATCTCGAACTATTCAATTTATCCAATTTTGAGGAAGTTATTGCACTCTAGAGGGTCGAATTTCACGCACTGTATATGTAAAAAAAAAAATGCGATCGAGAAGTAAGATTTCCTATCGCGTGAAATCAATCGAACAGCGCTGAAGGGTCATATGTCGCGCACTCTTATCGATAATATAGGAACGATCATCGTCGATCTCACCAACGATTATTATATTTCTTCAAAGACAAAAATTTGTAAAGTAATAAAACTGTTCTGGAGAACTTAGTCTTATATTATTAGATTAGAGTATTAAATACTGCAAACCAGGAAAACTACAGTAGGAGTTAGACATCTTCTAGCAGGTAGGTGGCACATTATGCTGTAACTATACATAAGGGCGTTTCTTCCGGCGTTTTGTAGACACGTTTTCTTCGTCAATTTTCACGTAGTTATTACATCTCGAACCATTCGATTTATCCAATTTTGAGGAAGTTATTGCACTCTAAAGGGTCGAATTTCACTCACTATATATATAAAAAAAAGTGCGATCGAGAAGTAAGATTTCCTATCGCGTGAAATCGATGGAACAGCGGGGAAGGGTCATATGTCGCGTGAACTTCGTGTTCAGCCGGTGTTCCAATCCTCATAAACACGAGCCCGCGCCTTAAGCCAGAGTGCAGAAGGTCTCCGATCAAAGGGCGGCGTTGCCGAGGGGAGTGGCTATTTTGTCGAACGAAATGGAAACAACGTGTTCAGATATACCTTCCCACGAGCGTCCGCGACACGCGGGATTACCCTGGCCGCCCTATACTCCGTATCGCGCATGGGACAGGGTGAAACAGTAGGGTTTACGATGGAAAAAGAACGAACGGGTCGACCGCTAGCAGAGGACAGGGGCAGCGCCGCTAATTAAATATATATCTCTATAAAGCCGGCGTTCCAGTTTTATCCGGGCGATATTTTTTCCCGGCCAACGATAATACTCTCCGTTCTCCCATTCGTTACCGCCAAAGGGAACAATTAACTCGGTCCGCGTCGTCGATTAATTTATCGCCAGCCGTTTCTGCATTTAAATGCGCCTGTTCCCGGCCCGACCGAGCAACAACCATTACATCTTCCGGCAGCTCGTGTTTCTCCTTCGTTGTTCTAACGCGCTCGGTTCGCGCTATGCCGCGTATCGAATCGTCGTCGTCGTCGTCGGTGCTTCGGAAAATCGGGAAATATTCAAAACCACGGGCGAACGTCCTTCCACCGAACGACAGCTTTTAAGGTGAAACGGAGAACTCGTCTCGAGTGCACTGTTCAACGATAAACGGGTAAACTCGACCGGGACTCGGTCGGGAAGCAGAGAACAACGGGCCGTGCCGGTTCGGTTGCGTAAATCTGTATAGAAGGAACCGTCGGTGGGCTTGGGTGGGCGTGGGTGGCCGACCCGAGAGTACCGTTGACGATACATCCCTCCAGCCCCTCGCCCCTGCTCGCCCGGTTCTCTTTCCTTCTCGTGGCACAGAAAAATATTGACGTTCGCCGGACGCAATCTTCCAGGGAACTGGAGCCGGGGAACGGTTACCGGTACCCGGAGAACCGGCACCGTTTCGGAACGCGCGGTGAACTGGCTTTATTGATCTTTCGAAATCAGGAGGACGGTTAATCCGACCGATCCACTGTCCTCCCAATTAAAAGATAGAATCGAGGAGAGGAGAGGGAATCGAGAGAGGGTGGGTGGGGATTGCGACGCGGGTCGGGGCATTCGGCTAATTGACAGCTGCCGGTATCGGCTGTCGATTTCTAGTCAACCACAATTTATTTTAATTTCCTTCGGCAGAGATAGAAACGTCGGTTTTAGAAACAACCACTCGACGTCTCGCATTTTTCCCCCCGTTTCTTCTCTTTCCATCCACCGTCCGCGCCACCCTCTTTCTTTCTCTCTTCCTCCCCGATGCCCCCTCGCCGCTCTATCCTTCCATCTTTCTCCGTCGATCCGGCCCGCGCGCTCTTTTTCATCGTACTCATTCGCATTCAAATTTATTCGAACATATAACACACACGCGCGCGCGCGCGCGCGTATATATATGTATATACGGGTATGTACAGAGGGATGAGCGCGCGAGCGCGGTATGCTTGACAGGAATGCATTCGCGTGCAACGAGTAAAAAGAGCTGGCAGTTCGCGGAGCGTGACATTCGCTCTTCTTCCCCTTTCTCCTTTCTTTTTTTTTCCTCATCGGTGCATTATTCGACGCATTGCGGCTGCCTACGCTTTTTTCGGGATGAAACGCGAGCGTCGTTCTCTGCTCGACGCCGTCCCTCAACCTCCCTTTCAGCGCACACGCGCGCGCGCGCGCGCGCACACCTCGTTCTCCTTTTCCTCCATCCGCGCGTTATGCCTCTTTCGCCGAGCCGTCCTTGCTCGCTGTCGTTCGATCTCCCTTTCGCTTTTCCTCCATCACTCGACTTTTCCCGACTTTCTCCGGTCAATTAGCGGACGAGTACACGTAAAACGTCGGGCACCGTCTACTCGATCCCTCGAGCACCCTCCCGACACCCCTGTGTGTTGGCGCCGGGGAATCGCGGGCTCGATGCCGGGTCGATTTTATTGCGGCAAATTAACGCGCCCTGGCTCCCCGATATATCCCGCCTGGAATATGTACGCGCCGAGCAGAGCTCCGCGCGGAATTGCGGCGGATATAAATGGAAGATATGCGCGCGATACGCGATTACAGAGAAATATATTAATTAAACTAGGCGCCGCGCGTGTAACCGATACGTAGGCTGCAGAGTTTTTGCGTTTGCAACGCGCACCGGTGCCCCAAAAATCGATCGAAACCGGAGCCTGGCTAATTTCCAATTAAACGTCTCCGACGCGCGCCGCCTCCGCGATACGTTTTATCGATGCTCTTGGGAATTAGCTACCGAAGCCGTTTACATCTGCCCGAGACGTGGGTTTTTCGATGTTTTGTCGCACTACTTTTTTTTCTACTTCCGATCTGTTAATTGCATCTAGAGATCGGAGTTCGCGCGCTATTTAGAAATCGGCTCGATCCGTGGCAATCCGTGTGGAAAACGATTTACAGTAATGTCTCCCTTACTGACGCTCAGATTGTCCACTGAAATGGACAATTTGGGAAGAGGAGACACGATTATTCGAGCCTTGCGGCTCGTTTTTATAATTGTGGACAATTCATAACTATAAAAATAAACCGCAAGGCTCGAATAATCGTATCTCCTCTTCCCAAATTGTCCATTTTTGCGCGCAATCTGGGCGCCAGTTAGGGAGACATTACTGCATATTGCTTTAAATATGCACGAAATATTAAAAGATATTTCGAGTTATTCAATTTCCTAGAATTCGTACGTGCACGTTATTAAGAAAAAATCAGTTCGCATACTTTTCTTATTGCTTGATACATCCATCTCTTTGAAACAGCTTAGGTCGTTCTACCAAACGATTCTCTTGGAGTTGTTTCACTTCTTGGACAAAGAAGATTTTCAATTTTCCCTCAACATTTTCTAAAGACTAAACGCTGGTATATTAAAATTAACTACAAAGTTTCTTCGTTATTCCTCGAAGGAATCCTTTGTTGCGTAGAAAATAAAAATTCTCCGAAGAGCAGCATAAAGGAGTTACACGAAATGGCAGAAAGCTAGCAGCGAAAAGTAGATGAATAAAATTTAATTAGACGAAGTAAATACGACGAGACAAATAAAGTATGATTTATTCTAGTCAGACTAAATTACTGAGACAGTCTGAGACGCTTTGCAACATGAAGTTTTCCTCTCCCAATCTAATATCTATTAATTCTTGCGCACGAGATTTTATTGCTGGATCTTTCATTCGAAAGTTGTATCTGTACCTCTTTCCAATTTCGTCGATCACGTCGATCGTGACAGAAGAGCGACTGCAGACTAATAGTTACATTGCTGTTAAGAGAGAAAACTGATCTTGCGATCCGCGTCTACATCCTGAAAATATCTTAATCGTCGAAACGTCGATAAAGGTCATGCACAATGTTCCGCGGCTAATAAGCTCGCATCGAAGGCGCAATTGTCTCCGGACCATCGGCTGCTTAATTTTCCATGCAAACATCCGGCGAACAGGCCGGCGTGGATTCGTTCGATTCCAGGCAGCCTCCGCAGCAGCACCGGCACGACAGCTATTACGTGTACCGCGTGCTCCACGAGAACCACGAAATCCTGGCCCTGGCGTCACACGTCCAAGGAGATTCCGAACTACGAATAGTTGACTGAAGTGTAGACGGGTCGGTCCATGGGAGAGGCTCCTCGTGCAAACTATGACGATTACGTCGACACAGTAGCAGCTCTGTCAACAATGATCCGAAGGAGGCGATTCGAATGCACGGCAGCCAGCGCAGCTTTGGAACTTGCTTGATTGCTTCCCCAAAATCGAACGAACTGGCCTCGACGTTCGGGATAAAACAGAAATTGTAGACATTGTCTGTCGATTCGAACTTCATCTTCGAACAAAGTCTGGCCACCTACACCGAGTGTCCGGGCACATTCGTCGAATGGAAAACGTCTCTACGAAATAGCCAGACGTTTTTATTTGCCGTCGAACTTGCTTCGATCCGACAGTTATCGCTGCCGATACTTTGGGGCGCGAGCTGCGCCCATATGGAACACGATATCGTGCGATGATCTTTTCAATGGTACACATCCTATGTGTGTACACTCTTTTTACCACTGTACACTTATCTACTTTATTACTTTCCTCGATCGGTGATCCAATTTTTTTATTCTACCATAATGGCCGCGACGGAACCGACCACGCTTCGTTCATAATTTCACATCTCGGGTTAATATGCATTAAATTCAGTTATGGAGAAATTGAACATTTTAATATCCGGCATATCAGCAGTTTGGTTTTTGTTCTTTGCGCTTGGCTACCTTGAAAGGCAGTGCTAGAAAAGGCAATGCAGAATAAATCCAATGGAAATAAATGGATCGTTTAAACGAAGTCTGTGCACACGTGTGTGTAAATTATATAATGATTTTAGCAACCGTTTCTATGCTTCTTCGTTTCCATGAAAGCGCCGATGGCGCTAATTAGCACCGGCACAACGCGTTCATGGAGGGGAGAGACGTTCGATGTCAATTTTGAACAATTTACGGGAAGAAAGAAGTGCTGCAGGTCGGTCGTTAATTCGAGGCGGCAGGTTTTCCGGACGAAGCAACGGCAGGCGCTAGTTTTTATTTTATTACCTGGCTGCGCGCGATAAAATACAAGCTCGAGAGCCGTCGAAGAAACAAGTGTTCGTAAACTACGTGCGTGTACAGAAGTAATTGGGTGTATTCGCTCGGGGTGAATATTCTCGAGAACGATTAGCGTGCGCGGCGGTGAGCCGAAGAGGAAATCCTAGCCGTCGAAAATATTCGTAATCCATAAAAATGTCGACCCTCGCCGCAACGAAAGCGTCGTATTTCAGCCGGGAGGAAGTTTCGAAAAGGGCGGCGAGCGTGAACGCAACGAAACACCTCGAGCATCGAGTTCGTCTCTGGCGAGACATGTTCGGCCGGTTCGACGGGCCACTCGACGACGATCCCAGAATCCCGCAAACTACCGCTGTTCAGTGGCCGATCCAAAGTTACACCGAGATAATCCCTCGATCGGTCGAGACGTACGTCGGGATCTCTCCTTTTTCGCAATCTATCGCGAGCAAACTAACCAGCTTAGAAAGCAGTGCGGCGCTGGGAGGAAAGTCCCGCAGGGGGTTGGCGGCGGGCAAAGGGTGGAAAAGGGAATTCCGGATTGCCGGGCTCGCGCCGTGCACCGCCACCGCCTTCTCGAACCCCATTACCGTCGATTCGAGAGCGATACCGACGCGCTGTGTAACGTGAACAAACACGGGATTCTTGCAGCTCCAGACGTCTGCGATGCCAGCACTCACCCCGCCGGAGAAACGAACTCGCAGAAATTCTCCTGCCTGACTCTCGCTGCGAGCTCTTCGCTCCCGTCTCTTCTTTTTTTTTCCAGTATTTACTACATTATTTAATCTACAAACTCGCGCGATCGCTCGGTCGTGACACTTTTGCTGCCGAACGTACCCCCATAAAAGTTCGAATTTTCGTCATGGCGATTGCAGGATCGTCAAAATCCAGGATTTCACAATGTTTAGATTCGAGTTAGACGTTATTTATCTTGCGTCTCACGTTGTCCGACGCAGAATGCATACAATACAAAAATGTCTCCCTTACCGACGCCCCGATTGTCCACTAAAATGGATAATAATTTGGGAAGAGGAGATGCGATTATTCGAGCCTTGCGGTTCGTTTTTATAATTGTGAACAATTTATAACAAAAATAAACCGCAAGACTCGAATAATTGTATCTCCTCTTCCCAAATTGTCCATTTTTGTGCGCAATCTGGGCGTCGATTAGAGAGACATTACTGTATGCAGAACTATGAAATCTGAAGGCAGATCTAAACAAGCCCTTCGCATGACAATTGGTTTAAGGTCTAAGAAAAGCTTAGATTTATAATACTTTAGATCTACGTAACGTATCGCAAAACATATTTTCCTGTTGTTCAACTTGCTGAACTTGGCAACGTCCTTCGAGGTCATATCGATGCCCCTAACTCCGAATAGTCATCGATTCGTCTCGTCCTTATGTTACTTAAACGTTAGACTAATTAC